>NW_004567133.1:10795572-10796504 GCF_000260355.1 Condylura cristata
TCCACCGCATCATTCATGACCAACTCAGAGGTTTCTGTGGTCATCACCTTCTTCTCTTTTAATATTTTCCCCTGTTCTTCTATTTCCTGAAGATGAACAGTTTACTAGAACATGTTAAATCTTTTCATTAAATTGCAAAACAGTCTCATTGTAGGCTCCACTAAAATTATGCACAGTAATCCACCAATTATTATTTCATGTTTTTCTCCCTCAAATTAACAAGTTTAATTGATTTTAAAGTATATTAACTATAATGATCTTAACACAAGTGTCTTTCCTCTTACAAAAGTCTTGCAGAATTAATATGTCAGAATTCACTTATAAAATGCCTCTTAAAATATTACAAGTTTTGAATCAAAGACTTAATAAAGTATTCTTTCAATAAGCTTTGTATTTGTCAGGTAAGGACCTATTTAATCCTCACTTTTGACAACAAAATTACTATGCATGTATCAAAAGCAATGACCTTTTAGATTAAGATAAACAGAGAAAATCACAATTATCTTATCCACAATCAAAGTCTAAATTATCTTATCCACAACTAAAGTCATCTTACTCATCTTGTATCCTCACATTTTCATTTCTCACCTTTTGCAATCTTTCCTGTTCCCTTTCCTGCTCAGCTATGAGTAGTGATAATTGCTGGGCATGCTGCTCTTCCAGTCTTCTCCGCATTTCTTCAAAAGCTAACATTTTGCTTTTTAATATCTCCTCACCTTCTGCAAAGAAATAGGTTCCCCCAAATTTAGGAAATTTACTAGTGTCTGATGTTTCATTCCATCAATTTAAATTATGCTTCTAACCAGAGCAGAATCCCGGGTTTGACATAATAACAATCCAGATACACCCAGGTCCCCACTTTAAACCACATTCTCCTTTGTTGCTGATTTCACGGCAACAGATAAAGGCTTCTCGTGGTTCTCTCCACGCAC
>NW_004567133.1:10797964-10802020 GCF_000260355.1 Condylura cristata
TTTTCCATGCAAGTTTTTCCTCCAGTCAATATTCTCTGTAACACTAAGTGTGAAAGCTTCATAATTCAAAAAAATCCTTAAGAAAGCTTATCAAATCAATAAACTGGAGTTAATTACATGCTTCCTGATGAAGTAAAGGAACTGAAGAACCCTGATGAACAGATAAGACTATTATTACTACTGTTGCTCTTACCTTGCAAAATGTCAAAATAACGGTGTTGGCAGGTGTTAAACACTTCCAAGTATCCTTACCTTTGGAAATATTTTCTAATATTTTATTCTTGTTAATGTAGACAGATCCCTTTGGGTGTCGTTTCTCTGACAAATGTTGCCTTTCCTGCTCAGCTATTCCAGTTGTTATGATATAAGGGCAATTTTCCTTCTGCAAGCTTTCTGTATCTAAATCAAGTCTCCGTTTAACTTTCTCAAAACTGCTTTCCAAAAACTGTTCATTCCCATAGCACACAGTGGGGGTGTCCATTTGCTGCTGCCTAGTCTTCTGGTTTTGCATCAGTAAAGGAGATGGGTTTTTTACATCATAAGACTTATTCAGCTCCATCTGTAAACTGCAGGAGTTTTTCTCTAACACACCGGCCGACTTGAGTCCACTCACAGTTCCAAGGTTTTGACTCCCTGCACGCTCACTGGTGGCATCTGGCTCCTGCAATCTGGGCACTGCCCCACAAGCACTCTCCACTTGGTGTCCTCTCCCGTCAGCTGCTGACTGACCTTCACCCACAGCAAGTCCATGGATAACTTTATTTTCCAACAGATTTCCTGAAGATTGACATACCTGAGTTGATTTACCTAAAACCATTTCCTCTAAGGCTTCAGATGTATTTTTGCTGACATAAACTTTGCTTGAGCAAACTCCTACTAAATCCATTGGTAACTTTGGCACAGTTGCGGGTACATCTGCTTTTTCATCAGTATCTTGAACAACTAAATCTACTGCCTGTTCTTTTCCTTTAGGACTTAATTCACAGGCATTTATTGGGTTATTTATCAGTATATGACATGCTGATGATGGCCTAGAACGCCTTCGGTGCATTTGAGGACTCAGGCTTGGCTCTGGACTAGGTAATTTGGCATATGAGCCAGTAAGACTTTTGATAACATTATTTTCAGTAACAAAAGTGGGAATGACTTTAAAATCAGAATCGGGGTCTAAATTAGTTGGGTGACCACTTCGTACAGGTATGTCTACTTTGGAAAAGCTACCCAAAATTCCCATGGTCATGCTGCTTGCTTGAACAGAAGCACCCTGGAGGAGGACATTGGACTTATTAAGGCTTGGTTTGTCAGGAATGACTGAGCCACAGTGTTTGCCTAGCAACGGGGTCTTCTCCTTTACACAGTCAGTAACTTTAACAGCATCATTTTCTTTGTCTGAGTGACTCTCACTAACTATCCTCTTTACACTACTTCTCAAACTGTGCCTAGATTGTTCTCTTTCTATGTATTCCTTTGATTTTTTCATTAGGTTCTGAAGACTTATTACATAGGGGTCTGGAGTGACCTCCAAAAGTGATGCTCTCTGTTCTTCATTTATTGGGAAGAGATCATCAGAAATAAGGGTCTCTTGTGGGGTTGCTGACGAGGTCTTTGGAGAAGCTTCATTTTCTATATGGCTAATATCTGAACTGTCACATTGCTTCAGAGAATTAAGTTCTTCTGAGTCTCTAGCTAGGTCTACCCCACTAGATTTCAATTGGTCCTCATTATTCAAAGGCAAAACTCCAGTTAGCTTTTCAAAGTTTGCTAAAGCAGAGTGCTCAGAAGGGCTTGGCAAGTTATTTGGAAGTGTAGCAGAATCATTCAAGTTTCTGATTTCTGAATTAGAGTAAAGTGTGTCAGACTCCCACTGATCCAAATCACTGATGTCAGCTGCTTTTCTAACCTGAAAAAGGAAATTTAAAAATTATCATTTCCTGACTGCACAAAAACCTTTGATTTCATTATTTTTCTAAAAAAAAAAAAAAACTTTCAGAAATTGAACTTCCAGAAATCTGACATTTAAAAACACAAAAACTAAGCTAATCTTTTCCTATGCAAATTACTATAGGAAACACATACTAACCATCTTTTAAAAAGAGATTGAAAGAAAAAGGGGCAAAGAATCAGATACAACCATGACCATAAGAGCATGTGGACAGACAGTCATACATCCATGTGCAATTTAATCTTGGAACTGAAGCCTCTCCCTTAACTGCTTCTGCTATTTACATCACCCATTGTCCCTCCTATGAGAACTGCCATCTGAGAATAAGAAAATACAGCAAACTCCTTACATAAGTGATTGCTTTTAATAAAAACTAACTTGACCTGGGTATTGAATAAGCAAAAGATAATTCAGTAATAAGACTCATGCCTCACACATGGTTATTCCAAATTTTAACTAAAATCCTCCTACAAAGTGAGGGAAATTTGTAGTAAATAATGGCTTAGTCTCATAGCTTAAAGTACTTGAAATAATTAATTCATTAAATCAAATTTCACTTCAATGAAGTGATCATCAAAACAGCAAATGATGAGTTTTAGAACAAGCATAATAACTTGTTAACTGTATACACAAGAGATCAAGCATAAGCAAAATTACATGTGTCTTTAAATAATTTAATTTTGCAAAAGAATAAAAAGTGAAATAGGATGGTTTTTATAGATTAAACAAGCATATGGTAAACTGGTAAGATCAATATATCCTCAGATGACCACAGAATCCAGAAATCCTGAACATTAAGATTTTTAGGTTGCTTTGTGTGTGTGTGTGTTTTCCCTAGACCATCTGGCTCTCCTGTTTTACCTTACAAATCCCAAGACATGAAATGGTATCCAGGCACTATATAATAAACCGTATGAGTATACTTAGTCACCATCTCAGGACCAAAATAAAACAAACAGGATGTACATTCATGAAATTCATGAACAAGTCCATGGGTTAAGCAAAATACATTATTTCTTTAAAATAGCTCATATTTCACATTTGGAAATTCAAACTACTTTTTGAACACCAGTAATATGAATCTTTGGTTAGACAGATTAAATAATAACAAAAATGCATCATAGTCATAGGTTTTACAAGTGAAACAGACCTTGGAAATCTATCTGTACTAGATGACATTTCTCTATCTGCATAATTCATTCATTACTCTACAGTTTAACATTGTTATATGCCCTTTTAACAGAGAAAGTTTTCAGAGTCAATAATCTTAGAAGCAATCTCTCAGATATATTCCTTCAGTGGACCAAGAATGATATGCTACTTTTATTTTAATAATAGAAAATATCTAGTAAGTAAAAAAAACCCACCTTAAGTCAGTACACACTATATTTCTTAAACCTGCTATGGGAAGTAATTATAATTTGTAAATAAAAACTCCCCACAGAGAAATAACAGTAGCAGTTAGTGGGAAAGAGCCAAAGTTCACTGCACACATGTCATCTAAAATGAAGTACACAGGCCATAAGCCCCAAAGATTATGCAACGATTAAAAGCTGTAGCTGACAAAATAGTGCAGCACATGGCAGAAGTTATTTGTTCAATCTAATACCTTAGTTTTTTCTTTTTAGTATGAAATGATCCAGACCTCAACACAAATTGTTCATTCTGATTTAAATTAAGCTAGATGAAATGTACACAAAGCATGCATATGTTATTTAAGTATTTATCTAATCCAAATGGTATTTGTAGATCTAAAAGCAAGTTTCACCAAAAAAATAAATCAGGGGCAGTTATTTACTTTAGCAGAGAACAAGAATAGAGTCATTGAGTCAATCTTCTAATGAGTTCAGAGGTGAACTACAATGGCCAATTCTATCATTTTGTCACTTAGAATTCAATGTTGTCAGTCATGAGACATCGACAATGCGCAATTGTATTCAGTGTGTGGCTTCACTGTCCAAGGACCCTCTGATTCAAGTGCTGGGTATCACTAACAAGCCAGTGAATTTTCTTTGGAGTAACTGAAATGGAATATCACAAAGTATAAAGGTTCTCAAACCTAACAGTTTAGTACATTGGTATTTAAGCAGTAAGTGCAAATGTATTTATAAAAA
>NW_004567133.1:10803335-10857244 GCF_000260355.1 Condylura cristata
AGATGAGGTGGTCTTTTCAATATTTCTATATTTAAAAATTTCATTACAAAAAGTTGGCAGAAAATATTGATTTTTAACTCCTATTGTTAAAAAAATGACTTTTTAAGAAAGATTTCATTTACTTATTTTTGCATAGAAGAACTGGGGAGTGGACCAGAGGTGACGGACATGAGAGGACTCCCCAGAGACAGTGGGGAACAGAACAGGAGGATCTACTGAACTGCACTGCTGAAGAGAGCAGCAAACGAGACAGAAGAGGTCTGCTGCGCCATGTGGGTCAGCTCCCTGGCCGGGTATTGAACTCAGGCTACAGCAGTGGCAGTGCTGAGACTTAACCCCTAGCCCACCAGAGAGCCCCCCAAAATTTTAAAGTTTTAATAGCATTAGCTTTCCAATTTTAAGTAAAGTCAAATACAGTTTAAAAATACTTAATCAACATACACAATAAAATGTCTCCCCTCTCATCCTATAGTCCCTTATTCTTCTCCAGAGAAAGAATATAATATCCTTGTTTTTAAAATCCAAATAGCTTACATATATTGAGTACCTCCTATGATCCAGAAGTGGTCTGAGCTACTGATAGTTTACCTGAGCCTGAAAACAGTTCCATATAGCAGGTGCTATTTGTATCCTAACTTCACAAAGAAAAAGGACTTGCAAGTTTACACAGCAGGTAGTAACACAGCAGTGACTTGAACCCAGGTCAGGAAGCTCCAATCCAGGACTAGAGCCACCATTGTACACCGACTCTGAAAACAGCCACGTGTAGCGATTCATGGTAGCTCCTTCCCTGGCTACCAGCTGCATCTACTGTGCTCATTATTGAGACACGCCTGAAGAGTCTATGAAATGGGCCATTGTTAGTTAAACTAATCCATTACTGATGGACCTTTAGGCTGTTCATCAATATTTTTTGCTATTTTCAACAAAGCTGCTTAGAATCTGGTGTAACCTTAGGGCACAGTAGGAAGATAGTTCCAAAAATGAAACTGCCAAGTCAAAAATTTTGTACACTTTTCAATCCTGATAAACATTAACAACTTGCTCAACAAAAAAATAAAATCAATTGATTCCGTAAAAGTGCACTGAAAGTGCCTTTCCCCCACAACCCAAGGAACACCAAGTCCTATATCAGATCTTCCAATCTAGTAGGTAAAAAATGCCAAAGCATTTGTATTTCAATTATGAATAAGGGCCAGACATCGTTACAATGATCAGAAGCCTCTCTTTTGTTTTTCTGGAAACTACTTTAGTGGTACACTATTTAAAGAAAAAAAAAGAATATTAAAAAAAAAAAAGATAGTTTACCAGTGGAGAAAGCACAGCCATGCCATGGAAGCGAATAAGTGAGATGCCTTCAGAATGAACTGGTAGAAAGTTCTCTGTGGATAATGATGCTTCTTGAATTCTGGCAAGACTCTGCTCACAGAACTTTTCATATTCCTCCATCTTTCCACAATCAGACTATAAGAAAAAAAAATATCACTTTTAATGTGCTAAGAAAAACAGATCCTTATTATTTGGCAAATCTTGTGAAGCACTGAAGTATCTCTAGAATTTACAACCCCTAAAATTGACATCCCAGAATGGTTTCCCTGATTAGAAGCTAATTCTCAGGTATAGGTAGGCAGCCTCAAACCCTATCCACTTAAGCCTTGCTTCATATATTAAGTATTTCTGAATGTGTATGTAAATCAAACTTTTGATGTGACTAGTTTAGAGAAGTCCAAGAACTTGCCAGTGAAACCTTCTCAAAGGAAACAAAGTTTTACATTCTTTACTAACTTTTGACTCTAAAACAAAATATTTTCTTTAGCAGGATTTTTCTATATAGCACAAGAAAAAAACTAATTCATGCAAAGGTAGAGTTGCTTTTATACCAACAAAGGAAAAAAAAAAGACAATAGAGCTATTTAAATAAAAGATGTTATTTCTCTTTAAATATTCTTTTTGTATCATGGAATTCAAGGTCTGTTACTTGCATACATTAAGAATATAGTTTGGTGCCCTCCCTGGTGGTACAGCGGGTTAAAGCACAGCACTAAGAAGCCAAAGCCACTTCAGCATGAGTTCAATTCCCGCCTGCCCCGGAGGTGACCACATGGCGCAGCAGACCTCTCCTGACCCGTCCGCTGCTCCCCTCAGCTGTGTCCTTCGTCCATCTGCCTGTTCTGTTCCCCACTCTGTCTCTGGTGAACCCTCTCACTGCCCCTGAGCCTCTGGCCTGTACCCCAGTTCTATATGCACAAATAAATCTTAAAAAAAAAAAAATTATAGTTTGACCCCATGTTCACTAGCCAAATCAGTGAGTAGTAGAAAACAGGATATCTACTAGCTTTCATACTAATTCTATTTTATCACTGAAAATTAAAACCACAGCAAACTCCTAATCTACTTAATCAAGCTAGTAATTTCAGCTTCTGGGAAACTATGATGGTGGCTATGAAAATACAAGGTAACCAGGAAAGATTAGCCATCATATTCACCCACCCAGCAGGCGTTAAACAGTTGACTGCTTGTTTCCATAGCATTATGCCTGGCATTGTTTAAGCAAGCAAGAGAAAATAAAAAAAAGACATCATCAAAATCATAACCAGCAAGGGTATGAACTGTGAAAACAAAGCCTAATGTTCCTTTAAGTATTTGTTTAAACAATTAACTACGTTTTGTATAATATAATAGTTTACTTTTACATCATTTTGTACATTTTTTTCATCTCAACAATTAACTACTTCCTAAAAAGAATGTTGAACAATTCACTTCATGATGTAAAATCTGCAAAGATGAAATAGCATAGAATATAATACTGTCCTACACCTAAGTACTTAAGAATTCACTCCACTAAAGAGCCAGGGACAAATTATAGTGCAATTAGGAGAATACGCTCAAAGTTTTGATTACATTATGATACAAACAGTTATGTTGCTAATTTTGACAAACTCTCATTAGTAACAAAATTTCTTCCTACCACCAATTCTAATCAGCTTACATTCAATACATGTCAAATGAGAGTTTAATTTCAAGAAATTGTTCTCTAGAGTATAAATGAAATTACTTTGCAAATGTATATTCATAAAACCAACAAAAGGAAAAGACACCTTACTGCATGCTAGCCACAGAAAGCCACCTATTTTTGTTGAGATTTCAACATACATTATGGTATCTTTTTTTTTTTTTAAGATTTATTTATGTATGTATACAAGAACTGGGGTGCAGGCCAGAGGTGCAGGGGGTTGAGAGGATTCACCAGAGAGCAGAACAGGAAGATCTACTGAATTACACTGCAGTGGGGAGCAGCCGGGAGACAGGAGAGGTCAGCTGCACCATGTGGGTCACTACCTGGCCAGCAATTGAACTCGTGCTGCAGTGGCTGCAGACGGCTTCATAATGCAGTGCTTTAACCCACTGCACCACCAGGGAGGGCCCTACATTGTGATATCTTAACAACGAAAATATACAGAAGCTTAGATATAAAAAATTCAAACGACCCCATTTCTGATAAAATACTTAAAAATATTATTGATACAACCCATGCATCCAGCACTACAGGCAATATAAATGATCCATATAATCAATGCAACGTACTTTTTCTGGATACACAAGCAAAGCATGAAATTCTATTTTAAAGTCCTGGGAAATTTAAGGAAATAAAATATCTTCTGGTAATGGTCTTGTTTTTCTTTCAACAGTATTATATAAATATGCCTCACTGCTTCAGAAAGTTATACCCACACCCCTTGATGTACCCGTGTGTCCTACATACTACAGACACTGTAACATAACTTTTAGCATTTGATAAAGCAGTAAGTATGCAAATACAAACGGTAATTATGGAAATTACCAAATGAGCCTTCTTGCCCTCCAGCCCCTCCTTGCGTGTCCCTTCCTTGGAGAGGCTGTCTCTAATTATGCCACAGAAACGAGCTGTGCTCAGTCACCATCACGTCAGCCTGCTGTTTCCCGATGTTCACAGCACTTACCACTATCTGAAATTATCTTGTTTATTTCCTTGGCTTTTGTCTGTCTTCTTCCACCAAGGGGAAGCTCCATCAGCACTGGCACCTTCTTAGTCTTCTCACCACTGAATCCTCATTACACACCACTACGTCAGAACACAGGAGGCACCTGATCCAAGTACTGAATAAATGAACGAGGGTAATTAGCTCAAACTAGTTCAAAAAACAACAAGACGGAAATGAACTACATAGCAATGAAATTAGTAAGGAAGAATGGAAGCTAGAGAACGGGAGTTTAGGAGATGACTCCAGCCTCTGAGAAACTGGTAGCTGTAAAGTGCAAGGCAACCATTTAAAAAGTGAGCGTCTGCAACCCATATGATTAAGCAAGAGGGTACTTTCTCACACCACAATTACCTTTGTCAGTAGAGTTTTTATTTTCAGGGAGGCTTGACTACAAGGCCACTCCAACCACAAATCTACTGCCCCATACTTTATCATCAGGCATTATTGGTCCACTTGGCTTAATAATTTGTCAGCGGCATCAAGTTCAGACACGCCTGTGTTCTTCATTTATACCGTGACACTCTTCCAAATGAGTTTCTTTGCAAACCCCACAGATGCATGGCCCTGGGACCGCCTGCTCACCAACACTCTGCCAAAAACATCCAAGGGAAAGGGAAAAAACACAGGGCTGATCCTGCCTTGTTTCCAAGATCCTGGCTAGTTAGTTATTCAGCCATCAGTCCCCACCAGATGTAAACTTCTTGGAGAAGCAACAGAGAAGGTTTACATCAGGCATATACTAGCTGTGTGTTCTTGGTAACTCTCTTACCGTCTCCACGCCTTAGCTTCCTCATCTCTACAGGGATAAGCAGAGTATCTGTCTCAAAGAGATTCTGCGAGGATCCAATGAAGTACAACGTGTGGCAATTAGCAGGTTGCAAGACATGCAGAAAGCATCAATAAAAGGGGCTGCTTTTATTGTACAGAGGCTGCTGGTTATGACTTTTATGACTAAATTATGAACTCCTGGAGGACAGTGGGCTGCGCTTGGCTCCTGACAAGATTCAAACGTAACTTTAAAACGAAAGGGAACCATCAGCTTCCTCATTTCGTGGTTTGCAAACGCCTCCCTGACAAATCCATCTCTAGGCACCTGCCATTTGCCTAAATTGGAGGTAAAGAACCAGGATTACAACCAGCAAAGAGTGGGGACCCCCTAACAGCAGTCGCGGGTGCTTATCAAGTCAATTTGCTGTATTATCCTCAGTTTATTCCCCAGAGTCGCAATGGCAGAGTAAACAGCGCTCCCAGGGCCTTTGGTTGAGGTAACCATCGCTCAGAAAAGGCCAGTGCACACCTTGGAGACGCCTTTTCTCCATCATCGCGGGAGAAAACAAAAAGGATCCCGACAGTTTTATCAGCGGGAGGTGACTCCTTGGCGCTGGCCCGAGTTTATCTGCCAGGGACCCTCTCACCCCAGCGCCCCACGCCCACCGCTTCCCCAAACCCCAGCACCATCCGAGGCTGCATCCGAGGGCCCACCAGCCGTGCCAACATCCGAACATGCCCTCCCGCCTGGCCCCAGGGCATTTGGTCCTCCCCATACCCAGCGCTTCTGCAGGGGCCGGAGGTCCGGGAGGCCCGCACCTCTCGCGGTCGGTCCAGAGCAGCCCAGCTCCTCTGGGCGCCAAGTCCGCCTTCCCGCTGGTTTGGTAGGGTCCAGCGGAGCCTGGACGCGGAGGGCCCAGTCCGCCCCTCACACACCTGATCTCCCACGGCCCAGTCGGCTTTTTTTCCCCAAGCCCCAGGCCTTGTCAGGAAGCAATTGGCTCAATTGGTACCAACAGAGAGCAGCTCGGGCCGCCGCCGCCTTCTCCTCCTCCTCCCCGCCATATTACTGGTCTCAGGCGGCAACGCGGGCTCCAGGCAACCGCTGCCGCCCGTCCCGCCCAGACTCCACCTCTCAGGGCGAGCACTTCCGGTGGGTCCTTCCCGGGCTCACAGAAAACTACAGTCCCCGAAGTGCATTGCGCGCCGGAATACACGCCCTGACCCAGTGGTGAAAAGCGACTGATGGGTGCGTGGTGCACGCTGGGAAACGTAGTCTTTATTGCACGGTAGAGCCTCTAAATTGGCGTAAACCATGAATGCTTGTCTGCATTCTGAAGCCCCCTGGATTATTCCTTGAAGTTGCTATTTTTTTAACTGTAGAAAAGTAATCTCACTGCGGACGTTGCCAACATAAGATTCCCACCAAAACTGTTTACTCTGTAAATAAAAATCTCCAGAATTCTAGACGCTAAGCCTTAAGACAACCCTTCCCCTTTTCCAAATCAGTGGGAAAATACCTGAAGAATAAGTTCAACATGGCAGGTAAAGCTGAGAATGTTTTACCAAAGCTCTCTATCTAAACATATAATAGCTTTACAAAAGATGATGTAGAGGCCCTTTTTATTTTCTAGTTTAGATTTACCTTCTGCCTCTCTTAGGGATTCTCCTTTCCACGGCTATTTTTGTGTTATGTCAAATGAGAATGTTCAAGTATCTATCTCAAAGAAGGTTAGGCAGAGGAGTAGCAGTAAAAAGATCACTGACCTAAAACTGGAATGGCTTGATTTCAATCCTAACTTTGCCGTTATGACTCAATTCACAGCTCCTCACTTCAGGTGCCTCGTCTACAAAATGAGGGAGTCATTAAAATCCCTTCCAGCTTGATGAGTGGGGCGTGCCTCCCTTTAAATATGTTCCTTCCTTCCCTTAAATTCTGAAAAATCCTGTCACCAGATAAGGGAGTGGGCCAGAGCCCCCTCAGACAGATGTCAACCTCCCTCAGGTAAGCTAGCAGTGCAACAGCCAACAGCCAGGAATTAGAGGGATGGATGGAGGGATTCTGCTCCCAGACCAGGAAAGGGCGCTTGAGACCCTCTAGTCAAGACTGAAAAGAGACTCCACAGTCACTGGGCAACAAAGAGTCAGCATTTATTTATTAGCAAAAGAACAAAGAAAGAGAAGTCTGGGGAGACCTCTGGGGGCATGAGAAAGATTCACCAAGGTACAGAGACTGGAGGGTCTCTGTAGGTTTTAGGACTAGGGGTTGAGAACAAAGGAATGACACTTTATTGGCTGAGATGGCAAGGAGAGTGGACTTGGGACTTGCTGAAAGATGCGAGCTGTGATTAACAGCCGTGGCTCGGTGGTCATGTGGGCCGTGGACCAGGTCCAAAGTGAAGAAATCATGAAGGCTGTGTCCCCACAGGTCCAGATAAACAAGGCTAGTCTCAAGGTCTGCAACTCCCCTTTCTTCTGGATTTTTCCCCATAACAGCCAACTTAATAAACTGTGGAAAGATAAGTCACTCAGGAATGCCTGGGCTCCCGGGAAGTTAGTAAAAAAAAAAAAAAAAGTGTCAAGGAAATTGATGGCAGCAGGTGTCTAGGCTTAAAGTCACTAGGGCTTTAACCTCTTGTCTACTAGCCCAGGGGAACAAAAAAAAAAAAATTGAATGGCAATATTTCTGCAAGGTTTTTCCTTGAGCCCTATTCTCTCTCACTTCTAGGTCTCCTGAAAATCTGCAGTAATGCCTACCCGCCAAGCTTGCGGTGGGGATAAATAAGATAACTACATTAAAGCCTCTGCTGGCACAGAACCTGGAGCACGGTAAGTCCTTTACAAATGTTAACTGTAATTCTCAATCACCCCGCTAGAGCAAACACTGTCCTGTCGGTGCTGTGTCCCTAGCACCTGCACTGTTATTTGGCACATCTGTTATTTGGCACATCTCGAACTGATTGCAATAACTAGTCTAAGCACCCCGTCCTTGCAAAGCTCCTTACGGCGGCGGCTCCTAAGCCCTCCCCTTCTGGAGGCTGCGAACCCCTTGACCCAAGACCCAGCTGGGTAAAACTGACCCAGTGCCACTTTGGAACGTGAGCCTGGGTCCCGGGCGCGCCTCCGTTGCCTTGGCAGCAGCTCCGCCCCCGATCCCCGGCGCTCCTGGGCCCTGATTGGCTGGGGCTGCCGCTCCCTCTCCGGATGTGTCTGCTGCCGCCATTGTGCGGCGCCGGTCCGCTCAGAGGGCGCCCGCTTCGGGGAGCGCCTTGGGCTCTCACCCTTGCCTCTCGATCTCCTGCCCGGGGAGCCCGGCGGGCCCGGGACCCCCGCTCGTGCCGGTGCGGGCGCCGGCATGTGGGTGTTGGAGGACCACGGGGGCCTCCTGGGTCCTTTCTCCTTCCTGTTGCTGCTGCTGCTGGTGGTGACGCGCAGCCCCTTCAATGCCTGCCTCTTCACCAGCAGCCTCTACCTGCTGCTGCGCCTCTTCAGCTTCGAGCCAGTGCCCTCCCGCAGGGCCCTGCAGGTGCTCAAGCCCCGAGACCGCGTTGCCGCTATCGCCCACCGCGGCGGCAGCCACGACGCGCCCGAGAACACGCTGGCGGCCATTCGGCAGGTGAGCCCCCCCAGGCCTGGCGACCCTCCAGCCTCCGGGCTGGAACTTCTGCTTGTCCTTTGGAAGGACCCCAGTTTCCTCGTGATAGTCTTCCCAGTTCCCCCTTCGCCCACGGTAGATACCTTCAAGTGGCCTTCGAGCCCTCTGAAGTCTGGAAAATCTCCCAATTTCAGGTATTTATAGAACATAGCAAATATTTACATATTCATTATGCGCAGACGCTGGAGACAGTCATGAAGATGACTGAAAGCTTCCCTGCGTTCACAGAGTTAGCATTGGCCTAGGAGAGGCCCATGTCAAGCAAGGAAACGTAAAGAGCATACGGTGCAATGAAAACATAGGATAATGGGGCTGAAAAATGACTGGATGGTGGAGCTGGGGTGTTTTAGATGTAGGCAGAGATGACTTTTAAACCGAAATCAGAGGATGAGAAACCAGCCATAGATCTGGGGGAGAAGTATTCCAGGGAGGGCAGAGCAAGTGCAAAGATCCTGAGGTGTAGGAGTGATGGTAAAATGCTCAGTCCCTGTGAGAGCTGACATAATGGAAGGAAACATAGACTGGGGTGTAAGTGAAGCTGGAAACGTAACCAGGTTAAGTAGAGTCTTGGTCACTGGTTGAGTTTATCCTCAATGAATCACCTTCACAGCTGCTGGCTTTGCTTGTCTTCCAGACTATCCAAGTGGCCTCTTTATCTTCTTTCTCTCCAAACACACACATTCAGCCCAGCCAGCCCTGACCGTAGGACTCCTGATCAGTTTCTGCCTCTTCTTTTTACAAGGTTTGCCTGAGACTCCAGATTCCTCCCAGTTCTCGTGGCAGCTTCCTAACTTCATAATAATGACAGCTTGCTGTGTAAGAGGCATTGCAATTTTGCATGCATATGTGAAAATGCTATCTTCTCATTACTTTGAGACATTATTTTAGCATTAACTGGACAGGAAAACTGACTCAAATACACATAGCTCTTTCAGAAATTCCACCTTCTGATTCCAGCCTACCTGCACTTTGTCATAGACTAGGATATACTCTAGCTTGGACTGACCTCTGTGCTCTCAGCTGGGGATAGACAGTCTTGGGTAATGAGCAAGTTACTTAAGTAGCTCTGTGTCCCAGACAGTCATGACCATGATGTGGCAAACAAAGCAACCTAGGGCACTAGGTTGCTACTAGTGTCCTCACTCTAGTCCCACAGTTTTCCACTGGAAAGTAGAAATAATGTTGGTATCTCCCTAATGGGCTGTGATCACTGAGGTAGTCCATATAAAATGCTTGGCCCATGGTAAAAATCCACAAGTGTAATCTCTAAACCAGGAATCCGAAGATGACTTCTTTCAAGTCATTTGTGTAAAGGCAAACATTTTAAGTGTGAAGAAGGAAGAGGGTCAGGCATACAGCCATTCTTTAACAGAATACAGGATACCTGTATTTATAAACTAAGTCAAACTTCTCTTTTAATCCCCTTGGTTCTTTACAGTAGAAGGGATATAGAGCTACTTATCTAACCTGTTTAAAAATAAATCTAAAGTAATAGAAGAATGTATTTACACTTAAACTCAGAGAAGTTGGATGAAGTAACATAGCTATGTAGGAGATGGAATTGTATGAAAAGAAAGATGTTTGATTACTGATATCTTTATGGGGGGGGGCAAGTAACTGTCATTGGCTTCCATTTCAGCCTAACCTTTATGGAAGATGCCTTAAAGTAGAACTCAATTAGCACAGAAGGCATCCGTAAGCACTTACTAATGGTCTGGCCCAGAACAAGTTTGATTGGATAGAAATCATACTAAGTAAGGAAGTAGGAGTATGAAATACACAGTGTTTCACATCCTGTTGTGTTACAAGATTCCATTCATGTGTTTTGGCTGAGCGTGCCTATATTATGTGTAGCGATAACAAACATTGTACAAAGCTGATTACCTCTCTTCAGAGGAAGAGAGATGTAGTGATGTAGTTTGTTTGATAAGGTCATTGTCAATGAACTTTTTAGCTCCTGAATACAGACTTCAAAAGAAATATATAATTGACTTTCATGGAAGTTTTGTTTTTTGTCCTGATCTTTCTCCCTTTATATGGCTGTTACTCATAATTTATATTCATAAACATTTCTATGTAAGAAATCAGGGAAGATATTCTCACAGTGATAGAATTTCTGGTCAATTATAAAATATAGAGGAGGTTCAGTGATGCGCAGTGAGCGTATTTCAAACACAGCTACACTGTTAAAACAATGACAAGAATGAAACTGTGCCCACCGTCCCTTTTCAGTTTGGATGAAAATATACACTGGGGTCACCAACACTCAATCCACTTCCATCAGCCCAAAAAGTTCTTTTTTGTGCTATGGAATCAGCACATCCACCTCTGCCCCAAGGCAACCACTGATGTGATTTCTATCAACTATATAAACTGTTCAGCTACTGAACAACTGCTGTAGTTTCTAACACTTCAAATAAAACTACCAAATGTATGTAAAAAAGTTTATGTGAACTTTTTATATTTAGAAGGAAAATACTATTTAAAGAAATTCTTTAAATAAATGAAAAGTACATATGAAGTATGTACTTGTGATTTAGAATCAGGGGGTTATTTTTTGACTCTGAAACCAGAATAACAAAAGAAAGTTGAATTCAGACATTACTAGAGCTGGTTTAAGGAACTCCAGTCCAGGGCTTTTGTTTTGGACCATAATAAACTTAGAAAAGTCAAGTAGGTTAGCTCATTAATTCTGGCGCTTTTGCTAAAATACTGTGTCTCACCATTGTTGCAGCCAAGTAAAGTAGGTTCTAATGAGTAAAAGTATAATTGAATATAATTGTAGTGCTGGTCCCAAGGAATAAGGATATATCTGTGTCACAATGAAAGAGATGCACTGTGGGTACCGACAATGTCATCTTTATCTGTGTTGTAGAATATAGGGCCCATGTTGATGTACCTTATACCTTATAAGTCAGCAGCTTATTCTGACTTTAACTGTGTTGGCCTAGGGGTTAAGTTTCAACATAGCCACTGCTGAGGTCAGAGTTCCACCCCTGGCCAGAGAGCTGACCCATGTGGTGCAGCAGACCTCTCTTGTTTTGTCCTCTGCTCCCCTCAGCAGTATATTTCAGTGGACTCACCGGTTCTGCTCCCAACTCTGTCTCTAGTGAATCCTCTCATCCTCTGTCTGACCTGCACCCCAGTTCTTCTATGCAAAATAATAATAATAATAACTTATAAGAGATAGGCCTTTTAATCTTATAAAAAGATAAATGTTACAACCAGTATATATATAAACATTATTGTAATGACTTTTTTTTAACTGAAGCATCAGTGATTTTCAAGTCACAGTGGCATTTTCTTGAACGCCAGCCAGGTGATTTACAGTAGTGTTGCTGAATCCTTACAACTCTTAGGAGCGTCCTTTAAAGTATCATCTTAAAAGTAGATAGAACTGGCCCTCCCCGGTGGCGCAGCGGGTTAAAGCACCGCACTGAGAATCTAAAAGCCACTTCCTCATGAGTTCGATTCCCGCCTGCCCCGGAGGTGACCACATGGCGCGGCAGACATCTCCTGACCCGCCCGCTGCTCCCCTCAGCAGTGTACTTCGTCGATCTGCCTGTTCTGCTCCCCACTCTGTCTCTGGTGAATCCTCTCACCCTCCACATCTCTGGCCTGTACCCCAGTTCTATATGAATAAATAAATAAATCTTTAAAAAAAAAAAAAAGTAGATAGAACTGCGGCTTGCATAGGAAAAGTAACTAGATTACCCAGCCAGTAACTGATAGAATTGGGATTTTTAGGGGAGGACATCTTGGGACATATATGCGCCATTCATAGATTTCAGCTCAGAAGGAAATGTAGCTATATAGCTTTTAAAATTTAAATAAGAATGTATTTAAGTTAGAAATATGGTAAATTTGACTATAATTACAATTACAAATATTTGAAAAGAAGTCAATGAATAACAATGGCTTGTATTTACTTGTATTTATTGAATAACAATGGCTTGTATTTACCTGTATTTATTGACTGCTTTCAAAGCACTAGGCCAGAGCCCTCCCTGATGGGAGCCCTCCCGTTGCTCCAGCAACAGGCTGAAGTACAGTCTGTGGGACTGTTCATAGCCTCCGCAGCACAGGTTCAATCCCCGGCCAGGGAGGTGACCCACATGGCACAGCAGACCTCTCCTGTCTAACCCACTGCTCCCCTCAGCAGTTCTGCCTGTTCTGCTCCCCACTCTGTCTCTGGTGAGTCCTCTCACCCCCCACACTTCTGGCCTGTACCCCAGCTCTTGTATGCAAAAATAAATAGATCTTTGCTCAAAAAATAAAGCACAAGACCAGTGCTGTATGCTGTGAATAAGTACTTGAGTGTAGAGTAAATATATAAAGACCCATAAGTGGACGTGAGAGATGGAGAGTTGGCGCTGGAGAGGACAAAGGGAGAGATCACTGTGCCTGTGGTGTGGCTAAGACAACTGTGGTAACTGAGTTCCGTCTCTACTACCTCCTAGTTTGTGTAAACCAGAGCAAGTTTCTTCACCATACTTTATCTCAATTTCCTCACCATACTTTACCTCAATTTCCTCATTTGAAAATGAAATATTACCTTGCACAGGGTTGTGAGGGTCACATGGGTTAATATACTTAAGACACTTAGACTAGTGCTTGAGAAATAGAGCTGTCTCAATTGATAGCTGCTATGTTTTAGGGCAGCAAGAAATTAAAGCAAATGCAGCAAAATGTTAACACCTCTCAAGACTTTTTTGCTATACACTTTTATGTATGTTTGCAGTGTATGTGACATATAACTTATTTACTTACTTGTTTTGTAAAGATTTATTTATTTATGCATTCAGAACAGCCAGAGGTGCAGGGCTGAGAGGATTCCCCAGAGACAGAGTGGAGAGCAGAACAGGCAGATCTACTGAAACACACTGCTGAGGGGAGTAGCAGGCGGGTCAGGAGAGGTCTGCTGCGCCATGTGAGTCACCTCCAAGATGGGGATCAAACTCACACTGAAACAGCTGCAGCCAGCTTGCAGTGCTGCGCCTTAACCTGTTGTTCCAGCAGGGAGGGCCTGTTGACATAATTTTTTAAAAATTAGGTTAAAGTCTTCATCATGTGCTTTTCATATCTCCATTGTGACAAAGAAGCCAAAAAAAAAAAAAAATTTGTATGTCAGAAAAGCAGGACCCATAGAACTTACATTCATTTACATTTCCTAGGTAAATCCTAGTATACCCCATCAAGCTTGCCAGCTTCATGGCCAGCATCCAGCACTGCTCACAAATGTCGTGGCCCCTAAAAGCAGATATGGTGTCTGCTGCAGAGGGTGGAGTTGAACCAACAAAAGCCTGACTCATCTTGTTTATGCCAGAGTAGCTCAGTATCAGCAAACAGTAGTCTTCAGAGATACTGTACCAGAGTACAAACAGTAGAAATGTTGACATCTTTGCAATTGTGAGCATGAGTCGCCCATATGATTGAGGAAACCCAAGAAACCATTCATTTCCTGTCTCAGCTGTCACTAAGAGTGCAGAAGTTGCAGAACGGCTAGACGGAGACTGACCTGCCGTTCGGGCAGGGAGGGGCCTAGAGCGGTTGTCCACTTAGCCCGCCATGGCCCTGTGGCGCATCGTGAGGGTTGGAGGCTGCGAAACGACACTGTGGCCATTTGACATTAACATTACGGATGCTTTTGTTAAGGCAGCTAAGAATGGGGCTGCAGGCGTGGAGCTGGACATTGAGTTTACATCCGACGGGATCCCTGTCCTGATGCACGATAACACGGTGGACAGGACGACCGACGGCACCGGCCGGCTGTGCGATTTGACATTTGAACAAATTAGGAAACTCAATCCTGCAGCGAATCACAGGTTAAGGTAAGTGGCTGCTGTTGTGTCACATGAGCAGACTTTCCAGCTCTTGTTGGTGGGCCCAGCAATGCAGCGGCTCTCACGCATCTTCTGCCCCAGGAGAATTGCTTTGTGGTGTTTTGTTTCAAATGGGATGCAGGTTTCCCAGGTACTGAGCAGGAGCCAGGAACCACAGAAACATGGCGTGGGTGTTTTTCACCTTTTTCCGGTGAGGCCACATTTGGCCTCAGAATCATTCCCAAAACAATGCTCTGCGTAGTCACAGGCATGACACTTACTTTCTGTGGTCATGTAAATAATAGAATCATAAGGCTAAAAGCAATTGCACAGATTCACTCGTCAGTCTTCTTTGCCTTCCCTTGCTCCAAGAGACAAGTTATAGGGCCTGGGGTTGGGGGCAAAGTGGGTGAAGTTGTTCAAAGGGTACAAAGTTATAAAATAAAGATGTGGGGATGTCACACACAGCTAGTTAACAATACTGCAATGTATGTAAATTACTACAACTAGCACTTAAAAGTTAGCATCACAAGAAAAAGGTTTGTAGCTAGATGTGGGGATGGATGCTGAGCGTTATGGTGATCACCACAAAGTATGGACAAATAGAAGCCATTGTGCTGCACGCCTGAAACTAACAGGTTGCATGTCAGTTATCTCAAAGGAAACACATGATGCGTTCTTTAAAATCTTCAATAATATCACCTTGAACGTAGCCCTTTTAACTCTTCAGGTCCTTGTAACAGACTTTTGAGGAATCAGCAAATCCTAGAAATAGAAAGTATCCTAGAAATCATCTAGAACAGCATTGTCCAAAAGAACTTCCTGCAGTGATTGTAAGAATACATGCGCTAGCCACTCTGGCGGCCACTTGAAACGTGGTTAGTGTAACTGGGGAACTGAATGTTTTATTTAAATGGAATAATAAACGTACGTGCCTACTGTCTTAGAGGCTGCCTGTCATGTCACTCCTACCCTTAGAGGTAAGCTCAGAAAAATTAAGTGACTTACTAGAGCAAATATTCCATGAAGGGACAAGGGCCAGAACCTAGACAGGTCCATTTCCAGTCCAGAGAAATGTCTGCTCTGTCACGCTGTTCTGGCTGCTCCCAGCATGTCTTGGCCATGCAGGAGTAAAAGTCCTTGTTGGTGTCTGATTTCATCCCCTCCTGGCATAGTTTGAAATAGTAACTTCCAGAGGATTTGTGTGTATGTGCATCGGTGTCAGAGCCAGTCTTATAAGGCGTCCCACCCGAAAGGGTTTCCAAGATCCGGGGCGCAAACACTATATGCTAGATGTTCCCCCAGGGAATGAACAACTCAAGACTATGAGTTCTTTTAATTTAGTGTTTCGCACATGTTTGTCACCAGTGAACCCAACTGTAAACACTGGAGTTAGTACTGGATAATCTTCCTTGGAATGTGGTTATTTAAATCTCTCTCCTCTTTGTAATACTGAGAAAAGTGTGCTCACTGTGAATCGTGCCTCATCCCTTCTCCCGACCATGGTGGATCGCCTATACTTGACCCTCCCAGAGAAAATTGAGTCTCTGTTTTCCTGGGCTCTAAAAGAAAAGCCAGCCAGAGGAAATCGTAGCTTAGCCTGGAAAAAACTTTGCTACACTTGGAAGTTCTGAGTCTATGTTGCTGGAAGTGCTTTTTACTATCATCAACTATGTCATTGTTCTAGACAACAAAGAAAGGCAGGTTTTAATATCACAGTGACATTGCTGCTAATAAGATGTCAGGCTCAAAGTCAACACTTAAAGCAAAAAGTGCATAGGGGTCTGGATCACCCTTAAAAATCCTGTAGGAGGGCCCTCGCTGGTGGTGCAACGGGTTAAAGCACAGCTCTGTGAAGCTATTGCTGCCACTGCAGCACGAGTTTGATCTTCGGCCAGAGTGACCCACATGGCGCAGCAGACCACTCCTGACTGGCCTGCTGCTCCCCTCAGCAGTGTATTTCAGTGGATCTGTCTGTTGTGCTCCTGACTCTGTCTCTGTGGAATCCTTTCTCACCCCCCAAATCTCTGGCCTGTACCCTAGTTCTGTATGGATAAATAAATATATCTTTTAAAAAATCTGTTGGAGTCCTGATGTCAGGCAGCCTATGTCTTTATGTCTTGAACACTGGTCTTGTCCCGCAGTGAGAGCAGAGGTGCTTTCTTTGCTGGGACACCAGGGGAAGGCTTGTGGGTGGGGACCCACGAAGGAAAGGGTGCGTTCTCTACAAGCACGTTCACTGTGGTGAGACGCGCGTCCTGAGAGGCGGGTGTGGGGGCTAAGACTGGCCAGGGAGTTAGCAGTTAACATTTCTTCTCTCTCCCAGGAAATAGACATTGAGTAGGATGGTGGAAGGATTTGCCTTAAATTCTCTTTTTTTTTTAAAGGTCCTAAAGCTGACTTTTTACTTACCTTTTCCTTATCCAAAAATCATGTTTTCAAATTATTTATTTTAAAGTTGCACTTAAAACAAATATACTGTACAATTAACAGATTTATGTATTCTGAGAACTTTCTTTCATACAGGGTTCTATACGGGCAATTACAATCTTAAATGGAGTCTCTGCCTCTCTGGAAGTGGCATGTACTCTGTCTAACCTTTGTGAACAGTGTGACTAATTTACATTAATTCAATAGAAATCTAGTTATTTCCTAAAAATTACTGGATTATTGTTGTTGCTGTTCTCTTTCTCAGGAATACCTGTAATTCAGTTCAAGTGAGTATAGTGAGTTATCCTTGGACTTTGCTATGGCTGAAGGAAGGAAATCACTTTGGTTCGGAAAACATTTTTGTATGATTAAGGGTGGGGAAACACTTTCCTTTTGATTGGGAGACATTTGCCCAGTGTCTGTTCCACTAAACTTTCATATTTTTCTTTTTTCCTACCATGTGCTATTCCTTTTCCCTCTCTTGTAGGAATGACTTCCCTGATGAAAAGATCCCCACCCTGAAGGAAGCCGTTGCAGAGTGCCTAATCCATAACCTCACAATCTTCTTTGATGTCAAAGGCCATGCAAATATGGTACAGTTTATATCACACACAGTTCACTTCTTTAAGACATTGAACTTTAAGCCATTTCTAAATTTTACTATATTTTTTGTTTATTCTTAAGTTATTTTTACACCTAATATATATCAGCTAAATAGAAGGGTGCAATACACAAACCCACATCGTTAAGGACAGTGTAATTATGGTATAAGGTATTTTTAACCTTTAATAAACCTTTCAACAACTCTTTACATTCTTAGCTGGCACACAAAATTGATGTCAGGTTTCCTTACTTGCATGACGCATTTATAAAAGGTAATAAGTTATCAATAAAAAGGCACTTCTTGAACAGACCACTCAAGTAACCTTATGAAAAGGATTCAGAAAATGGAAACAAAGCAGATGAGGCTGGCTGACAGGTTACGTGTCTCATGTAGGCCCCAGACCGGACCCATGGCAAGAGGATCAGAGCACTGACCGTCACATTCACTGCCTTAGGATAAGTCAAGGATAAAAGAAGCACTTTTTTTTTTTTTTTTTTTTAAGTACAGCTATTTGAACATTCTGGTTGGGTGCCCACAGGCGATCTGGGGCATACTCGCTAGAACATAGTGGTCTGATGCACCAAAATGGCTGCCTGAAGGAACAAGCTTTGGCAGCAGATTGGACATGGTCAAGCACAGAAGCCAAAGACCATGAGCTTTGGAAACCAGCAGACCGTGGCTAAGCTCTGTCCCTTCCCACAGTGTGACCTTAACCTTGATCAGCTTGTATCCTTGAGACCAAATAGCCTTGGTGAAGTTACACACAGTGCCTATTAGCTCACTCAGCAAGAAAACAACTTTGTGTTTCTCACACTCCATTACATTAGGAAAGGGGAAGCCTGACATGAGTAGGGTCTGTGTTTTTTTTCTTTTTCGAAATGCAGTTTACCTTATATTTGGTATAGGTATGTGTGAGCTTCCACAAATTGGCCAATTTTTAAGAATCGTGATGTAGTAAGGTCGATTCAGGTCAACTCTTGTTATTTTTAGTTTCTGCTATTCGTGCTCACCAGCCAAATCTGTTTGTTCACTAAAGGTTGCAAAAAATATGCTGTCATTTCTTGTTCATTTATTAGCTGGACTTCCACACGAGGAAACTATTGTTCACCTGGGGAAGAGCTGAGCAGCTTCGGTTCTCCCAGCTCCTCCTGTCCCTTGCTTTTCCGCCTTCCTCTTGGTTGTAGATGGCATTTCCTCTCTGTCCCTGGGCTGAGAAATTCTGCCTCTGTACTCCCGTGCTGGTTGGCTTATGCTTCATCTGGGAAAGGCAGAGGGTCATGGACTTGTGGGCAGGAAAGGACGTTCCCAGTGACTGCACTAGGTATAAAGAGACTGTTTTGAAGTCTTGTTTCCAGTTGCCACTGGCCTGCAATCTGCCATACTTCCAAAAATATGACAAAAGGGGTGAACTTCTCAGCAAAATAGTGAAACAGCAGTCCCCTCACTTTTTTTTCTGCAGCAGACATGAACTTAAAGGTATCCCAAGGGATAATGGAATCCACTAATATCCCTTTCAATATCTGCATATATTACAAATTTATGATTTATTTGAAAGTGTTATAATTTATAGTAGCTATTAGCTGGGATAATTGTATTTTAATAGATTTTAAAATGCATGAATCTGTTTTACAGGCTACTGATGCCCTAAAGAAAATTTATATGGAGTTTCCTCAACTATACAATAAGAGTATAGTCTGCTCTTTCTTGCCAGAAGTTATTTATAAGGTAAAACTCAGCTATCTTGTGTACAACGTTATGTCAGCTGGTGGTAATAGCAGTGGGCTAAGTAAGATTTAGATAATACCCGTTAAATCGAACTGGATAAGTAGAGAAATTCCTCTTTTAAATTAACAAGGGACATTCAAGAGGGGAATGTACTCACACCCCAAGATTCTTTTCTAGCTTCTCATATGTTGTTTATAGGCCTACTCAGATAACTTTGGTAAATGTCCCCAGGACAGTAAGAATTATATTGTTCTGCATCTCACTAAGTAAAATCCCTTTGGAATAAAACTAATTTAGGAAGAATTTTCATGATGCATTAAGGCCGATAGTGACACCAAGGACCTTCTCCGTGGTCTACTTTGCTCCACCCACATGCCCTTTTATCCTAATCGTCCTCATATCATTTCATGGTGAAAAAATTGCAGTAAGTATCTTTAAAAAGTGACTAAAGGGGCCTCTCTGGTGGCCTAGAGGTTAAGTCTCAGCACTATGACCATTACAGACTGAGTCCGATCCCAGCCAGGGAGTGACCCACATGGCTCAGCAGACCTCTTCTGTCTCCCCACTGCTCCCTCTGTAGTGTGTTTCAGTGGATCCACCTGTTCCACTTCCCACCCTGTCTCTGGTGAATTCTCTCACCCCTGGCACCTCTGGTCTATACCCCAGTTCTACACAAAATAAAAAAATAAGGGACAAAAAACACCAGCACAATACTGTTAGCCCATCTGAAACTATTGACAATAATTCCTTAAACTCATCAAATATCCAGTTAGTATAATTTGTCATCTGTCTCAGAAGTACCATAAATGGTTTTTGTCTCTTACAGTGTTCATTTGAATCAGGACTGATTAAGAACTGTGTTTTAATTTTAAATTGTAAGATCTGTATGTTCTCTCCTTTCTTCTTAACTTGTCTATATTGAAGAAACCAGGCTGTTTTGTAAATTTTACCCAAGTCTGGGTTTTGTTAATCGTACCACAATACAGTTTAGCACAATCTTTTCCATTTCCTGTACATTGATAGTGAGAACCAAACACTTCATCATATTAGGTTCATTTATTTATTTATTTATTTAAGATTTATGTATTTATGCATACAGAACTGGGGTAAGGCCAGAGGTGTAGGGGCGGCGAGAGGCTTCACCAGAGACAGAGTGGGGAGCAGAACAGGCAGATCGAGGAAGTACACTGCTGAGGGGAGCAGCGGGCGGGTCAGGAGAGGTCTGCCGCGCCATGTGGGTCGCCATGTGAGTCACCTGCAGGGCAGGGGTGGAGCAGCTTGCAGTGCTGTGCTTAACCCCCTTGGCCTCCCGGGAGGGCCCAGGTTCATTTATTTTTGCAAGATTTTTTTTTGAGATCTTGTAGGTGTGAGTGTACTTTTCCACTAGGTGGCGCACAGTGCCATTTGCCAGGCACCACTTAATGCCAGCAGCCAGCTCTGGTTTATTTTTAAACTCAAGCGGCTGCAACAGGTTATTTTTAATTCTGTCATTTTCCTTTTCATGGGAGCTAGAATACTTCTGTAAAAAGAAACTGCTCGTCTTTCATTTATCCGATAGGCAGATAAATGCTTGCTTTACTTTTTCCCTTTATTGCTCAGTTTCCAAAATAATGAGTTGATGCTATAGCTTCTCCAGCAGTGACCCACACAGCGCACAGCTCAGACTTTCTGGTAAGACGGGCACTTGCCCAGCTGTGAGCTGTCACTGACATGAGGGGGGCTCCAGCTTGCAGACAAGTGCCCAGCGCTTCCCAAACTCTCTTGGCCTCCGAGGGCTTCCAAGCGTGTGGCACCTCTCAAGGTACACAGAGCCCTCATCTCCCCATTTCTCATCATCTTTGCCCCCCACCTCATTTCCTGCTCACTGTGCACCACCCCACAATGCTTTTCCAGTCATTTTCTCTGGAAGCTGACCAGCCCATCTTGAAAGGACCATGAGTCCACTCTGAGTTCCAGTGACGTGTATCTGACCAGAATTTAAATGCCAGTCCAGCTGAAAGTCTATTCTCAGGACACGATTCAGATTTGACCCTGGATAGTAATTTTTTCATGTGGAAGATAGGAGGATTGCATTTCCTCTAGAGTTATGAAGCTCCTGTTCCCCCTTCTCCACATATTATATGCTTGCTGTCCACCCCATTCTTACGACAGCGTACTTAGTGGTCCAGGAGGCAGGTACCAGCTCTGACCACCTTGTCAGCATGAGCTCATTGGCTAAATCTCATGAGAGATGCTGGTCTTAAGCTGTGATGGTTATTTTCTGAAATTCCTTTTCAGATGAGACAAATAGATCAGAATGTCGTGACAGCTTTGACTCACAGACCGTGGAGCCTCAGCCACACAGGAGATGGGAAACCACGCTATGACTCTTTCTGGAAACACTCTGTATTTGTGGTGTTGGACATTTTGCTCGACTGGAGCCTGCATAATATTTTGTGGTACCTGTGTGGAGTTTCAGCTTTTCTCATGCAAAAGGATTTTATATCCCCGTAAGTTACGAGGTTTTGTTTGTTTTGACCTTCTCCTGACACATTTCCTGAATGTTCATCTTTGAAAGGAAGGAGTCACAGTGGACGACCTGGACTAGTTGTGAGCCCCAAAGCCCACTGCGCCTTTATTAAGTCAAATGTCTCTTGTTTCTTAGGAAAGAGTTTGGCATATTTCAGTTCCCAAAACAAGTTGATCAAATATCCTTGGGTTTTAGTACAACTTAAAGAAAAAGTAAGTCTGCCCAACTGTGAAGCTAGAGGGGGTTGCATTTCCTTGTACCTGGCTCCCTGGGGAAACCACCAGAGCATCGAGGGCAGAGCCATGGGGAGCCGTCCCATGGCCGCCTAACTCGCCTTCCAGCTCTGCTCCAGCACATTCGAGAAACATTCCATTCCCTAGCCCTCTGTGTCTGCTGGCACTTTGGAGCTGTGTATTTCAGCTGGTGATGGTTGTCACTCCCACTTTATTTTGGGTATGCATGTATTCAGCTCAGCTCCTCCTTGGTGCCTGCCTGTAGTAATGCCGGGGACTAGAGTAAGCCGAAGACACAGTGGTAAAGCAACACAGTTTGGGGCTGCCCTTTTGTAGTTTATATTTGAATGGCAGAGACGGGTGCTGATCAAACAAAACTACAATGAATACAAAATTATCACTAAGATAAATGCTGTATAGGAGAGAGCCTCTCACTAGGCTGTGTAACTGCCCAGTCGGGGGAAAGGGGTGGGGGGAGAACCTCCCCAAGGAAGCAGACAGCTAAGATGAGCTCCCAAGGGGGTGGGGAGTGGGCATGGAGGGTGGGGTGGTCCAAGTGAGAAGAAAACACGTGCAAACGTGTTGTGCCGGGGGAGCCTGGTTCTTTCAGGTAATAGGAAGAAAATCACCTTGCAATACAAGAAAGAAAGAGGGAATGCAGCGTAGTCAGGGCCCACAGACTGGTGGGACTGGGCTGTGCAGCCTCCAGATGACTTGGGGGCTGGGGTGTCATTCATGAGCCTCTGAACTCTGAAGTATGTGGGAAGCTGGGGGGGGGTGCATTAGGGGGAGCTGTGGGATGCTTGTGATCACAGTGCCGAGGCCAGTTAAGAGCTGCTTTCTGGGCACTACTGGTACTCCACAAACACTTGCTATGAGGCACACATTCTGGGCCGCTGGTCATTGTTCTGACAGCATTGGTTTGCCCTCTTTCTCCAGGGACTACTTGAAGAAATGGTCAAGTAAAGGCATTCACGTTGTTGCTTGGACTGTTAATAGCTTTGATGAAAAAAAGTACTACGAAACCCATCTCGCGTCCAGCTATATTACTGACAGCTTGCTGGAAGACTGTGCATCTCAGTTTTAACATTCCCACAGGGAGGGAACGCAGTACAGACGCTTCCTGCCAGCTTCCTGCAGGGGCACGAACTCACCCTGTGTACTCGCCCCAGCCCTCAGGCCAGGGCACCAACTCACCCTCTGTACTGGCCGCAGCCCCGGGGCCAGGGACGCCAACTCACCCTGTGTACTGGCCCCAGCCCCGGGACCAGGGGCCCACACAAGCAATAGGTGGTAGTTGCATTTTTACAAGAACCCCAAGCCAGACCTGGGGCTGCCTCCATGGAATGCCTGCACTCCACTGTTGCTTCTGAAACCCTGGGTCTGCAGAAAGGCACAACAGCTCTGCCCCCGCCTGGCAGAGCACACCCCAGGGCCCAGCGGGGACAAGCACAGACTAAGTGGTGCTGTTTGGGGTGCAGAGGCAAATGCATGGGAGATGCATGATCACTCTGTTGACATTTTAAAATTTGCCACACTTATGGAATTTGCTTATTTAAAATATTTGTATTCAGCTATGTTATCAATGTACTGTAGTCATCAAACTTGTGACCATACTAATAAAATCATTAATAGGAGCACGAAGGGAAAAGTGGGTCCAAGCATCATATACTAAGGCAAAGAATTTAGGGAGGCTGCTGTCAGCAATCCCTGGGGGCATGGAAGGTGTCAAGTCTTGGCAGCCCTTCCATGGATTCTTCCAGCAACCTGAAATAAGAGCTGCCAGCCGCGAGGGGGCAGAGTTGTGCTTTTCCAAGGCCCTCTACTGAGGACGATCCCAACAATTCTGATGCAGAGACTTCCAGGAACATCTAGGCTTATCCTCACTTTACAAAAACCATTTCTGATATTTCTCAGAAATGACACAGCCAGTGACACAGTAGAGCCTGATGTTATAAGTAAAAGTCTTTGTTTTCTGTTTGTCAGAAACTTCAGTGATTGAATACGCATAACCTCAACCATCACAAAACTCTCAGAGGTCTTACTCTCCTTTTACTGATAAAACTGGAGCTCTGCAAGGCTAACGTCACTCACCCAAGGTCTCAAATTCCTTGCTGCAATTGGGGTTTAAATCGAGGCGGGTGTGGCTCCAGAGCCCAGCCGGTCAGTGCCCTGCCTGCCTTTAAAACCGCCCTGACTCCAGCTCTGTGGGCTTTGCCGGGTGAGCTTCCAGGACCCCTAGTGAAGTTAATCAGCAACATTTACAATGAAGCTAAATCCTTAAAACTGCAGTCCCTCCCCTCTCACCCTTACATTTCCCCCACCCCAGCCTCCATTCAGTACAAATACAACAAAAGTCCTAAACAAAAATCACTCATCCAACATGCCAACACGGCTGGCCAACAAGCCCTGGAGCTGGCCAGCGACCTGCAGGCCAGCATCCAACTCACCAACTCGCCGCAGCTGGCAGGACAGCTGAGCATCCCGGGCCACAGTCTGGACAGCAGCGGCGCTCGGCCACACGCTGACCCGCCGAGGCCCCAGCCGCAAGTCGGAACCTGCTTTCCAACGAGGTCCCCAGGTGATTAAAGTGGGAAAGCTGCGGATTGGAAGAGGGGCGGGCAGAAGGCCTTGCCCTGGTCAGGCAGGGCGTGCCTGCGCTCCGCACCTGAGCCGGATCTGTCAGTGACCGGGCACGCATGTGCTGTGAAAACGTTGCACCTTTCAAGAATTTAGTGTTATGAGGATGAGCAAAGTCCTACTAACGAGCCTAATGGTTACCACCGGTCCTCAATTCAAAGCTTATAAAAACGTGTCAGCTGTATGCTAAGTTGATGACTCCTTTACTAAGTAAACCACACAAAATCATCACATTCCTTCGAGAAGCAAAGGGTGCCATCCGCTGCCACACTGGATGGCTACAGCCAGCAAAAGCCTAAAGACTTGTCCTGTCCTTATAGTGGCTGGGTGGGGGGCAGAGGAGGAGGCCCCTCGGCCTTCAAGGGGTCTTGTGAAGAGGAAGAGTGGAGAGGCCCTCTGGGAGGAAGCCCTGGTGTGTTGTCGGCCAAACGCATTTTCGCGTTTTCAGAGGGAGGTTGCAGTTCACTGCAGACACCAGAGAGGCCCCAACATGTTTTCACTGTTGCTACTCTCCCACCGCCCCCAACTTCTCCTTCACAACATCTGTAGTGGCAGTGATTTATTACTTAAGTTCTCACCTAAATCCACGCGCAGTACGCACCTGAGCTGGCATATCTTGTTCACAGCCAGTCTCCCCTCCTGGCACTCGTTGAATGAAGGGACACTCATCACTAGCAAAGATGATCCCAAGGAGTATTAGCTCAGTTGAGAAAGTGCATGAGCGGATAAAAAGTGAATGAGGCAATGTCAGGGCCTCCGCTATCGGGCCTCCAAAGTTAGAGATGAGCAAGGCTTTGTTCTCGGAGTGCAGGGAGTCTTGAGAAGCTGCGAAGTTCCACGTGGACCAGCAACGTCGTGCGGGCCAAGGTCGAGCTGTTCGGAATGTGGGTTTCCCCTCCCCTTGGGTTACATCGGCCTCTGTATAAACTTCTAAAACCCTTCTGGCAAGTTGTAGTCGCCCAGGGATACTCTCAGACCCTACTGTGTCCGCTGCCCGGGAGCAAATAAACTTTCTTCACTTATTCTGGGCTGGACTTATTTCTGTGGGCAGGGTTTGGGGCGGCAGAACAGAACAGGCACTGACTGGATGTCTGTGCTTCAGATGCTTTTGAATGTTTTCTAAATTCAGTTCCTCTGGTCCCCAGGTTGGTGATTACTCAAAAGGAGACGTCTCCACTTAAGTGATTGTTAAGTGCACCTCTTGCTAACCCTTCTGTTGTAAGTAGTCACGTGCCTTGAGAATCATTTAGCAAATCTACAAGAAGAATGTTATATAGACATGCGTCTATGTACGTTATAGATAAATGCATGTTCATGCCACGCTCGTGTTGTATAAATACTGTTCCCTACATCACCACTTGTAGGTTAAATGGATGAGTATCCCCGAGCCTAGCGGCCAGGGCTGCAAGGGGGCCTCACTCAGAGGCGGAGGCATGACCACAGGAGAGGTGAGACCACGAGAGAACGCCACAGGGAGCAGAGAGGCTTGTGGGGGGCTCCCAGGTACCCCTCCCCCTTACACGCCCCCCGATGTGCCTGCGTGGAGCGCTTGTGTACCTGGTTCCCTGAGAGAGCACTAAGGCCTGAAAAGTCCACCGAGGCCCCTGGACTCTGCCTGCCCAAATCGCCTGTGAACCCGCCCTGTGCCTGCCGGCATAGCTGCTCCCACATCCCCACTCACCCACAGTTGGCTGCAGATGGGACTGTGCTGTCGTGGGGCCGAGTCCCAGCCATAGACCAGTCCAGCTGCAAACACATGTCCTCCTGAGCAACAAAGGTCACAGGCAGGGGCTCTGGACTTTGCCCCTGGGTACCATGGCCACGTTTGTAGTTCAAACCATGGCCACAGCAGGTTCCACAATTGAGAGGTATCACATCCCTGGCTGCAAATCACATTTTTATTCAGGCGGGACCACTTCTGTAGCACCAGTTTTTAATCCTTTGCCAGGTCAGGGAGGACTAAGAGGAGATATTGCTAAGACCCATAACTCTCATGCATGCCTCCCGAAGATAAAACACATCGTTCTGAGTTATCTCTTCCAAGGTTTCTGTGAAACTCGTTTAAATATTACAACAGTCTTTATTGGAAAAGCCCAAATATTTTGTTTGGGGAAATCAGCAATTGAGGTATAAAAAATCAGCAGGGAATGCCTGATCCACTTCAGTATTCACACTGTGGGGGAGCCCACTCCTGGCAGGTGGCTTGAATTTCCCTTCTAAGAAGCTCCGAACGGCCCAGGTGTCCTGGAAGTGGTTCCATCTCTGGCTTCTGTCCCTTGATTGGTGACTGGCCTGCACAGTAATCATCACATCATTGGATGACCTTCTTGAGCCCATTGCCGTAGTCGAAGTTCTGAGTTTGACACAGGAGAGAGTAGTCAGCACAGAAATCAGCACACAACCTCCCCTCTCTCCACAGGCGGGAGACTGGCCCTCAGGTCCCACAGCTCCTCAGGGCCCTCTGCCTCTTCCTTTTCGGTTTCTTCCATTCTCCCCCTTTGCTCCATCAGTGGGCTCTGTAATTCACACTACCCAAGGGTGGAGCGGCTTGTTTCCCAGTGGTCATTCCCCTCCTGGATCCGGCCACGGATTTCCTTTGGGAAATCACCTTCCTCCCGTCCAGTCCCCGCGGTCGGTGTGGCTGGAGAACCTGTGCCTACCGGTGAAACCCAGACCTAGGTGAAATCATGTTCATGACCGAAACAACCAGACAGGCACATCACGATCAGACCCAGAATCTGAGTCTTGCCTTCTTCCCAAGATGGACTCTGAAGGTGTGAGAAGCTGAGCCCCTCTGGTGGTGCAGTGGGTTAAGTCTCAGCACTCTGAAGCTGGCTGAAGCTGCTGAGGCACGAGTTCGACCCCCAGCCAGGGGGTGACCCACAGGGCGCGGCAGACCTCTCCTGACACGCCCACTGCTCCCCTCAGCAGTGGACTTCATGGATCTGCCTGTCCTGCTCCCCACTCTGTCTCTGGTGAGTCCTTTCACGCCCCTGCACCTCTAGCCTGTACCCCAGATCTGTATGCATGAATAAATAAATCTTAAATATATATATATACACATATATATATTAGAAGCTGGCAAGCGGTCTTGCAATTATTATAACAGAGCTCATTTGAGAAAAGAGCAAACATGGGAAAGAACTGCACAGAAAGGACCTAGCTTCCAGGCACACCTAATGCAGGAATTATTCTGGGATTGGCCAGCACGGCCCTGGGTCAGTGCATGGGACGGAGTGGCTCAGAGGCCGGCGGCAGCTCTGCCCCTCGTCTCGGACCTGCCATCTGGATAAACAGCTTCTCCCTCGGGGCCAGCTTGGTTACTCACCATGAGCAGCGTCCTGTTCCTCCATATGGACTATTGGGTCCTCGTGCTGAAAAAGAAGCAAGCAGGCAGCTTCATCATTGGAGGAGAACACAGACCCGTGGCACAGCTGGTGAGACTGGGCAGCCGGCTCCCCAACCCCCCGCCACTTTAACATCGAGATGTGACCATCAGGACCACGGTGCACCCGCAGAAAGAGGCTCCACACGTGTGTTCATTTCTCAGCTGTTTACTGTGCAGCACAATCTGCCTGACAGGTTGTGTGTGTGCAGGGCACCCCCCTGGGCTCAAGGGGAGACGTGTCCCGGCTTCATGGGTGCAGGCTGGGCCTGGATCCTTTATCTAGTTCATGCTGACAGCACTAATTTGAATTAGAGCAGCAGTGCTTGTTAAGTAACGCATGCAGACGTGTGTAGCCACAGGAAGTGACGTGCCCTGAGGGGGCAGCCTCCAGCCTCACCTGCACGTGTCTTCTTCCCGGCACAGCAGTGCTGGCAGGGCTTGCTCTCTTCTCCGCCTCCTGCAGTTTGGCCAACTTTTCTATCAGGAACATTTTATCTTTGCCCTCCTGCCAGGAAGCAAAACAAGAAACCCAGGAGGGAGGATGAATGATGACGTGGGGCTGAGAAGCAAATATGGAAAGGTATGTTTCTAGGCAGGTCACTCCACGTTGAAGAGAGACTATGCCATGTTTTCTTCTGCCTTTTTTTTTGTTGTTGTTGTTGAAATTTTATTTATCAAGAACTGGGGTACAGGCCAGAGGTGTGGGAGTAGGGAGGGTAAGAGGATTCACCAGAGACAGAGTGGGGAGCAGAGCAGGCAGATGGACTGAAATACACTGCTGGGGGGAGCAGTGGGGAGACAGGAGAGGTCTGCTGGGCCGTGTGGTCACCACCCTGGAGGGAGATGGAGCTCGTGGCTGCAGTGGCTGCAGCTGGCTTCATAGTGCTGCGCTTTAACCCCTTGCGCCACCAGGGAGGGCCCCATAGACTATGTTTCAATTGTTGAAGTTAACTGTGTTGGTGGAGTGGACCCAGATAAGCTCAGGATGGGAACGAGGAAAGGAAGGGTGGTGTCCTCCGCAGGAGAGGCCTCACGTCCCGTGACTGTGGCAGGCCAGGAGGGAGCCGGCCAGGATGGTCTGACCGTCCAGGTCAGCTCAGCCCCCAGCCCGGCGACCACTCTGCAACCCTCACTTCATCTGCACAGCTTTCACTACCGATCTCTGGGTTATCCATTGTAGACTTTGTATTATTTTATTTGTAAAAATGTCTGCATGCCTAGTACATATAGACTTTCAAAAAAAAAAAAAGAAACAACAGAATCATAATACTGTCATCTTGCCTAAAAGGAAGCTGGTAATACCTTACTTTCAGGTACTAGCCAGGCGGTGGTCAGTCTCTCGGTTGTGCCTTGAGTGTTGTTGTTTTTTTTTTAATATTTATTTATTGGGGTACAGGCCAGAGGTGCGGGGGGAGGGGTGAGAGGGTTCACCAGAGACAGAGTGGGGAGCAGAACAGGTGGATCAACTGAAATATAGTGCTGGGGGGAGCAGCGGGGAGACAGGAGAGGCCTGCTGCACTCTGTGGGTCGGCTCCCTATTATTTCAAATCAAGGAAACCGAAGCTTACCAAGTGAAGCTATGGGCCCCAAATCACAGTGCTGGTAAATGGTGGAATTTGAACGGAGACGCAGAAACCGCTGTTAACTGCAATGCAGCTTTGCCTCCCTGAATCAAAATCTGCTGGGTAAAGCCTGGAGTCTGCATTTTTGCAAGCTCTCCAGATAACTCTAATTAATTCTAATTAGAGTATGAAAACAGCTGCTACAGACCAGAGGTTTGTAAACAAGTTGACTCTATCCAAGACAGCTGGGGAATTTGTTAAAAATATCAACTCCCATGGTCAGCACTTCTTTACATAACTCCAACTAACTAATACAGGAGGAATGGGGGAAAGAAAAAATCAAGAAACATTGTTTCTTGATCCACTGGTGGATGCTAAAACTCCTGGGTGAAAGTTTAAGGAGACGCTAGAGCACTGGAAATGGGATTGACCTGGACGGTCAGACCATCCTGGCCGGCTCCCTCCTGGCCTGCCACAGTCACGGGATGTGAGGCCTCTCCTGTGCAGGGCACCTCCCTTCCTTTCCTCTTTCCCAACCTGAGCCTTATCTGGGTCCACTCCACCAACACAGATAACTTCGACAGCTGAAATAAAGAGAGGCCCCACCTGTTCTGGAGCACGTTTGGAATTTCCCACTTTACAAAGTTTTGAGAAGGGGGGAGGACAGGCCCTCCCTGGTGGGCAGCAGATTGGAGCGCTGCACTGTGAAGCTTAGCCAAGCCGTAACTACTTCAGTGCAAGTTTGATCCCCGCCCTGGGGTGACCCACATGGCACAGCAGACCTCTCCTGACCTGCCCGCTGCTCCCCTCAGCAATGTATTTCAGTAGATCTGCCTGTTCTGCTCTGTCTCTGGTGAATCCTCTCACCACCCCTGCACCTCTGGCCTATACCCCAGTTCTGTAGGCACAAATAAATAAAATCTTTAAAAATAAAAAAAGGGGGGTGGACTCACATTGATGATCTGTTCATGGAGCAGTCTGATCATGATCTTCCTTCCCTCTGTGATCTGCCAGTAGAGATAGGTGATCATTCTGAAAGAAATGACAGACACTCGTGCCAAGGTGCTGTGGGCGCGGAATTTCACCTGGGTGCACGGATCTGGACTATCTGCTTGCAAACGGACTTTGGCTGCAGAGCTGTGTCTGGTGAGACAGAGGGGAACTACCTGGGAGCAGCCGTCCTTGACCTGGCTGTGTGTAGAACCACCTGGGAAGAGGGGAAAAGATCCAGCCCGCCGCCCCTCACCTGATCAATTCCCTGGGCTCCCCAGGGCCTGGGGTCAGGTGGCAGTATTTTTCTTCGTTATTATTGAGGTGCAGCTTACATGCCCCAAAGCTCACTCATTGTAAGTTCAAGGACTTTGAGTAAGTTTATGTGGTTATGCAATCCCCACCTCGACCTAGTTTTATGACGCAGCGTCAACAAACACCACTGCTTGTGTGTTCAAGGGATACGGCTATGTTGGCTGGATCCATTTATATGTGGCAACAGATGTGGTCACCGCCACCGTGTTAGCTGACACCTCCCTCACATCAGAATTATCACTTTCATCGGATGTGAGAACATTGAAGAGGCATCAGTATTTTTCTAAACGCACATGATTCTAATGTGTACGTTCTGTGAGTCTGGACAGTGAGGCTCAAACTTCAATGGGTTACAAACTGCCTAGGATTTGGTTAAAGTGCAGATTCTGGTTCTGTAGCTCTGCACAGGAGGGCTGAGATTTAGCCTTTCTGTCAGGTTCTCTGGTGAGTTTCTGAGGCCAAACAGAAATTAGCGTCAGTAGGAGGGCCTGGCTGAGAGCAAGGGGACCTGGGTTCAAACCCATATCAGCAGCAGGCTCTGAGGCCGGCACCTCCCTGCAGATCTCTGGAGTTCTGATCAGGCCCATCTGTTGCTGCACGTGTCCCTACAAGGCTCCTCCCAGGTTAGACAAAAGCAGGACACTCCGTCGCCCTGGGGTGATAGGTTTCCATCCAGAGGCCTGACCAGAAACGCCTGAGGGCTGGTAACTGATGTGCTTCGTGCCCCAGGGACCGGTCAGGGGAACACCTTGTTAGAAAGACTGCAACCACCGACGGAGCCGGCGTTCATGATTGGACTCACCCTCCCGAAAGCCCAGAATCCTGCGTTCAGTGGACCCACCCTTCTCTGCCAAGAAAACGGACACAGCGATGGCCCATCTTGACCCCACTGCCTGCTCCGTGACTCCTGTTTCTTGTCTTTACCACTGTGGTGTTGCTAATGCACCATGGAACCTTCCAGGGCTGCGCTACCAGCTACATGCACCGGCTGACCCAGACCGTGTTTGGAGCTGTGCCTCGCTAATGTGAGGGGCTGCCGGCGTAGGTGCCCCGGCCAGGTCTCTAGAGCAGCAGCCCTCCATCTGCCAACCGACCTGTGCACACAGGAGAGCACGCAGTCGGCAGAGCTTCTACTAATTCACTGCAAGGCAAAAGCTCATCTTACTATTTTTTGAATAAGATTACAGGGCGCCCCCTGGTGGCGCAACAGGTTAAAGCGCAGCATTGCAAAGCTAGCCAGGCCTCTTCAGCCCTGCTCCCCTCAGCAGTGTACTTCACCCATCTGCCTGTTCTGCTCCCCACTCTGTCTCTGGTGAAGCCTCTCACCGCCCCTGAGCCTCTGGCCTGTACCCCAGTTCAGTATGCATAAATAAATCAATCTTAAAAAAATTACACTATCCTATATATCAACAATTCCCAACCTAACTTAACAGAGCACAACCTCAGACAGAATCACCATAAAACTTCCCCAGGCATTTTCATATTCTTTTTTTTTTTAATTGTACTAGCATGTTATCTCTTAAGAGGGGGCAGAGCTGGAACTGTATTGCTTTCTTCATAAAACAGGCCAAAAAAAATAATAACTAGGGCAAGACAATATTAAATTATAGCTTTTTTCTTTTTTTTTAGCACAAGAGCAGGTGAGGATCTTCTAGGAGAATGAGATACACTAGGGCCCCGGGCCCCACCCACATCCCATGTCATGCTGGTGACTTGTTCCCCGCCTGGCTTCCCCAGGACCCCACTTACAGCACAATGAGGGTGAGGATGAAAAAGAAGTGCACGCTCCCGATGAGGTTCCGGTAGATCCAAACCACCCACAGGTAGCTGGGCCTCTTACTCAGGGTGTCGATCCAGCCGTAGATGGAGTGGATGATGTAGGGCAGACCCTGGAACGGGCCGCAGTGGGCGGAGGGGTGCAGGCTGGTAAAGCAAGGCGGAAAGGCGGCTTTGCTAAGAGCAGAGCAAGAGGGGTCTCCCTGCTGGCCAGCAGGCAAAGCGCAGCACTGTGAACACTATGAGGCTGGCCACAGCCACTGCAGCACGAGTTCCATCCCAGCCAGGGAGTGACCCCCAGTGCGCAGCAGACCTCTCCTGTCTCCCCGCTGCTCCCCCCAGCAGTGTGTTTCAGGCCATCTGCCTTTGCTCCCCACTCTGTCTCTGGGGAATCCTCTCACCCCCTGCACATCTGCCTATACCCCAGTTCTGTAAGCGTAAATAAATAAATCTTATATAAAAAAAAAAAGAGTAGCACAGGGCTTCCCTGGTGGCGCAGTGGGTTAAAGCACAGCACTGAGAAGCTAAAGCCACTTCCGCATGAGTTCGATCCCCGCCTGCCCCGGAGGTGACCACATGGCGCGGCAGACCTCTCCTGACCCGCCCGCTGCTCCCCTCAGCAGTGTACTTCACCCATCTGCCTGTTCTGCTCCCCACTCTGTCTCTGGTGAAGCCTCTCACCCTCCACATCTCTGGCCTGTACCCCAGTTCTGTATGAATAAATAAATCTTTTTTTAAAAAAAAGTTGTTTAATAAAAAAAAAAAAGAGTAGCACAAGATAGGGTAGTAGCTACTTCTAGAAGCAGCACGCCCCTCTTGCCTGCTCCTCCCCCACTTCCAGAGGAGACCTCAGTCCCTTCGGCTGGTGCGCCTGAGCCTCCCAGCCGGCTCCCAACAGGAAACACCTGCTCCAGCAGGACAGTCCAAAGACCGGGCAGCAGCCTCTTGGGTGTGGGGTCCCGGGAACCTTGCAGGGGCAATCAGGTTGGCTCTCTTGGAAGTGGGAGTAAGAAACTCAAAGAGGGGCCCTCTATTCTATGGCTGCCGAGGTCCCCTGTAATGTCACTTGCAGGCAAATTGGTGAACAAGCAGAGACAAGCGGCCATAGGCACTGGCTAGAAGACAGAAGACGGAGCAGACCTGGCCAGAGGGAGCAGCCTGCCCGGATGCCACGCGAGCCCCTGCCGTCCAGTTCCGCCTGCACCCTAAAACTCAGCTCCCTTGTTTCTTCAGTTCTCATGCATCCACTCCTTCCCCCAAGGTTTGCTGCCCTGGAGATTCCATCCTGACGGAGGAGTGTGGCCCCAGCTTTCCTGGGGTTCCATTCTAGCTGGGAAGATGGTCAACCAGCAAGACAAAGCTTCTAACAATAGGAAGCGAACTGGGGGTGAAGAACAGAAAGTGCCCCCAGAAAAGACAGGGTGGAAGGAGATAAGGATGGTCAAGGGGTTGAGGTCTTGGCCTCTGGAGCTGAGAACCAGAGGGCAGGAAGAAGGCCGCTGAACCCCAGGAGTGAGGAGGGCACCTCCCACAGAGCCCCACCCACGCAGGGAGGGCGCACAGGTCCCAGGCCCGTGGGAGGCCCAGCAGGGAGGAAGGAGCCCGATGGGGCAGGGCCCTTCAGTGCATGCACACGAGGTGCTGCTCTGATCCAGGGCCTGGCCTCTCCTCCTCCAGAAAGTGAGGAAAGTGCTAGTCATGACCTGGGCGCCTGATGGGTGGTGACCAGACTGGGCTCTATTTCCTCCCTTGCTTGTGTTGTGTTGTTTGCTGGTTACCAAGGAAGCTCGGGTTAAACCCTAGCACACGGCCTGCAGACACTCAGGGTGGATAGGAGCTGGGAGTGCCTCCCGGCAGCCCAGCCCAGGCCCTGTTACCCCACCCTGCCATGCTGGCCCCATGGCGGCCACTGGACACTTCCCTGAGGGAGCCAGCCCAGGACTCTCCCTTCCCGGGCGCCTCCCTCTTGTAAGGGTCCAATTCAGCTTGGCTGGATGCCGCCTGTCTTGCCTTCTTGTTAAATTCTTTTATAAGAGGTCAGAACCTTCAAAGAGGACCCCTGGGGTCTCTCGCAGCCTCATCAGACCCAAATAAGAATAATAATTTAAAAAATCCCAACATTTTAAAACACCCGCCCCCTCGCTCCGACCTCTCCCCAAGGCTACCATTTTACCTCCAGATGGTGAAGGCCAGGGAGCACAAGACCCCAGTGAAGGATGGGAAGAAGAGCAAGAAGATGAAGAGCGTCATCATCTGGGAGGCTCGCCAGGCCTTGCTGGGAGGCTGGAAGTTCATCATCAGGCTGATCTGAGGAAAGAGGAGGAGGCACCTGCCACAGTGGCCAGAGGGTCAGAGGGTCCCCAGCCGGCCAGACACTGGCTTCATGAAACTCTCCCCCACCCGCACCCCCATTTCCAACCACCACTGGGTCATGGCGGACTGAGCAAAACTGATCTGATTCCCGCTGCAGACCGACTCACGTTTTTGACGTAAAACATGATGAAGAGAGTGATAATTTGGATAAAGGGCAGCAGGGGACAGAAGAAGGTTCCAATCCTGGAGGAACAGGGGTGAGTGTCAGAGACCCGTCAGACACCGGGGGTGGGGGGGGGGGATGGATCAGAGAGGGGAAGGGGGGCAGTGTCACGGGCTGAACTCTGCCCTCCCCAGACTCCCCATTGAAGTCCCAACCCCCAGTTCTCAGAATGCCGCTTGGAGACCTGGTTGGTCCTTAAAGACAGTTTTAATGCTGCACACCTTAGTTCTTGAATCTGTAAATAGAAGCATTTTACTACCTGTGTTGCTCTTTCAATCCTCACCTAAACCCTGTGAAGCAGATACTGTTATCTCCACCTCCTCCCACCCCCACACTTTAGAGTGGGAAACTAAGGTGTGCAGAGTTGAAGTAACTTGCCCAAAGGCATCCTTTTTGTTGAGATGATATGGGTGACAGACTTTTATAAGCTGGGTGACAGGCAGTTGCCAGGGGTGACCTGGCAGTGTGCAAAAGCATCAGCTCACCTACCCAAAGATAAGACTTTGCATCCTCTAAAAATAAACTCTTTGATGTGAGTTGTTTGCAGACAGCCAAATGGTCAGAGCAATTTAAAGAGTTAACAAAGAACTCTTTGCAGGTTTATGTTATATGAGAGACTTTTCAGATATCATCTGACTTAATCCTCAACACCATTCTGAAGGCAACAATTATTATGTGCATTTCATAGATAAGGAGGATGAGGCTCAGGGAAGCTCAGTGACCTCAGTTAGTCACAAAACAGGCCCCAGAATCAAGGTTATCCAACTCAAATGCCCTGCCTGCAAATTGGCAACCCACTAACAGATGAGTCCTGGAATGTAATACACCGTGCAGAATTCTGGCACTAAGTACATCACATTAAAAAAGGAAAAATAACTCTGGCCTGTACCCTAGTTCTGTATGAATAAATAAATCTTTTTAAAAAAAAAAGGAAAAATAACTCGCAGATTATTGATTTGAGTTTCCAAGTGAGCTTGACAACACTTGGTGCAACTGGCTGGCTATCACCAAAACTCACAACTGCACACACACATGCACATTCAGAAATCTACACCCCAAGACTACAGAGGTTTTACCACCTGGTACTGTGAATGAAGCAGGCCAGGTAAAAGAAATACACCACCCCCACTGCAGCACGAGTTCAATCCCCAGTCAGGGGAGCTGACCCACAGCAGCAGACCTCTCCTGTCTCCCTGCTGCTCCCCTCAGCAGTGGATTTCAGTCCATCTGCCTGTTCTGCTCCCCACTCTGTCTCTGGTGGATCCTCTCTCCCCCATACCTCTGGCCTTGTATAAATAAAAAAATGACTAAAAACATAATGAAATAAAGTTGTTTACCATAAGAAAATGAACACAAGGCAACAAGAAATGGGTGGTAGCTCCATGTTGGGGGAGGCAGTCATTCCAGGTGGGGGCAGGGTAAACTGGAAATACTCAGTCTAGTTCAAGGCCCAGTCAAATATCAAACTAGGAAATCAGAAATTTCATGCTTTATGTGAAATCACCTGACTTTTACATAGTGGTTAGGATCCTGCTCTATGTCGATTCTTGCCTCAAGTCCCCATCAAGGAAAATAATAACCTGGGACATACATACTTGGTTCTCAGACTCATTGGATCTGATCTCACACACGTACGTTGGAAAACAACTGATTCTGGAGCTTGCCACAGACACTCCCAGTCCACGGTCAGCTGGAGCCAAGGGGACATTGAAGATCCCCAAACTTACCACACCAGAGTTTGTACGTAGATCAGTTCTAGAACATTCCCAGCAATGTCAAACTCCTGTGAGCCAAGACTCTTGATAAATCGCGTTCCAATGATTCTGTGAAAACAAAATGAGCTCAATGCCCAGAGGACTGATTCCCTCCTTCAAGACTTCTACATGCAACAAAGGAGACACTCACTAGTTTGCAATAAAGTACAAAGTTCCTGTACAGATTTTTGAAAAATTCTAAGTACAAGCATGTTTTTGAAGAAATAATTGAGGAACCTGAAGGAAAATGGTATTAACACAGGCATTCAAAAGTGGTTTCTGGACCATCCTGGTGGCTCAGTGGGTTAAAGTGCAGCGCTGTGAAGCTATCACAGCCACTGCAGCCTGAGTTCAATCCCCGCCAGGGAGCTGCCCCACATGGTGCAGCAGACCTCTCATTTCTCCCCACTGCTCCCCTCAGCAGTGGATTTCAGTGGATCTGCCTGTCCTGCACCCCACTCTGTCTCTGGGGAATCCTCCCCTCCACCTCCACCTGCACACCTCTGGCTTGTATCCCAGTTCTTATGTGCATAAATAAATCTTTTTTTTAAAAAAAAAGAAGTAGTTTTTAAAAGTCTAGCAAACATTTGCTAACAGTAATTATCCCAGCCATTATCTAGTGTAATCACTCTGGCTTATTAAGGCTTTTTGTCCCAGCAGAAAAACTCAGTACCTCTCAACCAAAATAAATTTAATTTATTTTCAATTTTGGTTATTTATAGGTATCAAATTACTGGTGTTTCCCTGTTCTCTAAGTCCACAAGGAGGAAACCAAAGTCTTTGGGAAAACCTGAGACCACTTCTTCATACAGAGGAGTTGCCAAAAAAAGATGATATCTAATAAAACACTTCTCCAACTCAGACAGAGGCTGGAGGAATAAGAGTGAGCTTGGTTGATTGCATGAGGACATCTGGGCTTCTGTCTCCACACTGAGGAAGGTCCTGATATGGTGTCATGCCATCTTACCACCAGAGCAGCTTCCAGAATATGTAAAAGTCTACCAGGACTAAGATGCCCATGATAGAATTTAAAAAGAAAGAACAAAAACCACAATGGGCCAAGGATAACACCACTGCCTCAATTCTGTGTCCCTGGGGCCTATAAAATTTCAGCACATTCATTGCATTTAATTAAAATAATGAGCTAAAGCAAGATGCCAAGGCATAGTGATAAGATAAGAGCAAACTCCACCAGTGTCTCACCGTGAGACCCATTCTTTGTCTTTGAAAATGATCCTGGATACACATACAACATCTTGCACTAGGAAAATCTGAAGGAAGATTCTTCCATGGTAAAGTTATGTACAGTGGCTAGATCACAAATGGCTCTCAGTTTCTATTTCTAGAACTTTTTCTTTTTTCCAAGAGAAAAAAGGTTGCAAAGGACCAGCTAAACCAAATGAACTTTGACAAGGGGACTGTCAGGCAAGGTGAAATTCCAGTTATTTAGAGGAAAACAATATACAAGGTCAGTAGGAAAACCCAGGACAAGGCACACTCAGGCCTGATAAGGGACATGTGTCCCTGTTCCACCAAGACTGCCCTGGCAATGGTTACGATGCCAGGTGCTAGCTACAGACATACTTTGCGTCACGATCCTCTTGAGAAATGCACCATTGGCAATATGGTCACCGCGCAAACATCACACACGGTGTGACGTCATGACCCGGCAGCGCCTCCTGCACACCCAGGCTCTGGGTCCATGTCACACACACACACATCACTGACCAAACCCCTCTTCGGCAGCCATGGCTCACTCAATACTGGCCAGTCCTTACCTCCGCAGGAACTCCCCCAGCAAGGAGTCGGCCAAAGAGAACATGAAATCCATCAGAAGGAGCCGGTAGATTTCCTGGCCAATGAGCGTCTCCCAACACTGGAAATAAACAAGAGTCAGGTTTGGGGTGTGTGTGGGGGGGGGTGTGCCTAAGCTCAATCCCCATCTGCTCCAGGCATCCCGGATTCATGAGCACAGAGCTGGTGGCTCACTTTGGCTACTTCCTTGAGTACCCAGAAAGCGGCCACACCGCAGCAGAAATGCACCATTAAAGCTCAGTTTGTTTTCCAGGTGTTGACTCCCTTTCTGCACCCCTATGGAGGCCCCTCCACAGGTACCCAACCTTCCATTCACATGCTCTTCTCTAACACAGCCTGCTCCTCTAGATTCTGTTTGTCTGCCAGGATTGATCAGTTTCTCCGGGAGACCAGGGTGTCCATGCCTAGCAATGCCTCCGCTCTTCTTACTGACCTAATGAAAAGTCACTATCTGATCGAGGAAGAAAGGGTTATCATGCTAGCACAAACTGGAAGGTGCAATCCGTGATCAGTAACCTGCACAGGAAGTCAGTCCTCTCAGCAGAGGGAGTGGGAGCTCCTAGATTTGGCTGATAGAGGGGAGGAAAGGTTTGGGTGCACAGCCCAAGGATGGATGGATGGATGGATGGACGAACGGATGGACAGATGAATGAAAGAATAATACATTTGCTTTGATATCATGAGCAGAAACTCAGGAAACATCTTTCTGGAGGGTCAAAACTTAAGAAACCAAAGTGAAGGCATAAAAGCATAGAAATCTCACCTCATCTCCAGCTAGGGCCACAACATTGAGCCAATAGTAACAAAGAATTCCAATGATTGACATTTTCAGGAAGATGTTTCTAAACAACAGAAGAGAAACAACTATCACTGCTTCTGTGGCATTCAGCAGTGCTGTTTACCAGTCTTTCCTTCTAAGCACATGGAGAGAATGAAGAGTTCGCCTTGCCTGTGGTTTGAGTGGGACCTATGGCTAGTTGTGAACCAGAGAGATATAAGTGTGTCACCTTGTGACACTTCCAGGCTGAAGCATTTAAATGCCATGTGAGTGCCAGGGAGAACCTTCCTCTGAAATGGCCAGCAATAATATTTGAGATCGTAGCTGCCCTCCCAGCCTGGATCCCTAAGTGACTGATGTGACCAAAAAGCCCTGCGATCTACAGTGGACATGCAGGGGCCTCCCTGGTGGCCAAGGGGTTAAGGCTCAGTGCTGTCACCTCTGAGGCCTGAGTTCGATCCCCAGCCAGAGAGCTGACCCACATGGCGCAGCAGACCTCTCCTGTCTCCCCGCTGCTCCTCTCAGCAGTGGATTTCAGTAGATCTGCCTGTTCTGCTCCCCACTCTGCCTCTGGTGAATCTTCTCACCCTGCCTACACCCCAGTTCTCTATGCAAAAATAAAATAAATTAATAAATGAACATGCAGCGTGAACAAGAAATACAACTTTGTGTTCCAAGCCTGTGAGATGTTGGGAAGAAGGGGTATTTTTTTTTAAAAGATTTACTTATTTATTCATACAGAACTGGGGTACAAGCCAGAGATGCGGAGGATGAGAGGATTCACCAGAGACAGAGTGGGGAGCAGAACAGGCAGATCAATGAAGTACACTGCTGAGGGGAGCAGCGGGCAGGTCAGGAGAGGTCTGCCACGCCATGTGGTCACCTCCAGGGCAGGCGGGAATCGAACTCATGCGGAAGTGGCTTAAGCTTCTTAGTGCTGTGCTTTAACCCACTGCGCCACAAGGGAGGGCCAAGAGGGGATATTTGTTACCGCAGCACAACCTAGTTCCTTCTAACAGCTATCACCCTTTTGGGGCATCTCCAAACTATCTGATTTCACATTTCATCGTAATAATAGTAAATAAACATAATACTGTTCATTGGAGGTGGAGCATGGACAGGTGCCAAGAACTTGACTGCATCAGCTTTCTTAATGTTCCAACTCCATCGGCACTTTATGTCTGTATGTGCTTTGTCTTTCTTGTGGATAAGGAAACTAAAGCTCAGAGAGAAAAGAATTTGTCAAGGTGACACACTGTGTGAGGGATCTAACGAAGATTCAGACCAAGGGCCGCTGGTTTAGTAGCCCAAGCTGTTAAATGTCGTCAGGTCGCCTGAACCAGCAATCTGGCCGGTGCTTGGGGCTGCAGCATAGGGCCTGTGCCACTGGAGGGCCCACACATGCAGCATTTGTGGACTTGTAGAAAGGCAACGTCTCAGGCCCTACCCCAGACTTAGGAAATCATACACTAAGTCATGCTGGTGCATGCTGGGAGTTTGAGAACCACTCTACTGGACTCTAGGTTCAATGAAAGAAGGGAAGCAGGTGGAGCTTTTTCAATGCCAGGTCCCAACCTCTTGCAAGGTACAGCCTGTGTAGCTGATGGGAAGCACCAGCTCACGAGTGGTATAAACACCACAGTAAGCAGGTGCTTGGAAAGTAGCAATATGGACACCACTGGAGTCATCTGTGTGTTGTTTATCAAAACGCTGAGGTCACATCCAGCAATACAATGCTTTTGTGGAGTGATAAGAAGGTGCCTCTCCCTGCCAGTGAATTGCCAGAAGTACTCTCGCCAGATCCATTTGGGTGGCTGAATGACAAAAATGCATCTCTTCCTCCCTGCAGAGCTCAATTTGACTAATGCAAACACTGTCCGTTCCAGTCCCCTCTCCAGGTTCCCCAAGCAGGAGGCTTTATGCAGTGCACAACCCGCACACCAGTGCCTCTCATCACCGAGAAGAACTGTGTCTCCCTAGATCTGGCAGCAGCGGGGACAGGAAAGGCATTCCTTGGGGCAGACGTATGGAACGACTGCATTTTCTCAGTGCTCTTAGGATTTTATGGCTGTTAACCCACCCCAAACAAAAACGTATTACGCACGAAACTCTTTCTGGAAATTAGATCTTGGAAACTACACTTGAGTGTGATCTATTGCCACAGACCCCTACCGGATCAGAAGGCTGTAGACTTCATGCCTCGGCATCTCGTAGCGCTCCACCAGCCTGAACATGGAGTAGAAGGAGGGCACGGCCAGGTTGATGCAGGACACCATGAAGGGCAGTAACAGCACCGCCCCAGGGTCACTGTGGTTCTTCAGGAACTGCAGGGAATCGAGGGAGAAAATCCAGATGCCGCCTGTGCCCGGAGCCCTCTTGTCTCACTCAGGAAATCCCAGAAGTGCTCCTTTATGGAGCACTTACCTGCACGAAGTCTTCCCCTACGTGATTGCACGTTACCGTCACTGCAGTCCCGTGGGTGGGTATGAATAGACGTCAGTGATGGGCACACCGTGGCTCAAAGACACGAAGATGTTGGCCCGGGTCACCCAGCTAGGGGGTGGCAAATGTGAGCCCAAGTCTATCTGAGGTATGGCCTTGAGCGCAAAGAGCCAGCTGTGACTGGGCCTTACGGAGAGGTCTGGGAGGTAGGGAGGAGCCCCTGGGCCCTGGCCCTGGTGCAAAAGTCTGAGTCTCTGGAAGCTACGGTCCTGCAGCCAGTCACCTCAGCATTTCTTTTCCCTCTCCTGGGGGTACTTATTCATTTCCAAGGCTTTGGAGGCTTTATCTGTCTTTGGGGCAGTCTCGTGGGGCGGGGAGCCCACCTCACTTTGACGTGAGGTAGGGAGAGGTGCCCCTTCCTTCCTGTGGATGCTGCCCTGGGAGCTGAGGGCGGCCCCTCAGCTGGGCATCGTTGGGCAGGGGATTTCAGGGCTCTTGTGCCTCAACCCCAAGCCTGACCTCACTGGTATCCAGCTCTGGGAGTTCTTGAAAACCCAAGTCTCTCACTTGGGGTAGAATCTGTGAAGCCAGTGTCACTTAGATTCAGACGCTGACCCACTCTGTGTGCTTGCAAACTACCGGTCTGGGACCAGACATGCAGCCTCCATGGGCCTCACCTGTGTAACGGGAACATGATCACAAAACCCACAGAGGTGACAGGATTAAATGAGCTCAGATAAGGCGATGTCTGAACCTTAAACACCACCGCCCTTCACACAAAACCTCTGTGGCCAGAGAACAGAAACCCCAGAGTTCTCCCAAATGTTCAGACAACAGAACCATCCACCTCCACTCCCTCCCCCACCACCAAGGGCATGGAGAAAGCCTTCGAGGCAGAAACTCCAAAGCCTTCTTTACACCTACAGGTGTGTGGTCACAACCCACCCTAGGTAAGCCAAGCCCAGCCCCTGAGGACTCTGACTCCATTTCCCCTCTTCCAGGGCCCAACTTAAAGTGGTCAGTGGCAAGTCCTTCGGTTCCTTTAAGCCCACGCCACTTTCCTTGCTGGCTTCTCTTTCCTTGAGGTTCCACTGGGCTGAGCACCTACGGAGTACTAGGGATGGGCCAGGGCCCAGGCTCCCTCAACTGACCAACAGAAGCGTTTTCAGTGTATGATAAATCCACAGGGGAAGACTAAGGCAGCCTCGTCAGGCTGGTGGCAGTGGGAGAAGACTTCCAGGGGCAAACGACACCCCTGCTGAAGTCTAGGGGAGGAATTCATAACATGAAGGGAAGAGGGGGGCTTAAGAATGAATTGCCTGTTTCCCAGCTAGAGATGAGAAAAAGCATCTGGGCTGGGGAAGAGGAACAATGAACCCACTATGTGGCAGATGAGTGGTAGTGGGTGTTAAATCTAGAGATGTGTGCAGGGGTCAGATCATAAAAGATCTATCAACCATGCCATAGAAGGTAGATGTCATACTGAAGGTAATAGAAAGATTTTTTTTTAATGGCATAATCAGACCAATCTGCACAACAATTCTAGAGGTCAAAGAACTGGCTCCACATTAGTTCCATATTTCATTTCTCCAGAAGAGAAACCTATTGTAAAAACAGTACTTTGCCCCTGCCTCTCAGAAATTAGCCTGAGTTCATATCATTTAAAAAAAAAAAAAAAAGCAGAGAGCGAGGGTGGGGGTGGACGGCTAACATATCTTCATCACCCAAAGTACCAGGTACCAGGTCGACTGTCCAAATAACTTTTTTCCTGATCATACCCCTACAAATCCAGGTAGGATCACTCCCACTTGACAGTAAGAAATCTGGAAGATTAAATCATGTGCCAAAGTCCACCCATTCACAATACTTATGGAATGTCCATTCTGTGCCAGGGCTGTGGAAGGCATTAGGAAATACAAGAAAGGAAGAAAGCAGAATTTGATCGCAGGGCCCCAGCCAGGGCTTCTCCCTCTTCCCCAGCCCAGAGCTTCTCACAGTTTGGTGAGTCAGCACACACCTCACATGGGCACGCTGAGGTGCTGCTTTTTTAACAAGCTTCCAGCTGATGCTACTGGCCACAGACCCCAGGGTGAGCACAGGTGCTCCACCACACTATCACTTCAGCGTCCCATCCCCCACACCCTCCCCTGAATGTCTGTGCTCGGCACCCTATGCTCCTGCCTCGCTGCTTACCTCTAAGTTGTTCTCAGCCAGGTAATAAACAGCGGCACAGCAGGCCACGGCCACTCCGGTAGAGATGACCCAGGCTGCCAAGTGGGCAGACAAGCGGATCAGCTTGTGCTTGAGCGTTAGCTTGACATTCTCCTGGCGGATTTCTGACAGGTTCTCCTATAGCGACAAGGAAGTCAAGGTGACCCACAGACCCCTTTCCATGGTTGGCGACGGTCCTTGCCCCAAGTGAATATTTGATGAACACAGAGACACACACCCAGGTGCCCAGGCAAAAGAGAAGGGAAAGTCAAAGATAAAGGTGGACGTTGGGAGTCCCCTAGGGAGACTTCAGATAGTCCGAGAGCAACCCATCACCACAGCAAGTGCCTCTCCCATCCTAGCAGGGCCTATGGGCCAGCAGATGGTTCTGTGCTCTCGGGGAAAGTACAGTGAGATCATGGAGGTCCTTGAACAATGAGGTGGGGTCTCTGTACCCAGGGGGAAGTTAGCACCAGCAGTCCTCTTGTCAAAATTCCTTCGTTAATAATTTTGCTTGTTCTTTCTTTTTCATAACTGTTTCTATAGACCTGGGTTTCTCCATCTCAGCATTACAGACACTTGCGTGAAGCACTGCTGCCTTGTGGCAGATGCTCTGTGCAACCAAAGATAGCATTGTCCCTGGCTCCTTTACTAGATGCCAGTCGCTTCCTTTTCCCCATTCTGTAACAATGAAAATACCATAGACCTTCTCAGGAGGAAAACTGGAAATCATTGAATAAAAGTTTAAACCTGTGAGATCAAGAAATAATTGCACTGAACATTTTGTTATAAAGTGCTAAACTCCCCTCTAGTATGTGTGAGCCAATTATGAAAATGAGCATTTTCTTATACCATCACCAGCATGAGGCATTATGAGTATTTCTAGGTTTTTTGCCAACCTCATGAGCATTAAACAAATAACTCATTATTACTTTAACAAAAGTTACATATACGCAGAGAGAGGGAAGAATACTGATGATGGAAGATATATAAAGCAAGCTCGCCTTACCCTTATCTCAGTGCTAAGATTCTTCTGTTTCAGCTTTACAGCTTTTTCATGAGTAACAGTGAAGTCCCAGCAAAAAACAAGCTTAGCAATTCCTCTGGAGTAAATGTGGGGGTTAATGAAGTTGTTCCGGAAATACCTAGCCATGCTGGGGAAGGCAGAAACCAAAATACCCAAGAGTTATTAAGATAGACATGGGAGAGTACAGGAATTAACACAAAGGAAAGCCCTATCCCTAAGGGTGACAGACAGCATGTAAGGGGTAGCCCCAAATCCTTCAGGAATGGTGGACAGTGCATCTAATCACTAAAGCACTTGGACCTGACAGACCTGACTTGCAAGCCTGAATTTGCCAGCTTGGGGGAGGTGTCTTTGTCATTTTAAGCATTCTGAGCCTCAGTTTCCTCATCTATATAAAGGGTTAATAGCACCCACTTCACAGAGCTATTATGAAAGTTGTATTACTTTTCTATGGCTGCTGTAACAAATTACCCCAAAATTAGAACACACATGTGTTCTCTTACTAGAGATCAGAAATCAGAAAATGAGTCTTAAATCAAGTTAACAGCACAGCCGTGATTCTTCTGAAGCGTCCAGGGGAGAATCTGTTTTCTTGCATTTTCCTGCTTCTATTGGTTTCCTGCATTCCTTGGCTTGCAGCCTCTTCCCTCATCTTCAAGGCAATGGAGCATATGCTTGTTCTCTGCTCTGACCCTCCTGGCTCCTACTTACAGGACCCATGTGACTTACACTGGGCCCATTCAGATAACCCTGGATAATCTTCCCATTTGAGACTCTTAATCACATCTGCACAGTCCCCTTTGCCAGGTAAAGGACACAGGTTATAGGGATTAGGACATGGTTGATTTTGGGGGGTGGGGAACCATTATTCAGTTGACTATATAGTGTCAATGCAGCATTTGGAGCAGAAGCTTGTGTTATTATCATAGAGCACTTGGGACTCATTAAGAAAAGGTCCAAGAGTTCCTGACACCGGGGCGGACACAAAGTAAATGCTGAGTCACAGGGACCCTCCCTTTCCAGACTTTGCCATCCCCAAGTCAAAGCTGCCTAACTCAACAGGACAAGGTCTCACTCGCCTTGGGACCATTACATTGGCCGTGAGGTCATTATGGACTGAATTGTATTTTTAGATACACCGATTTCTTTCTCTTCTTCTGTATTTTCTGTTGCAGGGTAAGGAGCGATCAGACCAAATCAAAATGACAGAGAAGTTGTCTCCTGGGTAAATCTTTAGTCTCTCGGATTCTGCCGAGATCTGAAAAGAGCTGAGCGTTGGGAAGTGCGTTCCCTACCTGAAAAGCAAACTGAAAAAGCAGATGACCATGCATAGGCCCATGGTGAAGATGTAGGCCAGCTGCATGTCGTATGTGGCACTCCCGCTGCCTTGTCCGATCGTAGCGTTGCTATAATAGCCATAGTACATCACTGTGTCCTGAAAGTAGCCCTGAGGGGACAAGAACCCACGGTCAGGGGATGTGCTCAAGAAAGTGATGAGTGGCCACAATCAGCACAGGTGGACTTCTCACTCGACAGGAAGTGCATGGGTCACTTTAGTCACTTTGTTGGCCAGAAAACGGGAAATGAAGGCCACGGAGAAACCAGACATTTTCTCCAAAACCAACATGACTTTGCAGGGGGAGACCCAGTTGTCACCATCAAGGGTGAGCAAGTGACACCTGATGAAAAGCAGGACAGTCAGTCATTATGTGCCTTTGTCGCCAATTATTATGTTTGGACGTGGTTAATAGGAAACAATTTAAAAGAAATCATGGGCCGGAGGAACAAATGAGAAAGAAAGCAGACAGTGGCAGAAGGTGAGACCGGAAAGGACGCAAATGGCCTGGTTTCTGCAATAACACAGTGTCAAGATAAATAAGGGTCAGGACAGGGGACATTATTTGAGGTGAACAAAAGCTAGATAAAGGCAGCTGGTGCCTGCTCTGAACAAGCACATTACAGAAAATTCTTGGGAACACCTGGGAGATATAAACACGACCTGGCACACGGCCAGACTCATCTATGGATCTTCTATTACCTACCTACACGTGTAGGGATGCACCCAGATAGTCTGTCTATAGAACTTAAACAGTGCTGGTATTTTCATTTTTCGAGGTATGCTAACGACAGAGGGACTATGGGAAAGTGTCTTTATCTTTGAGGGATGAAGATAAAATTCAGAGTGAAATGTCCTGATGTCTGTAATAAGTACAAAATGATTACCCCAAGTCATAAAATCAAATATGGCCAAATGGGCAAGACTTTAAGAGCTATATGTATTCAATTAAGTTACCACATCTTACTGCTTTGTGACTGAAATTTTTCAGTTTCGCATGTACTCAAATCCATAATGTAAATATAATCGTGAGGGAAATGAAGGAGAACCTTATACAATGATTCTGTTTTAATGCATCTATATTAAGGGAAAGGTTTTTTTCTTTTCTTTTTTTTTTTTTACAGAAAAAGGAAAAAAAAAGACATTCTCTGCAAGAGTCAGCAAACTTTTTCTGTAAAGAGCTTGACAGTAAATACCTTTGTCTGGACAGATCGACAAGGCTGCAACAGCCACTCTGGTAGCAGGAATCGCACAGACATGAAAACAAGCAGGCCTGCCGTGTTCCCAAAGAACTTCACTGATCAACACCAAAATGTAGATTTCATGTAATTTTCATGTTCCACAAAATTTTCTTCTTTGGAGTTGTTTACAAGCGTTTGAAAAGGTAACTATCAGTCTTAGTCTGCAGGCTGTACAGAAACAGGTGGCAGTCCTCTGTGTATCCCTGGCCTGCAGAACCTCTGTGGCTAAAGCCCTTCAAAAGGTAAACTCCACAGCAGGGGCTACACGATGCAAGAGGGAACCAGGTAATTAACTGAGGCTCTGTAAATGTCAAGATACAGAGGGAAGCAAAAATGGCTGCAAAGCCAGAGTGATAGTATCCTGTCTTTTATATTTTTAAAAGAATGCTTATTGTCTATCTTTCCACCTACCTACTTAACTATGGATCTATTATTACATGTCTACTTGTGTATGTATGCATCTGTATGTTCCTTCCATCCATCCATCCACCATCCATCCACCCATCCACCATCTATCCACCCACTCACATCCATTCATCTATCCACCATCCACCCACCGACCCATCCATCCATCAACTCACCCACATCCATCCACCCATCCACTCACCCACCCATCCATCCACTCACCCACATCCATCCACCCACCCATCCATCCATCAACTCACCCACTCATCCTCCATACATGCATGCATGCATGCATCCATCCATCCAACCATCTTTCTATAGAAAGAAAAGCAGTGGACACAGATACACTCTGAAGTGAAAAAAGAGATAAGGGAAGAGTGGACTTTCTCTTAGCTTGATCTCTACCACAACAGGAATTTTTCAAAAGGAGCACAGTGTTTTATAGAAAGAAAAATGCAAAAGACAGAAAAGGTAGATCTATGAACACCAATAGGCCCACTACCTAACAGTAGAGAACAAAAAGTTGCAGGCAGTATATGAATAATTCATCTTTTGTTTACGTTAAAAAAAAAAAAGGATGTATAGGTACCTTATATATGTGTCCATACATGTGCAGAAAAGAACATCTGGATGATATAAACTATTAACATACAGAAAGGGATTCCACTATGTTGTGTATTACTTTTGGGAAAATTATTTTAAGCACCTACTTTCCCCGTCAGTCAGCTCCCAGGGAAAGTGAGAGGTCTGGGCAGTGACCGGCCAGGTTCCACCGAGGTTCTCCAGAACATGTTTTGAGGAAATGGAGGACTTACCGCCCCAGTGAAAAATTCCAATCCAGTGAATTGGAGGGTGTTCTTTTCAGCCTGGGTAAACTGCGGGATTATGATGAAGCTGAAGGTCACAATGAATGAGAAAATGTTGAACTTCAAAAGCCACCTCAGAAAGTTGAAATAGGAGAGCACACTGGTTCCAAACTTGCCCCCGATGACTTTGAGTGTCTTCTGCCACAGGGTGAAGGAACTGAGCACTTCTGACAGGGAGTTCTTGGATCGCCGGTACCCCTGAGGTTAGGACCGAAAAACACCCCAAGCTTGCCACTCGCTCCACAGAGAGCTACCGAGCAGAAGCCTCAGCAACAGTCACTGTTTCTAGAACACTCCAAAGTGCAGGGCACCATGCTATCTCACTTAGTAGCACAGAGTTACCTCATTCACACAGGACCACCTGCTGAGGTGAGCACTCTTACTCCCAGATCTGACACTCTCAGAATAAACTGCCCAGGTAGTTCAGCATCTTCTCATCACCCCTCTCACCTCCCTCTCCTAGCCAGACCCAATTTCTCTGACTATCAATAAATGCTCAGATTTCTGTTTCCTCGTGCCCACGTGACCCTTCCACCCCCACTCTCCCGCCTTCCTATTTTCACTCCCGGTTGGGCCCATTTTATTGGCAGCAATCAGGGCCGGCTCACCAGTGAGATGGAGCTCAGACACTGTGCGCAGCAGCCGAGCTGAAGGATGGGACGGGACTGCCTGCTCTTCTCATTCTCAACCATTTTCCTATGGGAACAGCAGGAGAGAGTGAGAGGAGAAGGCTGGAATGCACTCCTTGCACGAATATTCACTGAGCGTGGGCCTCCCTGGAGACACAAGGGTTAAGTCCCTGCACTAAGAAGCAATCTGCAGCCACTGCAGCAGCAGTTCGATCCCCCCACCACCCCCACCACCCCCAGGTGACCCACAGGGTGCAGCAGACCTCTCCTGTCTCACTCGCTGCTCCCCTCAGCCGTGTACTTTGTTGATCTGCCTGTTCTGCTCCCCGCTCTGTCTCTGGTGAACCTTTTTACCTCTGGCCTACACCCCAGATCTTGTATGCATAAAAATAAAATAAAACTATTTTTAAAAATAGGAATTTAAAAAATTCCCAGCAAAGAGGACCTGGGAGATCCTCTTTGCCTAGGACCTGCTGGGCAAAAAGACCAGTTTCCCTGTACATGGAGCAGGACTGCTAGTTGGAAAAGAAAAAAACAAAAATATGATGAAAATGATGGGTAGGCTAGATAGTATGTTGGAAGGGGATGTATCCTGTGGGAAGAGAGAAGGGGTAAGGAGATGGGGAGTTCTGGAATTGGGTGGCATTGGAAGGAAGGTTTGAAAGCGAAAGAGGGGTACAGCTAAGGGGTGGCCCAGAGAGGGAACAGACAACACAAAGCCCCAAAGGGACAGAATGGCACAGAGACCAGGGTGGCAGGAACAGACAGAGCAGGGAAGGGAGGAGGGGACGAGGATGACTGGGGCTCGCAGGGGGGATCCTTCAGGTCCCTGGTCCCCGACCTGGGGGGACTGCATGCCCATAGGGACATCCGACAAGGTTTGGAGACCTTTGAGGTTGTAGGAGTGATACTGACTTTAGTAAACAGAGACGAGGAATGTTGTTCTTCACTCTGCACCTTATCTATTGTGTTTCCAGTCTGACTCCGTGACACAGGGAGGCACGCACTGGTGGAAACAGCTGGGTGTTTCCAGCAAGATCCAGCACAGGTGGTCTCTTCAGCTTCCGTGGACAAGTCCCACCTACGTCGCTCTGGTCTTTCTCTGGCCTGCCTTGGTCTGGCCAAGCCCCCACCCCCACTCGCCATCTTTCAAAGCTCAGCTCAGCTTCCTCTAGCTCTGCCCAACTGGACTTTACCCTCTCACTCAACTTCCTCTCTTGATTTGGGTCAATTTCCTTTCTGTCATTTATAAGTCACCTGTTGACCAATCTCTCCCTTGCCAGTCACAATTATTATCTTTGCGAGTTCAGAACAAATACATCGTTAAGTTATTTATTAGCAATCATGGCCTCTATGCTACTAGTTTCTGCCAACTTTTACAAGCTTAAAAACAAGGCTGAAAGAAAGGTCTGAGCGCAGGGCTTCGGCAGCCCTCTAATTTTTGAGCTCTTAGGCTTAGAAACTTTCTGAGTCTCTCATAAACTTTTCCTTTTCTGGATAGTTTGAAATGTATGGAAGAGTTGCAAATTCCCACACACTCTGGGATGCCAACCTACTCAGGAATTATTGCAGTGCTTTGCCACTGGAAATTTACTTTCTCTCTGTCCACACTTTATCTTTAGAAGCAGGTCACTAAGTACTGCTTGCTTTGCAGGTGAAAGGAGAGAAGAATAACTACAGAGATCTTTTGGAATTCACCTATAGGAAAGTGGCCTCTTCTCAGCATCTATTTATTTCTTATCTTTCTGAGATGGGGCAAAAAGTAGATGACCGAGGTTCGCTTGAAATCCAGGAAAGAGGAAAAGCTTCAGGTACATACCTAAGCGTCCTTTTTTCCTCCATGGTCTTTGGCTGATTCCTGATGGTTTTAATTCTGTCTCTAGAGTTCATGGGTGCCAGAGATGCAATTAACTTTTGTCCTGCAGAAGAAAATAAAGGATGTTTTCCTCTTTAACAAAATAATAACATTTTAAAATATGACAGTGACGTTAGAGGATCTTCAAAAGAACACTGGACAGAAAATGGCACCAGGGCAGCAATTCCAAAGACCAAAGACCACAAACGTAAACAAAAAGCCAGCATGGTTTGAGGGGGGCACAGTGGGGGCACTGAGAGCCTGGCTGGCTGGGAGGCTGACTCCCTGGTTGAGAAACTGAGGCTCTTCCTTTTAATGACATCATTGAGGTGAAGGGGGCGTCCCCAGAAGAGAGCCCCCAAATCGCTCTGCTGGAGACAAGGAAATTTGTGTCTGTTCTGAGAGGCAAAGGGGGTAGACAGAGAGGAAGAAAGGAGAAGTGGGGCAGAGTCAGAGATCTGGGTGAGCAGCAGCCTGACTGGATAAACTCTAATCTCCAATAAAGGGGTTCAACCTGATAGAGGTGTGATGGTGTGTGTTGGGGGGAAATGGGGCACACACTGCTTATGGCCTGTCTAAGCTGAGTTAATTTTCTAGTCCTAGATATGTCTGGAGGCAAAGTTCTAGAACTATCAGAAGGCAGATGCAGCCAGCAGGAATGTACTTGGGTCCATACGAGCAGGAGCGTGATGAGGACTCTGAGGCCCCGACATCACTGGCTCCCGATCTGGATGGAGGCCTGATCACTGCGGAACGGCTGTCTTTGCTTCACTCGCTAGAGAATGCCAGCTCAGAGTGACTTGTTAAAGCAGTGTCTTTGGGGTATTAACCCGCCGTCTTCTCAGAACTGAGGGCCTTCGGAAGCAAGCACACCTGACAGCTCATTCCTGATAGTCCTAGGAAAACACTGCTTTGTGGCTGTGAGTGGCAGCGGCCAGCAAAGCCCCGGAGTCCTGGGCCCAGCCCACAGCATGCTCTGGTGATTTTCCTTCCATAAATCACTGTGAACAGCTGGACTTTACACCTGGGATGGTGTAGGAGAAAAACATCCGTGTTTGGCCTCCAGAGCAGAGAGGCAGGGGGACTCAGCTGAGACGTGCTGTGATGGCCAGCTGAGTGCCAGAGGCCTCCTGTCAGACTGTCCAGGATGAGCAGAATGGACTGAAGCATCAGGCTTGGGAATGGGGAGTTTGGGTCCCAGATCGGCACGGTGCTTTCGTTTCCCTGGTGAATCTTCAGCTTCCTCACCCAACAAATGGAAATGACAGGCAGACCTGCCTCAAAGCGGTGGAGTCAGGGGGAAAGCTAACATGGAACTGAAAGGACAACAGAAAGGAAGAGATTGGCAGAGCTCCAGGCACATGAATGACCTCGATAGTCCTTTCTCAGGCATCACAGCCTCCCAAAGGGACCCAGCCTCAGGCCCCAGCATCCTTGCGTCATCTGTCAAACCTTCCACCCACTCAGTGTCTATTTTTTAAAGTTTGTTTATTTATGCATATAAAACAGGGTACGGGCCAGAAGTGCAGGGGGCTGAGAGGATTCACCAGAGACAGAGTGGGGAGCAGGACAGGCAGAGGGTCTGAAATACAGAGCAGGGAGTCAGGAGAGGTCTGCTGTGCACGTGGTTCACCTCCCTGGCCGGGGATTCAACTCATGCTGCGGTGGCTGCAGATGGCTTCATGGTGCTGCGCTTTACCCATTGTGCCACCAGGGAGACCCCGACTCAGTGTCTTAAAAGCTTTCTTTGCTCCCACTAAGTGATCCTTGCTACTTCCCCCAGTGTCTTGCTACCTTGAATGTTTTCAGGCGAAGCACTAGGCATGCCCACGCCCACACTTCTGGACTATGAAGGGGTGAGAGAACAGTCCAGTCAAAGACGCTGCAAATTCTAACAGTTGCTTGCCTTTTTTGTCACTCTGGCTGCTGAAAATCAGAGAGTCTGGCCCGTCGATATCAGAAATGAATGAGGCCATGCTGAAGCTTGGTTTTACCAGAGTCTTTTCTAGAACAATCTGACTCGAGGAGGAATGGCTTTGGTCCCCGGATGGAACATCTTCAACCTCCACGATGATGTCATGTCTTCTGTCATCAGACAGCATCTTTCCCTCCTCCAAGACTTAATGCCCTTGGGACGGCCTTCCAAGGACCTCGCCCGACACTCAGGCCGGCACTGTCGGAACCACCAAGAAAAAGGCAGACAATGGCCAACAGGCGTCCCATTCACTTTTTTTTTTTTTTTTTAATGCCAGGATGAGGTGGCCAAAGCCAGCTACACACAGATCACTGCATATCTCTCCTGAGGCAGAGGTGAGTTCCTGCAGTGTGTCCCGGTAGCTAGGTAAGAAATCAGAAACAGAATCCTTCACTAAAGACAATGGGATTCTAGAAAGAGAAGGCAGAGATTCTTCCAAGTGACTCACCATCAAAGGGTAAGATTTTCCTTTTAACTGGGTGGGCTAGAACTTATATTTATAATTTTATATGCTGCTATAAATGCAGGTGGTTTTATAAATAATTATGACTTCCTGAGATCGTGAGGGGATAGACCTGTCTTCTCTCTTATGGTAAAACA
>NW_004567133.1:10857344-10858380 GCF_000260355.1 Condylura cristata
CTCCACACTCTGTCTTTGGTGAATCCTCTCACCCGTGAGGGGATAGACCTGTCTTCTCTCTTATGGTAAAACACTCAGTCCACGTGGTTGTGCTTCAACCAGGGCTGGTTAGAGTCTTTGCTTGGCGTTGATTCAGGAGAAAGAGAGACTTTGTAGTGGACTCTTGGGCCCAGCTGCAGGTACATCTCTGCACCTGGACTTTGGAGAAGGCTTGACTGGGGTTGAGACAAATGGGGTGACGTTTATGAGAAGCTGAGTCGAGTAGAGAAGAGAGAGATGGAGAAAAAGAGAGTCCAGCTGGCACTGAATCCTGGCCCCCAGTTCTTCTACAAGCACATCTGGAGCACGTTCCCTCTGCTACGGGCTACGCCAGATGCCAGAGGGTGATTGTACCTCAAATTCTTCATTTCTCCCATATATTTCCTGCCACACAAGCCAATAAATTCTCCTTGGACGTATGCCAGTGTGTGCTGGGTTCCTGCCACTTGCAACCAAAAGAGTCCAAGAAAACACCTTGATATCTGGAAGAGCAACTCCACGTGTCTAAAAGAAAACCCCATCCTGACGATACACAAATACCATGTCAGTTACACAAATGACACCTGAAGCCCAGAGGAAATGGCAAAGTCTGCATCGCTTTGAACATGTTCCTTCTCCAAGGCTGATGTTTTTGGTCACTGTCCCCTTATGCCTTACCTTGGGGTGACTTAAGCCAATCATGTCCAGACGCTGGTGGGTTCCTATTAGCTTGGTCGAAGTTAATTTCACCCATATAAGCAGGGTTCACTGGAAGGAAGAGGAAGATGTTGTCAATTAATCCCATCACTCCAAATACTACTGAGTATCAGCAGCAGAACTGATCAGATGATTAAGCACTTGGAACACAAATATAAAAGCAAGGTGCTAATTACTAATAGCCTCAATCAGTGATCTTCAAGTCATAGTTAAAAATAACTCACACTGACCAAAAGTAGATGACTGAATTAAAAAGATGTGGTACATGGCCCTTCCTGGTGGCACAGCGGGTTAAAGCACT
>NW_004567133.1:10858736-10887477 GCF_000260355.1 Condylura cristata
ATAAGCCAGAAAGAAAAGGAAAAATACCGAGTGGTTTCACTCATAGCAGGAGTACAATGGACCAAGGGAGAAAATAATAATAATAATGAACAATTATATAACAGAGACATTTTATGGGAGTGGAGCAAGAAATGGGATCAAAAACAGTGAGGGGAGGGAAGTGCGCTGGTGATGACACACAGGTGATTTGGTGATGGGAAGCCCACAGGGATTATAACTGAGATGGAAAAAGACACAAAATGATGTAAAAATAAACTATTATATTATTTTTTAAAATAGAATTCATACAGTCATTTGTTTGACATAAATAAAATTTTTGTTTAGAAAAGTTAGATGAGACTGTGATTACAAAAAGAGAATAAAAACTCTACGGTAACCACCCCGCCCCCCAAAAAAAATCCTCACACTGAGATCCAGGCCACTCTGACACAGCATGGAACAATACTTTGACTACCTAACATTCTGCTGTTTTTTTTTATTTTATGTCATTCTTGACTGTCTACTGTGAATATCACAGCTTGCTAATAGGTCACAACTTAGAGTCTAAAGAATTCTTGCCTAAGGAGGGAGGGATGGATAGGCAGAGCACAGAGCTATTAAAAGCAGGGAAATGAGGGGCCTCCCTGGTGGCACAAGGAGTTAAGTTTCAGCACTATGAAGCTACCAGCAGCCACTGCAGCACGAGTTCAATCCCCAGCCAGAGAGCTGACCCACAAGGCACAGCAGACCTCTCCTGTCTCCCCGCTGCTCCCCTCAGCAGTGTATTTCAGAAGATGCATCTGTTCTCCACACTCTGTCTTTGGTGAATCCTCTCACCCCCTGCACCTCTGGCTTGCACCCAGTTCTTCTACCACAAAAATAACTAACCAAATAAAGGCAGTGAAATGGCTGTGCCATCATAGTGGATGAAAGTCACATACATTTGTCCAAATAGAGTCTCCAACACCAGCAGAAATGCCAGTGTAAATTCTGGGCCTTGGGGAGTGATGATGGGCAATGTAGGTTCCCAGTCATAGCAAACGTACCGCTCTGATGGTGGTTATTGATGATGGGTAGGGGGTAAAAAGGAAAACCTTCTGTACCTTCCTCACTGCGAACCAAAAACAGTTCTAGAAGGTAGCTTCTGAATACACACAAATGCTAACAGCCTGAACACTTTAAGGATGGGCTAGAACGGAGCCAGTCATGGCAGTAAGCAACCGAACCCAGCTCCCCAGTGATCTTGTTTGCCCAGGTCTGTGTCAAAAATTTTGTTATTTTGAAACATGTGAAAATCAGGTTTCACTTCAAAACCCAGATGCCCAACTTTTGAAAAATCTGGAGAATTGGCTACACTGAACCCACATTCCCACACAACCACAATGGGCTGAACTTAGTTAACTGTCCATCACCTGAAAAAGGCACAGGGTATGTACACCCCCGTTTTCCAAAGTCCCTACCTGGCCTGTTTGATAACTGATGATCCCATGTGTATTCTCTAGACCCTAAATGCTCAGCCCCAATAGGTAGGTGCCAGAAGAGGAGGGATAAACCATTTGTCTCATTGCTGCAACTCTTTCATGGCTATTCCCCCAAGTCTACTGAATTCTACCTTCTTCCCAGAATATGATCCTCATCTTGACAAATGCTTACCATGGCCATTTCCTGGATCTCCTGGCAGATCTGCCATTGGTATCATTTCAATGCTGTCGGGGTAATCTTCACTCTCTCTCCCAAAGGGGCCATTGGCACCATGATGCAATGAGGGCTGGATTGAAGATGTTCTCCTGAGTATCCTGAAATCCCAAAATGGTGGCTCAGTATCCATCCCAAAGCAAGTCATGGATCCATTTATGCATCCATCTACCCATCCATCCATCCACCCACCCACCCATCCACTTATCCTCTATCTACCCATCATCCATCTATGTACCATCCACCCACTCACCCATCCATCCACCCACCCAGCCAGCCTTCCAGTCATCCATTCACCCACTGCCCAACCATCCTTTCCACAGACACTGACAGCCAACCATGTGTGAGTCTTGGGTTAGGAAGTAAGGACACCAAGATAAAGACATGGATGCCTACACTCTCCTAGTAAATCTTTCAACTGAGACCAAAAATTGATGGAAGATTATTATCCTGACAGAATTTAGATCTATAGAACCTGACCCAGGAAAAATTCTGCTCAACGTTAAAAAAACAGCCTTCAAGGGATACCCACAATGGCAAAAACTGCCACTGATAAAGTTTTATGAAAACAATGTGGAAGGTCAAGAAATCAAATCTACAAACATAAAAAGTGGCAGTCTTGACAATATGATTTCAGTGAAGTAAAAAATGAAGTGGAAAAAAAATCAGAAATAGTTCAAGCATCTGTATAAAAAGCAACTGAGGAATTAAATTGCCTTCGTGGAGTTAGATCTTCAAAAGACTTTATTTAAATATTTCCCTGTTGATGAAACTCTGCTAAACATTTGTGTTTCTAATTGTCAATTCTAACTTGTAGCCTCACCGGCAGGACCAACAATGGGGATCTAAATATCTTGCAGGGATTGAATTAAGAAGAATTAGGAGACCACATTATCCAAACAAGTTGATGAAGATTAAGTTCAGATAAGGATTTGAAGCCTTAGGCTAGGAGTTCTACTAAAGGTAGGAGCTCCTCCTACCTATCTCCTATGTAGGTAGAGATAACGTCTCTACATAGGCATGAAAGTTTCATCACAACTTTAGGTCATGGAACCCATTCTCCATGTCTCCAAATAACACCAACCAAATGCCATGCCGCACCCCCAATGGAGGAAGAAGCCTGAACTTACTCCCTATTCTTTTGTTGTGTCTCAGAAGAGCCATGATGATGACCTTCCTCAGCATCTGGGTAATCAGGCTCCCCCCAAATGTTTGGAGAGTCCTTTTGTTGTGCCTCAGAAGAGCCATGATGATGACCATCCTCAGCATCTGGGTAATCAGGCTCCCCCCAAAGGTTTGGAGAGTTCCGATAGTCCCTAGCACCAGGGTAGTCTGGTTCCCCCAAATCATTTGTAGAGTTGAATTGATTCTCAGCCCCTGGATAATCAGGCTCTCCCGTAGAGTGGAGGCGGGAACTGATTCTGGGACCAGGATAGTTGTGATTGCTCCTGGAGCTTGGATAGCTGGAATTGGCTCTGGAGTTAGAAGCTCCAGGGTAGTCTGGTTCTCCCAAGGAGTCAACATAATTTGGATAATTTGTTCTAGAGCTGGCATAGTTTCCACTCCTGGGAGCTGCAAAATTCGGATTCCATTGAGATTCAGAGTAATCTGGCTTTCTGGGTGAGCCGGGATCATATGAATTACTCCTAGATCCAAGATAATCTGGTTCTGCCAGAGGAACAGGATGCTCTGAAGTTCGTCTTGAACTTGAGGAGTTTGGATTGCCGCTGGAGCCAGGGTAGTCTGGATCGTTCAAAGAAAATGGATGACCCTGAGGTTTCAAATACCCCGGTGTGCGGTTCCAAGACATTCGAGAGTCATGGTAATCTGGTTCTGGATCTTCTTCATACCCATAGTTCCTGTAGTAGGAAGACATGCTGGCTCAGAGTGTTAGAAAGTTCCTACATTTGCAGTTCCTTGGGAATTTTTTTTTTTTAACCTGAAAAAGAAAAAGGGAGAACAAAGTCAGGTTTCTTCCTCCCTTCCTTTCAGGATTGCTGGTTGTCTTCCGGACTCTGGCCTCCTTTCTTTCACAGGAGGGCATGTAGCTGACAATGTTCCCCTCCCCCGCCCCATGCCAAGGCGTGGTCCCATGTTCACACAGAGGGCTGGAGCAGGGGCCATAAGGGCCACTTCCGGTTATGTTAGAAGGAAGGGTCATTCCTCCCTTTCTTGGTCTCCCGACCTCCGTTGGGCTTGGATGCAGAAAGCACAGTGCAACATTTGGGGTCAGGCACGCAAAGACACCCCCTCCATAGGGCCACAGCAGAGGGGGAGAGGATGAACAGTGGCTGATACCTCATGTCAGTGCCACGGGATCAGCTTGGGCTTGTGAAAGAAAAGCGACAAGTTCAGGCAAGGGACAAGAGATCCGCTGGGACTGAGTCACCTGTCCAAGAGATTAGCTTGGGAGAAAGTCACCCTGTGGCCAACCCTGACCTTTCTCCCGGTGAGCAGGAATCAGCCCCAAAAAACCTGGTGCCCTCTTCCCCCTCTCCGGTCCCCAAGGCAGCCTGCAGTGCCCAACCACAATGGGCATTTCCTTAGGAGATACAGGGGTCAAGTGTTAGTGCCATCACTACTCTGGCCTGAGTTTGACCCACATGGCACAGCACACCCCTCCTGTCTCCCCAGCTCTCCTCTCAGCAGTGTATCTGAGTACACCTGCCTGTTTTGAATCCTCTCACTCCCCACCCCCGGTACCCCTGGCCTACACCACAGCACTTGTATGAATAAATAAATCTTTAAAAAAAAAAGAAGATGATGAAACCAGTCCAGCCCAGGAGACAGGAACATGTCCACGAAAAGGCCTCATGTGCACGGCAGCTTCCTCCCCCATAAGTTTCAGAAGCTGGAAGCAACCCAAATAATAGAGTCAATAAATGGTGGCATAATCATACAGTGAATTGCTATAGTAACAACGACTGCTACATGTAACAACACTGCTTTATCTATTTCCCAGGATGAGAGAAAGTCATATACAATGGAATAGATGTTGCATAATATTGGTGCAAAGTTCAAGAAGAGGCAAGCTAATAACTAATGATGGAAGTGAAAATAGCATGGCCTTGGTTAAGGTAAGAAATGGGGATGATGCCAGGCAGGCTTTGGGCCATTCGAACATTCTATATCATGACGCGTGGCAGTTGCCTGCAGAGACAGACAGATGATGTGTGCATGTGTGTTTACACGTGTCGAAATTCATCAAGTTAATTAAAAACTTGTGCACATCTCTATAAAAACAGTCATGCATTGCTTAACAATGCTTAACATTGCTTAACAAATGACTCATGAAGTAATGTCATTGCGCGGATGTGATAAGAGTATGGTTTCACTAGAGACTACGGCCTCCTATACAGCTCACTATATGGCACAGTCTGTTGGGACCTGTTATTTGTGCAATCAGTATGTGACTGGCTGACATGTGGCTAAGTGGCCCATGACTAGATATTGCTCCTTAACCTTATAAAGAAAATTAAAAAGACCTGAATAAAACCTTCTGTTTCTCCAAAGGGTCATTAGAACAGTTGGGAAAAAGAAGGGTTTGAGCTCACAAGCATGTACACTTTTCTCACATATATACCCCAGAATCTTTGACAGTATGAGGGTGAAATACCTTGGGGGCCAGGGACTGCTGGGAACGGGACACCTGACGTCAGTGGTCTCTCTGAGATGCTGTAAAATGAAAGTGGTTAGGAGCCCAGTCCGTGGTATCTGTAAAAACGGGGTCTCACTTCTATTTGCTGGCTAAATGGACTTGGGCAAGCCACTTGGCCTCTCTGAGGCTGCCCATCCATATGACAAGAACATCTTATGGGCTGACATAAGAGTGAACAGCTATAGGTGCATGAGGTCACTGGCACTATGCATATTACACAGAAGCTGTGCTTGACTTCTAATTTATATGTAATATAAATCCTGGCAGCTACAAAAGAGATAGAGGCTGTAGATAATAAGAGTCATCTTCTCAGCCAGGAAATGACTACAAAAATGTCTTGTAATCAGCTAGTGGGAGGAACAATGCTATAAAATTCCTAGGGTGACATAAAACTACATTTATCAGTGAGTTTCTTATTAACGCAGACAGACAGGGGATCACGGCAGGTTATCTAATTCTCACTATTCATGCAAAAGAGGAAGTATACCAGTTTTTCAAGAGGGCCACCCTTCTTCCCAGGATGAATTTCTGAAAAGAACTCACATTGAGTCTGGTGAATTGGTGGTGGGAAGTCCATGGGGATTACTACTGAGATGAAAAAATGCACAGAGTGAAGAATGACGCAAAAAAAAAAATTAAAAATTTTTTTAAAGAAGAATTCACCGTAGAAGCCTCCCAGGATCAGAAAGCCACTAGCAAAGCCAGGGCTTGGGGTCAGCAACAGGAGCTCAGAGGCTCCAGAAACTCCAGGCTCAACTGCAGGAAGAGAGGAGAGAAGTCTCTGGAGTCCCCTTTGGGTGACTGTGAAAACATGGGCAGCACCCTCGAAGTAAGGCAACGGAATATGGCCATTCTGGCCAGTGGACAGTGAGCACATGTGAATGGCTCAGAGTCACAACCCTTGGGTTCCCTTTTCACCACCAAGGCAACAGGTAACACTTCAGATGGACACATTTGCCAGCCTGGATTCATGCAGGACTTAATGGACACATACTCCACCCTATAGAGAGAGGCCATTGCTATATATCTTCATGTACAAATATATATACATATCACATTAAATAATTTGGTAGGTAGATAGAAAAGTAGATGATAGATAGGTAAAATGCTAGAATAGGTAGATTATTTAAATAGATTAGTATGTGGTAGGTAGGTAGACAGACAGATAGATAATTAGTTTCCAGTCTCTTGGAATTCTCCAGCCCAGGCACAAATGGTGCTCTAGAGGTTCCACCTGCCTGGGTCAAGTTCCAAAATAAACAAAAAGCTGAGCCCACAGCAAATAATGGAGAAAATAGGAGGAAACCATTACAAGGAAATTGTCTTAGATTGTCAAATGAAATGGAAATGCTCTTCTGAGGATCTATTCATAGTGTCCCATTAACTATGAGAAGAACAAATAGCCTCCTCTTTCAAAGAAATTACTTGTTTTGTGACTTGGAAAAAGCACAAGGAGAACATATTACACTTTCCCCCCCTCCAAGTTTGCTGTTTTATTTCTTCCCTAATATGGGCACCGGATTATCTGGTCCCCCTCCTCCTCCTGACCTCCGTTAGGGTTTCTCATGAAATCCTTGAGCAATTATACACCTTCCAAGTCATGCATCTGAGACTCCCTGTTTGATCATGCAGGGCTCCCGGTTTGAATCCGTGACATGAGCTGTCATTCAGCTAGTCCACGGATGTTCAAGGAACACATTATATTCTAGATACTTATTTGGCTCCCTTCTGCTACTAGCTTTCCCAGACCTAAGCCAAGATAAACCAAAGCAAGTCACCCATGAGTTATGTGATGCAGTCACCAAAACGACCCAAGAAAACGTAAAGACAGAGTTATTCGTCGGGCCACACTTTGAGTGACAAAAAGCCCAGAAATAGTCCCCAAACCCATCAATGGGGGCTGGAGCCAGTGAGTGGCAGCGACAGCACATCTGTGTAACAGAATATGTAGCGTGCACGTGCCGAGAAGAACACTCCAGGCCACATGTACGAGGGGAGAGCTGTGCGACTCATCTCCCGTCACCGGCCGCCAGCCCAGGATAGTGTAGCACAACCACGTAACCATGAACTGGGAAAAGGTTGATTTTGCTAACTGAGGCCATTTATTATCTGAAAGACAAGCCAAGGCCTTGAAAAGCAACTAACCCCACCACCACCAGATCAGGATGCCATGAAAGGCAGCAAGAGGCCACAGACTCTCATGTCAGCTGCATGTTTATCTCCTAAGGGTGAGTGGACAGAACCAGCACATGACAGGTGAACCTTTCAGTCCCATGGAAGCACCGCGGCTTATGTTAGCTGCAATCCTACACATGCCATAAGGTCGCTGTTTACAAAGCCCTACATGCAAAATGATGAAAGTGATTCTATAGAAAATTTCAACTAGTTCTAATAAGCCACTTGGCTGTTTGAGTTAAAAGAGATCAACCTGATATCTTCTGATGGCTTGGAGGAAGGGACATTTTGTTTTGCTAAATAAGGACATCAAAAGAAATATCAGTAATAAGGATGCTATCACTGCTACTTCATAAAATATTTTATGAACAGGGGCCTCCCTAGTGGTACAGGAATTAAAGACACAGTGCTATCAAGCTCTGGCCAGCCACTGCAGCACAATTTCCATCCCTGGCCAGGGCACTGACCCACATGGCACAGCAGACCTCTCCTGCCTCACCCGCTGCTCCCCCCAGCAGTGTACTTAAGTCCCTCAGCCTGTTCTGCTCCTCACTCTGTCTCTGGGGAATCCTCTCACCCCCAGACCCCCACCTCCGGCCTCCACTCAGTTCATTATGCACAAAGAATCTCTTTTAAAAATATACATTAAAGGAACAATTATAAAAAGGAAGTGAGCCATACCTCACAAGAAGAGCAATCCATTTAATTAAATAGATTAAACTTCCTAAAAGCTTACTTCTTTTTCCTTATTTTTCTCATTTTGTCCCCAGAGTGAGACTTTTGCCCGATTGTGCACAAAGCCACCTGGTGGACAGTGGTTGCTGGGAAACAGGGGCCACTACGCTCGGGACTTTCCCAGACTGGCCTTTGACAGGGCCTGGACTTCTGATGGCTCAAGGGAGGTCGTAAAGCTCACAGGCTGGTCTAAAGTCTGCAAAGTCCAAGTTGCTGAGTATAGACATTCTCCTGTCCTGAAATCGCTAAGAAATGCAAATAAAATATCATAGTAAACTATCGCCTCCCAACCATCAGGATGGCTACTATTAAAAAATAAAATAAACCCAGAAAATAACAAATGAGCGTAACGATGTAGACAACTCACAACAGTGTACATCATTGGTAGAAAGTCAAAAGGTGTAGTCATGACTATGGACCTCATGGAAAGCAGGGTGGTGGTCCCTCAAAAACCTGAATGTGGAATTGACATAGGATTCAGCAATCCCACTGTGGTTGTATATCCAAAATTAGAAACTATCTCAGGGATATTTGTGCATCATATAGCATTATACACAAGAACCAAAGGGTAGAAGCAACTCCAGTGTCCAGGACAGACTAATGAATATGCAAATATAGTCCATAAAGTGATAAAGGCACATGCAAATATAGTCCATAAAGGCAGCCTTTAAAGGGCCAGAAATTCTGACACATGCTTCAGTCAAAAGAAAGGTTCAGGGCATTATGCTAAATGAGTGCAGTCAATCACCAAAAGCAAATAGTCTATGTTTCTAGTTATGTGTTACCTGCCATTCCCAAACTCATAGAAAGTGTCCAGGGCCTGTGGGAAACTGCCAAGGAAACAGACTTTTTGGTTGTTTATAAAGGATATAGAGTTTCAGGCCTGCAAAACAAAAGAATTCTGGCAACAGTTTGCATAATGACGTGAATGGACTAGCCACTATCAAATGTACACTTACAAACGGTTAATGTGATTAATATAATGTCATGTATAGATGACCACCCATTTTTATGATTTATTTTATTTTTTTATGCATATAAGAACAAGGGTGCAGGCCAGAGGTGTGAGGGGTGAGAGGATTCACCAGAGACAGAGCAGGGAGCAGAACAGGCAGACTGGCGGAAATACACTGTTGCACCCAGTGGGTCAGCTCCTCACCTGGGGATCAAACTCATGCTGCAGTGGCTGCTGATAGCTTCATAGCACTGAGACTTTAACCCTTGAGCCACCAGAGAGGCCCTAACTGCCATTTTTAATAAGATTAGTGAAGACCCAAAACAGAGACAGGAATTTTTCCAAATCATCATCCTTTCACAATGAACTGGGGACAAGAAAAGGGTGGATAACAGACTGTGAACCCCCAAATAAACTATGTCAACTTTAAGCCAAAATTATCTGTGACCAATGAGGATTGAGTTTTGGAACTGTGCCACTTACTCAAGCTCTCAAAACAAGATCAATAAATTTGTTACTGAAAGGTCGAACACAGTGTTCATCACAGCGACAAAAGGAAATTGAAAAACCAACAGCCTGAACACATTTGCAATCCCACCTCCACCTGACAGCTTTCAGCTCAACTGCCCCTGAGCCAGGGAGCTTGGGGTTCAAGCAAGAAAAAGAGCCTGCCTCTTCTCTGTCCTTCATTCTTTACATCAGGGTCAACACTTCTTTTTTCCTGAAAGGGCCAAGATAGTAAATATTCCTAACACTTTTTTTTTCCTGAAAGGGCTAAGATAGTAAATATTCCTTCATTCATCCCATTCATGGCCTGGGGTGTATTTTGATGGTGGCCACCCCTCAGCCTGAGGAGGAAGGGGGCAGGAGTCACTGAGACTTGTGGTTCTTATGCTTAGGCACATTTGGGTGCAAAAGCATCATATTTAGGGGCCTCTCTGGAGACCTAGGGGTTAAGTCTCAGTGGCTGAGTTCGATCCCTGGCCAGGGAGCTGACCCACATGGCACAGCAGACCTCTCCTGTCTCCCACTGCTCCCCTCAGCAGTTCATTGCTGTAGATCCACCTCTTCTGCTCCCCACTCTGTCTCTGGTGATTCACCCCCCCAGCACCTCTGGCCTGTACCCCAACTCTTCAATGCAAATAATAATTTCAAAAGAAGATACAGTTCATCCTCAGGCATCTCAATCAGCCCAGCCTTTGTAATTGCAGTTTAGAAGCTTCTATTCCTTTCCTGGGCACCTGATCTTGGAAAGAATATTCCAACACCAACGGCCAGTGGCCCTGCGCGTGTCCAGGTGGTTGCCCAGTGCCGGATCAAGCACTCAGGCACAGCCATCTCTCAGCAGAGACAGATGCTGACAGTTTCCAAGTTCTTGGTGGTTCTTGCTGGGTTTGCCATGTCAACTTAATGATTACTTGGGCTGTCACCATTGACACCACTATAAATAAATGCCTTGGAATCTTTTATCTGCAGTGAATAATGTTTAGAACAAGGAAATAAAGGCCATGTCAACAGTATCTTTGAAGTACATGAGGCCAGAAGCTGCCGTGGCCCGTTTCAGGAAACCCTCCTTAACTAAACATTTGCTAGGACAGGCCCCACGGAGCTTTTGAAGACTGCTTCCGCCTTCATGGCCACGCATCTGGACCCCTTGGGAAATAAAGTCTGTGAGAGGCCACTATCAAAGGCAAACAGGACAGGGGAAACAAAAACGGGGTAAAATGCATCTTCTTGTCATATACCAGAGACATTTTGTGGGGGTGGAGTGGGGAATGGGATCAAAAACGGGGGGTGTAGGGAGGGAAGTGCACGGGACTTTGGTGATGGCACACGGGTGACTCGGTGCTGGGAAACCCACGGGGGTTACAATTGAGATGAAAAAAAAAATGTACAAAATGATGTAAAAATAAACTATTATATTATTTTTAAAAAATGCATCTTCTTGTTCCTTTTTTACATTTTCCTTCCTCCCAGAATTTGAAATATTTTCAAGACATTGAATTATTTCTCCAGGAAATGTAATTCTATTTTATGAATACAAAAAGAATACAAGATGTTTAGCTGGTTGAGCATGGGAACAAGAAAGGTTGAAAACTAGACATGAATGTTACCTCATGAAGGGCCTCGATCCTTCCAGAGAATGGCATAGTGATGCCACCTTCTCACTGATGCAGCCGGTGCTGCTTCAAATGCCAAATGAGATAATATATTTCTAGATCGAGACCTGGGAGACTGTTGGGAAAGGTCACCAATGAACCTCCTTGAGGAAAATTCAAGAAAGCTCCAGATTGAGATGGCTCCTTTTTTTTCTAAGGGATTTTTGAAGCCCCTCTAATCGCCTATGAGCTAAGCTACCCCCTCCTGTGCCATAATCCTTGCTGGATGGGGAGTCTGTGGTCAGACCTTCCCAGGGCTCTTACCCTTCTTATAACTCAAACCCTCCTCCAACCCCATTTTGTGATGCTACATTCCTGTAGATGACTGTGCAAAGCCCAGAGACCTGAGAAGAAAAGACAGCTGACATGATTGAAGGGCACTGTGGCCCCGTGGCCTCTGCCTTCAGGGCAGCACCCTGAAGTGTAGGGAGTGGTGCTGAACTTCGTGCTATTGCTGTAACTGGTGGAAGTCTTTAGTCGAGGGCTGTCATTCTCAATTAGTGCAATTTCGCCCCTTGTAGCACATTTCATAACAGCCTGGGCCTCAACACTGGCCTCTGTAGACAGAGGCCAGGGCTGCCATAAACATCCTACAGTGTATAGGATAATTCCCCGTGATAGAGAATGATCTGGCCAAAAATGTCAATAAAAGCAAAAGTGAGAAACTCTAGAGAGGCCATACCGCACAATGCTGCTCCAGAGAACTTGCTAGGATGATGGAATTGTTCTAGACCACACAGCAGCCGCTTGCCTCATTTGTCCATGGAGTACTCAAATGTGGCTAGTGCAACTGAGGGCCACTTTTAATTTTATCTTATTTGAGTTCCTCTTCATTTCTGCAGCCATAAGTGGGGCAGGCCTGGGGAAGGAAGAGAGGACAGAGCCGAAAGGCACCCCTATCTTTAAAGCCTTGCTGATTAGTACGCATCAGGGAGCAGCAAGCTGGGAGCTGGAGATGAGGACCTGTGACCAGAATTTCTCCATTGAGCAATGGACATGTTCTGGAAACCCCATCAGTCCTGGGAAGACCATTCTAGCTTGAGCCCCAGCCTCAGAAGTTTTAATTCAGTGAGTCCAGAGTGGGCTCTGGAAATAAACTGTTTCTTTGTGTTTCCAGGTGGTTCTTTTATGCACATTTTTTGAGAATCATACCCGGTGAGACAACTCAGGGAAGCCACAAGGAGCAGTCACAGAGGTGGAAGGAAAAAGTGGGTTGGTGGGGTGCTTGCACTTTGGCTCTTAGAGGCCTTCTCCTCTGGCAGACCTGCCTCAGGCTACCCCAGAAGAACTAGGTGTCCTTCCTGGGAGAGCCGGAGGTAGCTCAGCTGGGCTGCCCCACGGAAGGACCCCACTTCCCGGAGACCGTGGGCTGTGGAAAGGTCTGTCCCCTTTTCTACAGCCTCTGTGCTCACAGTCTTGCTGGGAGGACTGAAAACTGATGACTCTCAGTACCCCCTGGGGCTCAGGACACTCCCCTTTCTCTACCACTGAGTTTCCAAAAGTCAGGAGGGGCAGTAAACCAGATAAGCTCTATCTGGATCTCATGATGCCAGTCTGTGTCAAGCCTCTTTTGTTGAGAAAAAAGAAACTCTAGTCCTTCTCGGATACTAAAAACCCAGTTTTTAGACTAACCAGATTCCTGTAAAATTCTCATGCGTAAACAAAACATTATATAGTAAACCCAAGTATTATTGTTCCAGATTTGCATAGAGGAAAAAGGAAGTAGAAACCAATGATAACAAAGCAACTAAATGCATGTGCCAGATGCTGTTAAGAAAACCTGGCAGGTGTCGTTAACCCATTAAATCCTTTCCAAAGTCTTAGGAATACGACTGTTCTTACCCTTATTATTATTATTATTACTTTTCCACTGAGAAGGATACAGTAGCCCAGAGAGGTTAAATAACCTGGCCAGGACACACAGCCAGTGTGGGGGGCAGCTTGGCCGTCCACCCAAGTAGTTGGTCCCAAAAACCAACGTGCTTTACATGTTCCAAAGACATTAAGTAACTTGCCTGCAACTAAGTGGTTTATCCGTATTCAGGGCCAGAACCTGGGCCTATAGAACTCTAGATTCTGGGTGCCTTGGTGGATAAGCCAGGGGTGGAGGAAACTGCAGGTCAGAACAGGAGCCTGGGGCGATGGGCAGAGGTCCAGCACTCAGTGCCACGCTCGGAGCGGGCAGGCGGAGACAGGGAAGTGGCGCGGCTCGGGCTTCTTTCCGAAGCACACCTGGGGCCGTGCTTCATTGCCCACACGTGATGTCATGTTGCGCCCAAACATGCTTGGGAGCGTGAGCGTGATATGCGCACAGACCTCTGGGGCCGAGAGGGCACAGGGCAGCTGTGACTGTGACTGTGGACAGTGGGGCGTCCATGGAGCACGCGGAGCTCTGAGTACAATGAGAGAGGGTGACCCGGAGACATTGCCAGAGAGGACACAGAAGAGATGCTCTGGGGCCGGGGACTCAGTTACTGCCAGCCTCCCGGCACCCTGCCTTCCCCATCCAACTCCCTGCCTGCTGCTGTGCCTGGTTCCCTGCTTCAGCCTTAAAGGCCTGTCAGATGGACCAGGGGCCTCAAGATTCCTTCATCCACTCGCCTGAATCTGAGTAGATGTGCCTGCCCTGGGGGCTACAGTGCACCGGGGTTGCCTGCAAGGGCTGAAGCACAATTAGAGACTATGTAGCTGCCCCACCTATGGGGGAGTATCTATGGGCCTTTGATTTTAGGACAGACTGTGTATTTAAAAAAACAACTTTTTCTAAAGAAATCTGCCCTGTTCCCCAACTCCTGGGAGGTCACTGCCAAGCTGTTGGACTGTCCTGTCCAGTGAAAGTGTCATTTTATTCCTGGCCAGTTGGATAGGAACTTTGGGATTCAGGGGGAAGGCTTCTGGTCATGCAGTATCAATTGACCTCCTGAGGACTGTGGACTGCAGTTGACCATGTAGGTGCCAACCACATCAGTTGGCTGAGCCCCAGTAGAGATTCTGGACAACAGGCCCTCTCTGGTGGCACAGTGGGTTGGAGCACAGCACTACAAAGTGATCCACAGCCACTGCAGCACGAGTTCGATTCCAGGCCAGGGAGGTGCAGACTGCTCCTGTCTCGCCCACTGCTTCCCTCCGTATTTCAGTGGATCTGCCTGTTCTGCTCCCCACTCTGAATCTTCTCACCCCCCGCACCTCTGGCCTGTACCTCAGTTCTGTATGCATAAATAAATAAATCTTTTTAAAAAATAAATAAGATTCTGGGCCCTCCCTGGTGGCGCAGTGGGTTAAAGCACTGCACTGAGAAGCTAAAGCCACTTCCACATGACTTTGATCCCCGCCAGCCCTGGAGGTGACCCACAGGGTGCAGCAGACCTCTTCTGACCCGCCCGCTGCTCCCCTCAGCAGTGTGCTTCGTTGATCTGTCTGTTCTGCTCCCCACTCTGTCTCTGGTGAATCCAGTCACCTTCCTGTACCTCTGGCCTATACCCTAGTTCTGTACACATAAATACATTTTAACAAATAAAAATGTTGACTACCTACCTGCTTCACATTTAACAGAAGGGTCAGAAGAAACGGTCAAGAAAGTCTCCCAGAACGATGAGTAAAAGTTCACGAAAAAAACTGCCAGAAAATTTCATAAAACCTTACAGCAAACTGGCTGCAGATGTCTACAAAACAGAAGTCCTAGCCCGAAGACGATGGAGGGGTTGAAATGACCGAGCGTAATACTACTATTAATAAAAAAACACCCTGAGCAGGACCTGGGTCACCAGCTGAACAGGCCACCAAATGCGGATAAAAGTTCACCTCCCCTGCTCTTAAGTTGCTAGAGACCGCTTGAGGAAAGGCTGACGCAAGACACGGCCAGGACAACACCCGTGATGACGGGGGATAAGGATGGAAAAGCTGGAAAGGAAGCACCACAAGACCAGGAAACTGGCTCACTCATGGAGCTGGAGGTGGGGAAGGGCGTGACACAGCCCTCAGCAGCCCTCGGAGATCAGCACCCTCAGGAGCCAGGGCTCAGGCCTCAGCAGCGCGCGGCAGGTGCTGTTGTCATGAGGCATAGACGGCGGTAAAGATATGGCGGGAGAGGTCCCTTCCAAATTCTACAGCTGTCCAAAATCAGCGGCAAACAAACCACCCCAAGAAGGAACGAGCCCCTCCCGGCACACAACTGCTCAGCACCATCTCCACACTGGCGGGCAGCGGCCTGCCTGCCTGCCTATGCCATGCAGGTGCTTCTTTTCACTCCCTCCACAGGGCAGCAGCCTCCTGCCCACCTGCTGAGCTTCTGTTCACTGACCCCCACACATGCTCTCCTCAGAGCCGCCCACCCGCGACCACGCAGGCCTCTCTCAGCACACCTGTCCCTTTCGGGGCAGCTCTTCCCGCCGGCTTCTGTCTATGCAACAGCCCTTTATTCTCTCCTTTTAGAATACACCTGCCTGTTTGGCTATAACTAATGTCTCTCTGTTGTGTAGAAAACTTGCCAGTGAAAGGGGAGGTCTGGTGAATCCAAGAAACACCCCCACCCCCCAATAACTCCAAAGAATGATGTCAATGAGACAATGGACAGAAATCCCAGGGTAACAGTTGTACCACGGCTGTAAAAAGCAGCTGATCCAAATGATGGCATCAAACGAAGAGGAGGAGGAAGAAGCTGGGTTGTTCGGTGATGTGGTAAAGGTGGGGTGTGTCTTCTCTGTCAACAAGGAAAAATTAAAGACAGAAAGAAACTCCAAGACACTTCCCCAAGCTGAACAAGAAAGTCATGATTCAGATAGGAATTGACGACAGGCTGTGCTGTGAGTGACGAGGGAGCCCCTGAAAGGACAGCCGATTCAGGGGGCTTTACAATCAGCTGCCTTGGGCCATCCCTGCTGATACAGCAGGTTGGGGCACAGCACTGCCAAGCTGGCCATGGCCAGTTTGGGTGCTAGTTTGGTCCCCCTCCCAGAGGTGACCCTCATGGCCCAGCAGACCTCTCCTGTCTCGCCCGCTGCTCCCCTCAGCAGTGTGCTTCGTCGATCTGCCTGTTCTGCTCCCCACTCTGTCTCTGGTGAAGCCTCTCACCACCCCTGCACCTCTGGCCTGCACCCCAGTTCTGTGTGCATAAATAAATAAATCTTAAAAAAAAAAAAAAAGAATCAGCTGCCTCCTGTGACTCAGGCTTAGCATTGGTACCAGCTGTGTGTCCTTTCCTGGGTCCAGCTTCCCTAATTGGATCCTAACCATCACCTTCCTGCAGCCCTGTTTGTTCATCTTCAGTCTTTATGTAGAGACTAGGCAATAAACAAACCACAGACATGGCCATGGAGGTCAGGGAGGGTCTCCCTGGTGGCCTGGGGGTTAAGTCTCAGCACAATCACCACTGCGGAATGAGTTCAATCCCGGCCAGGGAATGACCCACAGGGCGCGGCAGACCTCTCCTGACCCACCTGCTGCTCCCCTCAGCAGTGGATTTCAGTAAGATCCACCTGTTCTGCTCCCCACTCTGTCTCTGGTGCATCCTCTCACTACCCCCATACCTCTGGCCTACACCCCAGTTCTACACATGCAAAAAAACATTGTCTAAAAATTAACGACGATGTGAGAAAATAAATAAATTTAATTAAAAATATAAGATCTTTCCTCTGATCACAGAATTAATGTCAAGTCTCTGCCACTGGAAAAAGATTCCACCCATCCTCTGTAAAAACCACTGTTTTACTTTTATGAGATAACATAGAAGAAAGGTTGGGAACAATAACTATAGCCCCCAAATGTTCTTGTGAATTACAGAAATAGGGCTGCTTCTCTTCTTTTAAATGACACCCACCCCTTTCTCCCCGCTTCCCCCAAATCCCCTTTTAGCTAGGCTATTTAGGGTGGTGTCTAAAGTCAGCTGGGTGAGTTACCTGGTCAGGCTGGTTCTCCCCTATGTACAAAGAGGCAGACGTGTTGTTAAGTTCTTTTTTCCACTATTCTCAACCTATCTGCTTGTTTGATTACTGGCCAGCCTAGAAGAACCCAGAGAGTTGAAGGAAAATTTCCATGGTGCCTGACACTACAGTCAAACCACTTCCTGTCACCTACCATCCTAAACCCTCCAGTCATGAGTGTGTTCTCCCCTGACCCCTTTGTCATTCTGAGAACTTGAAATGCATAGAATCACGTGGTATGGGACCTTCAGATCGCACTCATATAAGATGTAACCAGTAAGGAATGCCAGCTGAAGATTATATGGGACCTTGAGATATATCTTTGTAATTTCCTGTGACTTCACCCTTGCAAAATAAACAAAGTGGGGTATATGAGTATTGATAATAAAAATACCTTTTACTTTGAGTAACTTTATAAATAAAAAATAAATGATACCCACCCAGATTTAGATTCCTGGAAAGTGGAAATAGTTGGCTATGGCTCTTGCCAAGACACAGAAACCTTACCAGTCCCTTCCTGAGACAGGCATTCTCAGGAGCTGGGGCATTCCACCAGCTGGGGCTTATCTCTGGGGATTCTGACCCCTCAGTGGCTGTAAACAAGCTGAGTATGAACAAGATCACCTGTTGCTCCATCCCCAGAACTTGGGGCAAAGGTGATCGGATGAGAAGTTGACAGAACCTTCAGAAACAATTATTCCTTGAACCTGCCCTCCACTGGGGTCCTTCTGGGCAGAACCCAACTCTAAACACCAGTTTCCTGAACTTCATCTCCTCTAAACTCTTCTCCTGGGCCCTCCCTGGCGGCACAACAGGTTAAAGCACAGCACTGCAAAACTAGCTACAGCCACTTTGGCAGGAGTTCCATCCCCTGCCAGGGAGGTGACCCACACGGCGCGGCAGACCTCTCCTGTCTCGCCCACTGCTCCCCTCAGCAGCATACTTTGTTGATCTGCCTGTTCTGCTCCCCACTCTGTCTGTGATGAATCCCCTCACCTCTGGACTGTACCCCAGTTCTGTATGTATAAATAAATAAAATTTTAAAATAAAATAAACTCTTCCACCATTTTGTCGCCAATATTTGCGCCAGACACCTTGCTCTGTTCTTCCCACATATTAGCAATTAAACTCTCCAACACCCTTACAGAGAGCCAGGTGGTCTCCACTATATGACGATTATCTTGAAGCCTAGAGAGGGTAAGTCACATACTTGAGGTCACACAGCAGTCAAAGCAAAATGGGATCCACACCCACCGGATCATCCTCATCAACATCATTAGTATCAAGACTAGAAGCAAGACTAGAAGATAAAGCTAACATGTATTGGCTGTTCACAGTTCACTATGTTTCTGCGTGAACCCTCATGCCCACCCGTGTCAGTGGGAGTGCACCACAGACAACCCACTCAGCAGACGAGGAGACTGAGGCCAGATAGGAGCAGGGACTCACTCACCCAGCGCCTTACCATTGGGACCCAGAGAAGTCCATGCTCCACCTTGCCGAAAAGCCAACACACCCTGCTGCCTCTGCTTTCTCCACTGCCAGCCTTTGTTCTAACCAATGTATATCGTGGGCTTATTCAGTGCCTGGCATCCGTCTGCAAGCAACAGGACCACCGAGTAGCTGTCCTCACCCCACAACACAGTCCCAAGGATTCCCCATCATTCCTGCATCCCCCCCCCCCTTCAAAGCACCATCACTTACCTGCCCTGGGCCCCTCACCTGCCCAAGGTCCCGTAGGCATTGCCTTGCTGCACTGGAGGCTGGGCACTCCCTTTTTGACTAACTCATAAGGCCCTGCCCTTTCTCCCTCTGGGCCTGCCCCTTAACCACCCATCACAAGCTCTGCTGGTCAGGGCTTGGCTGGGTTACCTGGCTGCCAGAGAGGGAAAGGCTAGCCAGATGCTGGCAGTTTTATGTCACTCCTTCTCTATATTGTCTTCTCACCAGTCAATGAGTAACCCGGTCTCGGCCAGTCAAAATGCAGATCAGCCTTCAACCCCAAACATCGTGCTGTACTGAGGCCTTGCTGGCTTTGCGGGCTCAGGGCCTGAGGCCCGTACTTCTTACCCCCTCCCTCTCCCTGATGTGCAATAAAAACAGATTAAAGTCCTTTCAAGAGGTTATTTTACTTCGTGGGCACCATAAGGAAGTAAGTAGAGTTGGGTTGGGTGTGGTTTTCCCACCCAAGAAATTGAGGCACCGGCCTGTCAGTTCAGGAGGCTCCATCTTCATTTCACCTTAACTCTAGAACCGCAGCGGCCTCTCCTTGACTGGGCACCCAGGACAGGTAGCTGTGGCCAGTCCACGTTTCCCAGCAGGCTGACTGGAATCCAAATCCTGACTAAACTCCTCTACTTCTTTTCATCTGCAGAACATACACTCCGCACACTGTTCTTTCCCCACACAAATGCTCACTATGGTAGCCCTTCAGCAGCCCTACAAGTTAGGTGTAGTATAATCATCCCGTTAGAAGCAGAGGGACTTGGCCCAAGGTCACACAGTCCGGAAGTGGCAGAGGCCGGGTTGAACCCAGGCAGTCTGGCTCTGGAGCCCAGGTTCCACGATTTCTAGAGCTAGGGTTAGCATAACTCAGCACAGCGTACATAGGACAAACGCTGAGCGCTCAGATTATTGTAAAAGGCTAGGAGCCCTCCCCTCACCGAGTGCCCACATCAGGGCCGCAGCTCCCCACCCACAGAGCCCAGGGCCCCTCCTGTGACAAGCAGAAACTGTCCGGTCAGGTCCTAAAACTCCCCAAGGATGTAACAAGTAGAGACCCCTGGAAGGAGACTCTCAAGCCATGAAGGGGTTCCAGAAAATGCACTTATTAAGCCCTCCTTGGAGAGCTGTATCTGTGTGGCAGCGCTAAGGAACAGAAAGGGTCACCAGGCACCACTAAACCAGCCACAGCAGCTGCAGCCACCATGTGCCACGCACGGTGCTGAGCGCTGTCTCGACGTGAGGTCAGACTGCCCTTCCAGCCGTGCTGTGAGGACACGGTCCCATGCCACAGGAGCACGGGCTGAGGTTAGGGGAGCAACGTGCCAGAGTCCCAGAGCTGGGACTTACTCAGAAATGATATTTCAGGGCAGGGCTGGTTAGAGTAGCTGCCCCTCGGAACCCTCCTCCCGAAAGCCCCCTCGGCTGCAGTGGGGGATGAAGCGAAGTGCAGAAGGCTTTGTGCCCCTTCGGCAAAGTACAAGGACAGCAAGTCCTCTGACAGCCTCCTTGTGCCCCAGATGGCACTAGGATACTAGAAGACACCCCTTCTGCTACACGGAGAGTAGGGAGTGTCTGGAATGCTCCCAAGAGCAAAGCGGGCTTAGGTTTTGTGAACTACACAGGAGGCAAGAAAATTTCTTGCTCAAACCTCTCCCTCCCCTCTTCCCTCTGTTCTCTCTAATTGGGGTTCACCTGCCCTCATCCCACATTCTCTGGTGGGTGGGGTCACAGCCAGTGTTTACTGAGAACCTGCTGCGCCCTAGGTACTAGGCTGGGAGCTTTCCCTTTGTTTAATCCCCACAAAAACCACGTGGGGCAAGTACGCTATTGCTCCATTTTACAGATAAGGAGGAACAGAAGTGTTAGATAACTGCCCCACGCACCCTTCTGGGATGGGACTGGAGGGCACAGCCACAGGACCGCTCAACTAGGCCAGGGTTCCTGCCAACTGGCTGTGTGACATCAAGTTACGGAACCTCTGGGAACCTCATCTGCTCATCAGTAGTAAGGAGAAAAGGAACATGGTCTCTCATCTAGCCAGCAAGTGTTTATTGAGCATCTACTGTGCGCCAAGCCCACAAACGCTAGCAGAGGCACCTTGAGAGCTCAGGGAATCCTAATCCTGCACCTGGAGCACTGATACTGTACCCTTTCACAGACAGGGAGAAGGGGTCTCAGCAGCAACTCACCCCTCCCTTCATCATTCCAGGAATTGGGGGACCGCGGTGCCATGCTAATGTGAGGTTTCTGGAGCTCAACATCCTGAGTTCAAAGCCTGGGGTTCCAGGTAATTGCTGTGGACAAATTACTTGGGCTGTCTGAGTCCAAATCTCTTCGTGGTAATACAGGCCCAGGAGAGCCTCTTTCCCATTACCCACATGGGGCTAACACAGCTAGCATTTTAGAAGCACATTTTAGGTCCCCACCAGTAGTCTGCCTGTCTGTCTGTCTCTCTCCCTGCTCCCCCGTCCCCTGCTCATCTCCCTCCCTCCCTCCCTCCTTCTCTCTTAGAGACAGAAACAAGCCCTGAGCTGTAGCAACTTGCCCCGAGGCGCACAGCACGCTGTGACACCCGCAAGCCGAGCGCGCTCCAGCCCCTCAGCTCAGCAGAGAAACGCTCCCGCGCCAGCACTGTTGCGCGAGCTGGGACAGCCGGGTGCGATTCCGCTTTCCTTCCCGCCGCGGCGGGGGGCTACATGCCTGCCGCCGACCCCGCATTTCCTAGCGCCCAGGTCAGCGCCGGCCGCTCGGGGCTGAGCCACTGCCCGCCCTGACTCCCTCGCGCCCAGGCAATCTCCCCCAGTGGCTTCGTGCCCCCCCTCAGCCCCCGCCCCGAGAGCTCGAGCCCCGCTCCCCCGCCCAGCCTCCACTCCGACCACCCTGCTGCTGCCCGCGCGGGGTCACACCCCGCTGGGCGCCCCATATTCTGGTCGACCCCCTCTCGGAGCCCACAACTGGGCTCCACGAAGCCGCCGCTCCTCGGCGCAAACCTGGGGACACGTCCCAGCGCTGGCCCCGGGTCCTGGCACAGTGGCGTCACCTCCCAATCGGCCTTGGCATCCCCGGTGCCTGGCGCTCCCGCCCGCACGGGATCTGCTGGTCCCCCCCGGGCGTGTTGGCAACCCCGGCCCGCCTGGACAGCCGGCGGCTACGCGGCAGGGCTCTCGCGGAACTTCCTGCATGGAGAAGCGATCGCTTTCTGCTTGGAATCCAGCCAGATGCCTGCAAGCAGGGTTCCTACACCCGTCGGCCTCCCTGCCCTCTCTCAATCACCTTCCCTAGTCTGCAGTCTTTCTCTCCTGAGCGCAGCCGGCATGGAATAGGGCTGCGCTCTTGAAAATGTTGGCCAGTAGCCACGAGTGGTTAGTGGACATTTGAAATTGTGGCTCCAGCATGCTGAGAGACTTTTAAGGACAGAAAAGAATTTTTGAAGAACTCATGAACAAGTTTTAAATGGATTGCGTGTTCAAGTGATACAATTTTGGATGAAGTTTGTCAAATAAAATGTTAAAATTCATTCCACCTGTTTTTCCTTCTCTAAAATAAGTACTGGAACATTGTAAATTATGTCTCTCCGATTATGCTTCTGTCAGATGGTCTTGCCCAAGAGCCCATAAGCTGTTCCAAACACCTCTCCAGTTTGCTGCTCTGTAATTTTTCTGAGTCCTTCCTTCATGCAGGAAGCTTTTAGGGGAAAGCCTAGTGAGAATCAGGCATGACCCTGACCACTGGGAGAACAGAGTGGGGAACAGACAAACATGTCACTGGCCTCATAGAGCTGGTGTCAGGTCAGGTGACAAAGGGCTGTTGAATAAAATATACAGTGACTAGAAAAGGCAATCTTAACAATGGGGAAATCTGGGCAAGGCACACATCTGATAAACCGTCGATTTCCAGAATATACAAGGAATTTCTGCAACTCAACAACAGCAAAATAAACAGACTTTTCAATGGACAAAGAATTGGACATTTCCCCAAAGTTGGTATACAAATGTCCAATGAGTGCATGAAAATATGCTCATCACTGAGAATTGTAAATCAAAGCTTCAGGGAGACACTATCTTATATCCATTAGGAAAGGACGGAGGAAGGAGACAGAAAGGGAAGAGAGGGGGAAGGGCATGGGGAAGGGAAAGGAAATAAGTATTGGCAAAATGTGAAGAAATTGGGAACCCTGTCACTGGACGTAAGGATGGAAAGTGGTGGACACAGTATGGAAAACAGTAGGAGAGTCATTTAAATGTTTTAGATAGAATTGTCATATGATCCCTCAATCTTGCTGTGGAATATATACAAAAAATTCAGAACAGGATCTTGAAGAGGTATTTGCAAACTCATGTATAGTATTGTTCACATAGTTCACAAATGTCCTTTGACAGCTGCACACATAAAGAACATGTGCTCCACCATGGGTGAAATATTATGCAGTCCTTAAAAAGGAAAAATTCTGTCCCATGCTACATCATGGATACACTTCGTGGGCACTATGCCAAATGAAAGAAGCCATTGAGAAGGGTAAATATTGTATGATCCTATGTCAATGAAGCATCTGAAGTATTGAAAAATCCTAGAAACTTAAAGTAAAAAGGGCAGTGGGGGGGCAAGAAATGGGGAGACTGTTGTACGATGTATATAGTTTGAGTTTTGTAAGGTGAAAGAATTCGGAGAACTCTGGACCAGCCATGTTCATGTACTTAACATCAGCCAATGGTACATTTAAAAATGGTGAAATCGTAAGTTTAAAATTATGTTTGTTATCACAATTTTAAAAACATACTGTGGAGTTAATGTGATTGTTATCGCAACCAAGAATGGAAAGGTGATACTGTAGGAATTTATTGTTGGGGAGATTTCCAGGGTGTCAGAGAACTTCTGTGAACAAGTTTTGCTCCACTTGACCTCTGAGCCACAGATTAACAGAAAGGAGGTGAGGGCCGCCCCAGAGCAGAGAGTGGAGCCCAGCAGAGGTGGGGAGCCCAAGCAGAGTGGGGAGCCAGAGGACAGGACTCTCAGTGAGTCTAAATTTATTTTATATAGCACAGTATTCTTGAACTTTCTTATTTTGAAACTACGCTAATGATGGCATTAGTGGCCAACATGTCCTGAATATTAATTCACGTAGTCAATTACCTAGTTAACATAAAGGTTAAATGCAGGTTTCCGAAGACTACTTGGGTTTCAATTCCAGCTCTGCTTTATCTTCAGTAGTTTTGATGGAGGATAAGAACAGAAAAACTGGGAGGCACCATGAGACCAGAAACCTGGCTCACACATGCCTAGAGCTGGAAGGGGGGGGTGGGGGGGGATGGCGATTACCATAGCCTTTGACCCAACTATTGGAACTAAGATCCTTAGGCCCCAATGCCTAGATTACAAAGCGTAAGATCCAAGCAGGTATCAGACTCTGTAGGGACTGTCTCGTGTACAGACCCAAAGGTAAACATAAGGAGATTGAGCTTATAGTGGAAACTCCTGTCCCTTTCAGGACAGGAAAGTCAAAAACAAACCCAGGCTCACAAGGAGTGGGCCCCTCCCAAAGAGGAGGAGTCTATGGCAGAGCAGTCTCCGCACTGGCTTGGGGCCCATGGTCATCTGCCCACCTGTGCCTCTGCAGATGCTTCTTTCCACCAACTCTCTCCTGCCCATCTGTACCTGCCGGGGCTTCTCTTCAATGACCCCCCTCAGCGGACATCGCGCCCCTCAGGGCCACCCACCTGCAACCACCTGCCCCCTCTTGAGTCAGAGATTCTTGAATGCTCTGTTCTCTGACTGGTGACTCCCCAGTGCCTAGAACAGTGCCTGACACATAGTAGGCATAGACCCTTGATATTTGTTGAGTGGACTCAGTGGCTAGTACCGACAGTAAAAGAAGAGAAGGAACTAACCCATCCCGCAAACTCAGCAGGGACCCTCCAGCCAGTGACTAATTCCTTCCTTACCGACCACCATCACCACTGTCTCTCCAACTTTGTCAGCCTGCCCTTACCTGTGTGTACACTGGTTAATAGTGAAGAAAGCACTTTCGCATCCGCTATCATTTGACAACTACATACCCTCCTCAAAGGGCTATTGGTGATATTGCCTAGTGCTTAATGTTTGAGGAAGAAACAGAGAAAACCAGGGGATTTACCCAGAACCAATTTGTTCAGGAATAAAAAATGAAATAAAACCTGTGATTCTACCACATCTTATGAACCTAAGTCCCAGTCTATTCGTGTCAGGCAGAAAGGCTTCATGTAGAAAGGTTACTCACATGAACCATAGATTTTGGAGAGGCAGGCTTTGAAATTTGCCTGTAACACTCCCTAGCTGTGTGACATTGGGAAAGTTGCTAGTCCGCTCTGTGCCTACATTTTCTTAATCATAAAATGGAGAAGGTAAGAACACCTACCTTTATAGGTTTGTTCTGTGCGTTGAAGGAGATAAGGTCTGGAACATTGTTACCTGGAGTTCATTCAAGCAGTTTTTGAGTGGCCTCTACTTCTGCCCAAAATTCGCAGTTAACCTGACAGGGAGGGACTGGAAACTATGATACCATCTATTTTAAAGGTGGTGAAACTAAAGCTCTCGGTCACTACAGGGATTTGAGTTAGTGCCTTTGGGAGGCTAGTAGCAGTAAGGCTTCCCCAGAAACCAGAAGACAGGCTCCCCAGAGCCAGAGCCAAGCTCCGGCACCCCCTGGAGCACTCATTGTATCCAAGACACAATTTCAATCTGCCCTCTCTGGAGAGGGAGGTGTTTGCACACTGCAGGGATGCTGGCAAGGAATACAAAGCCTGACAGTCTCCACCCGCACCCTCAGGCAGGGACAACACTCAGTCCCTAGGGCAATCCACGCCACTCTCTCACTTGCACCCCCTTCTGGGCAGTCCGGGTCTATCTAGAAGCTGCCTCTAGAAGCTGCATGGCAGGAAATGGAGTCGCCAAGGAGACTTCAGGCTTGGCCTTTGAAATCGTGTAAGACCTCATTGAGCAACTCCATGAGGTCACTTTCAAAGTATGGAAACTGGGGGCTAGAGATGAATATAAACAAAGGAAAATAAAACTCGCTGAGTCGCCTCTGCTCGTAGCATCAGAGCCAGCTTACAAACCTAGGTTTGTCTTGACTTCAGAGCTCACACATTGTCCCCAAAACTGTGCTGTAGACTTGAAGTGGTGTCAAGCCCGTTGACCCATCTGGAGATCAAACTTTGACACAATTACAAAAGTATTCCCTTGTCCACTGTCATGCTCAGGAGTGGGGGTGAGTGGGAGGAGACTATCATCTAAATGAAATGTGATATAAGAACCCCAAGAGAAGCGCTTAGGCCAATTTCCATTTTCTTAAATTTTGCATAGAAGAAAGGGATGTAGACCAGAGGTGTAGGGTGTGAGGGGATTCACCAGAGGCAGTGGAGAGCAGAATAGGCAGATCGACTGAAATGCACTGCTGAGGGGAGCAGCAGGGAGACAGGTCTGCTGTGCCATGTGTCATCTCCCTGGCCAGGATCAAACTCAGGCCATAACAGTAATAGCTCCAGGCCTTAACTCTTAGGTCGCCCAGAAGGCCCTGGTAACCAGTCTCAAGATGGCCGCCAATGATCCCTGCCCTGCCGTGCTCCTATCCCTGGGTATTCTCCTCTCGCACTACATAGGGGCAATTTGCAGAGCCAGTTAGATACTGTGGAAGTGACAGCATGTGTCTTCCAAGGCTAAATCATAAAAGACACTATTATTTCCATCTTTTGCTCTCTCCAGAGCCACCTGCTCAGGAAGATGTCAGCCACCATATTGTGAGAGTGGTCAGGCACTTCTGTGGAGAGTCCCACATAGGAGGAATGAGATCAGAATCCAGTCACAGATCATGAGTTGCATTTAGTTTCATGCCTCTTTATCGTTCTTTAATCTCTTTCAATAGCTTCATCCTTAATTTGTCTCATCTTTTTTTTTTTTTTTTTTTGGTGTGTGTGTGTGTTCATGACAGTAGCATTTTTGAAACATCCCAGGTGAGTTGCCTCACCAGAACACTCTGGCTCTGCCTCTGTCCTCCAAAGACTCAGTGAACAGGTGAGGCTGTCTCAAGAGAGGAGCTTTATCCCATCGTGTTGCTTGGATAATCAGTTCTTCAGCTCACAAATTGCTGTATTTGGCTTTTCCTGCACTTGCAAAACCCTCAGTGTCTGCACTTGAAAAACCCTCAGGGTGTCCTTAAGAGTTCCCCGTGGGGGACCTGCCTGCCATACTCATTCTCAGCCCTGTGCTGGCTGTAGAGACTATTATGAGAGAATCATCTGATAGACGAGACAGCAGCAGCACAGAGAGGTTTAGCAATTTGCTCCAGAGGTTTAGCAATTTGCTCCAGATCACACAGCAAGTTAGTGGCAGAACCAGCTGTGAGTTCCAGGCTCTCTTACCTCCTTGCTAATAGGATCTTTTAACCTCAGAAAAAAGCATAATACATCAGAATACAATTGTTCCTCCCAGGAAAGCGGACTCTGTAACTTGATATAATCACATATTCTCTCTCTCACACACAGACACACAAAAACACAGATAAAGGCTTTCCCTACCCTGTCACACTTAGGGCCACAGCACTTCAGAAGACTCTAGCATTTGGGAGCAGGGAGGGGACTGCCTAGCTTGGCCTTTGTTAGCTTCCAGTCTTGCTGCCATGAGTCCTCCCAGAGAGAGGGTGAGGAGATCACTTTACTGCTTCGTAATCTATGAATGAAGTCACTCGTCAAATATGAGGGGGGCGGTCACCAATGGCTAAGCACAAACCCAGTTTCAGGCATATCAAACAGCTCCACGATGGACTGGTGTTTTCTTGTGGCTGGTCAGGGACTATAGGTTCTGGAGAGAAAGACTCCTCAGGTAAAGTGCCCTCTCAGGGCAGGCATACCTCAACTTGACTTAGCCCCATTGAAGTTGACCTTGACCTTCTGTCTGAGAAAGTGCCAGGTTTTATCAAGGCAAAGTCACCGCCCTTCGCCTTCAACGCTCACCTTTGGAAGGAAGTCACTGCTGCAGATCTTAATTACAGATGAGGGGGCAGGCTCCCTCACCTCCAAGGACACACAGCAGTGCCTTGGAATTCTTCTGCACAGATTTATCCACACTTCCCCATTTATTTATCACATTTGGCAAAACCGTATACATTTGGTTACATGACATAAAAAAATTATAAATACATGAATGTAATTATTTAGCATGTGTTTATATGGGCAGTTCTTTCAACTGCAAGTTTTCAGTTGCTCCAGCCTAGGTAGGCAGGTCAGGGCTATAGGTAGAAACGTGGCCACATGGAAGAAAAACGCCCCACGAGGAAAAACCTCCCTGCCACTGTCCTCAACCAGCGCCCCACCGGAGAATTATCTTATCCACACATTCGTATTTCTTTTTAGTGTCCACAGGGTAACTTACTAGGGACATTTCTTAGATGCTTGCTTATCTCTACTCCACTTTGTTAAAGTAGTAAGCCAGGAGCGCTTGGCCCCAGATCTCTGGCTCCCGGCGGAGCCTTCGCAGGTCTGGGGTCTTGAGTTCGCGCCCGTTCGCGCCCCGACCCCCGCCCCAGCGCCGCCCCCGCAACCCCGCGGGGGTCCCCGCGTGCAGGTGGGCAGGGCCGTCCTGGCGCCCCGCCCCGGCCTCTGTGACGTGGGCGCCGGAACCTGGAATCCCGGCTGGAGGGAAGGCGGGGCGGCGTTGGCCCGGCGGGTCTCCCGCGGCTGTCGTGGGCGCGGGCGCAACCATGAGCGAGCCC
>NW_004567133.1:10887622-10891317 GCF_000260355.1 Condylura cristata
GCCACCTCCGGCTCGCGCCGTCCCCGTCAGGCGCACGCCCTGCCGCTGCCCACCGCGGCGCGGGATGGGGAGCCCTGGCCGGGGCGGCTCTGCCTTCCCCTGCGGGCGGGGGAGGAACCCGGGCGGGTCTCCTAGCTGTGCAATGAAGAGATGTGAGATCCTCGCCGGCCGCACATTCCAGCCTCGTGCCGGCCTCCCGGACTTCCCAGGCCGCACCGTGGGGCACATTTGGAACCTAATTCTTAGCGGTTTGTTGCTGTGTGATCTTTGCTGTGTGTCTTGCCTTCTCTGAGCCTTAGTTTTTTTCAGCACTAAGGGGAGGGGGGACGGGCGATCCCTAGTGGCCCAGGGGTTAAGTCTCAGTGCTATCAAACAGTCACAGAGACTCCTGCATGAGTTTGATCCCCAGTCAGGGAGCTGACCCACATGGAGCTGTCTCGATTCACCTGTTTTGCCCCCGCCCTGCCCTCTGGTGAATCCCCAGCCCAGGAGTTGACCCACATGGCGCGGCAGACCTCTCCTGACCCACCTGCTGCCCCCCTCAGTAGTGTTCTTCGATCTGCCTGTTCTGCTCCCCGCTCTTTCTCTGGTGAAGCCCCTCACCGTGCCTGCACCTCTGGCTTGTACCCCAGTTCTGTATGAATAAATAAATAAGTCTTTTTTTTTAAAGCCAGATTTAAAGAGATTTGCACAAATGAAAATGCAATACAATCTGGCACTATTTAAAAAAAAAGAAAAGAAAAGAAAGAAACCCATACAACTAGACCCTCAAAACAACCGACCAGTTGTTCATCCTATCCCATTAATATTTTAGGCTTTTTCTTCTTTAAATCCTGCTGTGAATTTTATCTGCAGTGTTTTCTTTATTTCAGTTTTAGAATAGAGGTTTTGTTTGAAGGATTTAAATAAAACATGAGTGTAGATCTGGGCACTGGGCCCTTCCTGTTCCTTCTGACCATCTAGAATTAGAAAGCAAAACGGGAGAAGAGACCCAAAGCCCAGGAACTTGCTCAAGAACCAGAAAACAGAAGCCAGTGCAAGGCTGGCGCTAATTGTGTTCTGGGCGGTTATTAGTCCTGCTGAGGGTGTCTGGGTGTCAGATTTACAAAAATGGCCACTGGGCTGTTTTTCTACTTCGTTTCTCTTTGAGCACAGTCTGTGCTATTTACGTGCCAACCCGGGTTTCCCAGTGCGAGGGAGTGAGGGCATCTTTCTTGGATCTGCAGAGGACCATCTAAGCATCGCTCTCTGAGCATTCTAACTGGCCCTTTCAAAGGTCTCCCTGTCTCATCTTGTTGGCCTTGTGCCCACTGCTCAGTGGGAGGCCACACTGGGCCTCCTGCTGGGAACTTTGTAGGCTTTGTGAACCGTGACCTGCTGTGTGCCCTCCGGGGAGGACAGCTGGACGAGAGGAACAAAGCGGTGTCTGGTGTAAGAAGTGGGAAGTGTGCACCCTTTACATGGCAATGGGTCACGGCACCCCCTTCCAAAGCAAGGACCCCAGGGGCCACTGTGTCCCTAGGATCCAGGTGTGGAGTAGCTGCGTCACGGCTTTGTGTAATATACCCTGACGTTCGCACAATGGTGCAGGACTGTAAAACCTTCCAGGAACTTCACTGCTCTGAGGATAAACTCGGGTCTTTCCCATGGCCGCCAAGGAGTATGGCGATGAGACCCCAGCCCGTCTTCCCAGCCCCTTCCCACCTACCACCATCCTTTAGCCTGTCCTGCGCCTCACTGGGTTGCTTCTTCTCCTCCGCCCATGCACCAAGGTCATTTCTGCCACAGGACCTTTGTACCTGCTGGTCTCTACCTGGACTCCATTTCTCTTTGACTCTTCACATGACAGACTCTTCTTTCTTCCTGCCAGGTCTTTGCTCAGATAGCACCACCGTATCCTCTGGGGCCATCTGGTCTGGACACTTGCCCTCCCTTGGCTCCCCTGACCTGTTGGCATGCTTAGTCCTTCGGGGCACTTACTGCTTCTCAGATCTATGGCTTATTAGCTGTCTCTCCTTGTGGAATGCAGGTGCCCTAAAAAACAGCTTTGTCTTGTTCCCCAGGACAGTTCCCCTAGGCATGTCTTTTGGTCATACATGTTGCATGAATGAATGAGCGAAGGATGGGATGTGTGGGGCAGCCACGCTGGCTGCTGGGGTGTAGTGGCTGGCTGTCAGTCTGCTTCTGTGGACGCCTCCAGTCTGGATATTGCATATTCATGGGGTGACAGATTGTGTGTGACTGTTTGCTCTTGTTTGTTTGTTTTAAAGATTTACTTATTTCTGCATTCAAGAATTGGAGTGCAGGCCAGAGGTGCAGGGGTGGGGTGTGGGTGAGAGGATTCACCAGAGACAGAGTGGGAAAAAGAACAGGTGGATCTATGAAATACACCACGGAGGGGAGCAGCAGGCAGGACTGGAGAGGTCTGCCGTGCCATGCGGATCAGCTCCCTGGCCGGGGATTGAACTTGTGCTGCAGTGGCTGTTAATGGCTTCATAGTGCTGACCCTTAACTCCTTGCACTGCAGGAGGCCCCTGTGTGACCCTTGGTATCTGGCTTCTTTGATGGAGCATAAATGTTTCTCAGACTCACTCATATTCAGTTGGTGTCAGCACTTAATTACTTTACTTTTTAATTTTTAACGTGTGTGTGTATAAAACACATCATTATTCACTTTTGCACAGTTTGATTTCTCCTCTCAGGTGTAGACCCCATAAAAATATCACCACCAAGTCATCCATGAACTGTCAACATAAGTCTTTTGTACTCACGCCGCCCCCTCTCTGCCCCTCCCCTGTGGAATGTCTCTGATTAATAGATTATCAGTTGCCTACCAGTTTTCTCTCTCTGCCCCCCGCCCATGATCCCTTATTTCATTCACTTATAGTCCTCCTATAAGAGAAACCATTTGCTATTTTTCTTTTTCCTTCTTATTTCACTGAATAAAATCCTCTCCAGCTCTGTCCAATGTTGCTGCAAATGGCATGAGTTTTCCTTTTTGATTGCTGAGTAGTATTCCATTACATACACAGACCACATCTTAATACAATCATCTGTTTGGGGGCATTTAGGTTGTTTCCAACTTCATTACTTTTCTATGACTGAATGATACTCCACTGTATGTATTGTTAAAAGCAAAACTTAGCTGAGTACATTTGGAGATCTCCTTGGCTTTGTCTAGTCACTTAGGCATGTGCAGTCCCCCATGTAGCTAGGAGACAGTGCACCAGAGTTGTACAGACTAGCAGGTTTTTATCATCAGACTAGGTGGTTAGCAAAGAAAAGAGTGCTTCAGGCAGGTACCTTCCTTTGGAAAGGAAGCGGAGTGGGGGGTGGGGGGTTTAATGCAATTACCTCATTTTGCTGGGCCAGAAATTCCAGATTGTTTGGTTTAAGATTCCCCTCCCAGGAGAGGCTGAAACCAAACTCAGGTATTAAGTCTTAGTGGGACTTGGCATAAATGACTCCAAATGTAATAGTTTATTTATTTATTTTGGTTTTTACTTTTATATATATATAAAATAGTTTATTTTTACATCATTTTGTGCCTTTTTCCATCTCAGTTGTCATCCCCATGGGCTTCCCATCACCGAATCACCAGTGCGCCATCACCAAAGTCCAGTGCACTTCCCTCCTCACACTGTTTTTGATCCCATTCCCCACTCCACCCCATAAAATGTCTCTGGTGTATAACT
>NW_004567133.1:10892232-10943077 GCF_000260355.1 Condylura cristata
TGGGTCATAGGGAAGCTCCATGTTTAGCAGTTTGAGGAACCTCCAAACAGTTTTCCATAGTGGTTGTACTAGTTTGCATTCCCACCAGCAATGCATGACCTCCTGCTTTTTTAACAGGCTGTGCCACTGTTTTACATTCACTCATCTGGTGAGGGATATTTAGGTTGTCTCCATCTTTCACTGTTGGAAAAGTGCTGCTGTGAACCTCCCTGTGTAGGTTTTCGTTTGAACATCTGTCTTTCATTGTTTAGGGTGTACACCTAGGAGTAGATTTGCCTGTAACTCTTCCATGTTTCAGATTCTAAAGAATGGCCAAACTTGGGGACATTTGACCCCTTTGTGGGGTGAGCCTGCGCCCATTACCCCATCATTTATTGGGTGCCCTGAAGTGACCCAACCGAGATGGCTGTGTCGCTGCAGGTGGCCAGGCAGGATGGAAACCCTGTAAGGGCTGTGGGGCCATTGTCCGCCAAGGGGGCAGGTCCTGCAGAGCTCTGACGTGACTGTGGTTGGCCAGACGCTACTTGCTGAGGTCCCTGGGGCTGGGAACACCTGGAAAAGGCAGAACCACCCAGTCTGGCTCGCTCCCGCGGAGGAGCTAGAAGCTGTTTTTGTTTGCTCTTTAAGGTAAAGCGAACGCCCAGTGGTAGATTTTATGCAACCTTGTTGGTCCAGGTGTGAATCCCAAGTTGGCTGTTTACTCTTGGGTGAGTCAGTTGTCTGGCTCACCAAACCTCAGTTTGCTTACCTGCGAAGTGGGAATGATCCTGTCTGATAGGATCCAGTGTGCCTTAGCGAGGTTAGCACGCCAGATTAAGCCACCCTCCCTTTGAAGACACTGAGGACTCCAGTGGTGGCTGTTGTACCATCATCTGATCTGTGCCCTCTCCAGCCCTGCTCTTAGGCCAGTTCCATAACCCCTGTTCTTTCTGGAGATAGTCTATAGCTACTTAGTGTTTAAGTCTTTAGCTATTTAGTGTTTTAAGCACACGGACAGTTACGCTTGGGGCTAGTTCAGTCTAACAGATTATATTAAACTCAAGACAAGTAGTAATTCAACCTGTGGGGTTAATTTCCCTCCTGTCTATGAAGCCCTTTCATCCGGGTCCCTTACTGCCTTTAATGGTGCCCCAAGCCTGGCCACCCACAATCTTTAAAGGTGCCCCAGGCTAGAATAATAGAGGGGTACACTGGCTGGAGATTCAGCTGCTTCCAGGCCCAGCATCTGGCCTGAATGACTGCCCCCTACTCTGGAAGAAGCTGAGATCTGCCCAGCAACTCAGGCCCAAATTAGGTCCTCCTGGCCTTTTTTGTTTTTGTTTTTTTCAGGAAGTGAAGAATTTAGGATAAAAGGAGGAAATGACTTTTCAGTGTTGTAAGTTTTGTTGCAATCTGTTGCTTTTTAAAGGGGCATTGTTCGAGTGTGGGGACCCCCCTCCCTTCTGCTGGTCTCCACCCTTCCCCCATGACTGGAGGAGGAGGAAGGGAATGAACTCAACTGACCAGAGACTTGACCTTGAACCAGGCATGGGTTCTCCTGGAAGAAGACTGTTTTCACGCTGTTGTTCCTTTTTCAACAGGGAAGACACATTAACCTGGCAAAGAAAATTAAGGTATTTGCAGCAAATCATAGCTGCTGAGTTTATAGAGCAGGGCGAGACCCAGAGGGACTAATAGCTGAGCCCTGAGGACTCAGAGGAGCCTGTGTTAATGGAGCAGAGGGCAGAGGTCTGAGAGCCGGGGACTGCAGGTGCGAATGCCCTTGGCGTACTTGAGGAGGCCCCGCTGGAGCTGAGGGGAGGAAGAGACAGGCCGCCAAGGCCTCGGGCCCACAGTTTGAATTTGGACTCACACAGCAACTCAAGGGAGTAGCTGTTCCTAGTCCATTTCCCCTGTGTGGAAACTGAGGCTCTGAGAAGCTGCGTGGCGAGCTGCTGAAATAGGACGTGGATGTTGACAGTTGAGCCAGCGTGTCCAGCACTGAGTTCATCGGTCAGTGTTTCTTGGGCCTCTGTTAGGAGCCAGCCCTCTAGGCACCCCCTCGGGCCACCAGAGCGGTAGCAGCCTTGGGGCCGAGCCCAGCTGGTCCTGCATGGGGTTAGCGCTTCAGCGTGGGCCAGGGCTGGGCTCTGTCATGCAGAGACATGCACACACCTGTTTCTGCACACCCCGCCCCATTGCCGTCTTGGGGATGGCTGGGTTGGTTACATCCGAGGTGTTATTAGCCTCCTGCTGGCTCCTGGAAGCAGGCTTTGCTCCGAGGCCAGATGGACCTTCTCTTTGCCCAGTGACACCCTCTGGGCTTAGACCTGAGCCCAACCTTGGGCAAAGTTCTTATCTTCTCCGGACTTCCCAGATTGCAAAATGAGGGCGACGCAGAGGGAGGCTCGCGGTGATAAAGGCCTTGTGAGGCTCCTGAGAGGTAAGCTTGCACAGCGTGTGGCGTGAGGGTGGCCTGCTGAAGCTCGGTAAGGGCTGGTGCTGGTGGTGGCTTCCAGACATGTTGGCTCTCTTGTTTGGAGGGTCTTGCCCAGGATCTCACGCTCCACCTGTGGATGCAAGGGTGGAGCTGAGTGACAGAGACCAGGCAGCAAAGAGTCACTCGTTGCTGTCTGGCTGTTTATAGAAAAGATTTACTGACCTCAGCGCTCAGCGCCTTATACGTCAGACTCATCTGACTCAGGAGGTCTGTGCGAGGTGGGAATGAGTGTGCCCGTTTTACAGGCAGGAGAACTGACGCACAGAAGAGTCAGGAGACTGGTGGGTCCCACAGGGTGGCACAGAGCCAGGGCACGAAGCGGGGTCGCCAGCTGGGGCTATGTCCTTAGCTGTCTGTCCCAGCAAACGGAATCACAGAAACTGCTCCCCAACAGGCCGCAGGTGCTTCACCTGCCTGCAGACCAAGGGCCCTGCGCCGAGCCCCGCTGAGTCACTGCTCCAGGAGGCTGCTGACTCCTCGTCCTAAAACCTTGCGCCCAGCCAGCCCCCAGCCCCACCCAGGAGCCTGTGAACTTGACTCACGCGGCCCTCCCAGCCCTGGAGGTCCCGCGGATGGAGGAGGCTGCCGGCCGGCCCCTCCCTCCAGTCCAGGATCCAGTGAATGAGGCCCATGCTGTGGACACGCGCGTTTCATTCCTCCTGGAAGAATGAAAAACCCCTCCCTTCAGTCTCCCCAGCCACATTATGGTTGCGAACCCCTGCGCCGGGCAGACAGGCAATCCTGTCCTGCAGAAGGGCGAGCAGCTTGCCAGGCGCGCCCTGGCAGGGGGAGCTGTGCCAACCTGCGCTGCTGCAGGACAGAAATAGCCACAGGGCTGACCCGAGAGGGTTGTCAGACCAGGCCAGTTTTGCTCAGACGCTACCCCCTCCCCCGTAGTTCCCACGTTACCCAAATAAAATCCCTGACCTCACTTTGACCCACAGGCCCTGCTTGGCTCCTGACGGACCCCATCACGCTCCTCCCTGCTCCTGCCACAGCCACACTGACTTCCTTCCCCAGGACCTTTGCTCATGTCCCCGGGGATGCTGCTCTTCTAGGTCTCTTGTGGGGTGGTCCTTTCCCGGGCTCCCTGGGGCTCTGCCCAGCCCCCACCCCCACTCTCATTTACCGGCTCCTCCAGCTAGAATGCCAGGAGCGCTGGGAGGCGCCTGTGTCCCGGGGGTATTCAAGGTGTGCCCTCCTGGGAAAGTGCTGGCGAGTGGTGGCTGCTGAGTGACCAGGGAGTGGATGGAAAGGCAGTGGCCTTCCCCGGACTAGGGAGGGGGTGAGTCCTGGCCTGGAGGAGTCTGGCCACTAACTCTCCTCACTTCCCACCCGCATGTACTGCCCACGTCATCGGCGCTGGTTACAGGGCAACCCAATGTGAACTGGGCTGCCTGCCTGTGGGTCCTCACCTGCACGCTTAAAATCCCCCGAAAAGGGTCACTCGTGGGTTTATTTCCTTGAGGCCATCCTTTCCCCCAACAGTGTCAGACCATAGAATGGGAGTGGAAAGAAGACCAAAGAGCTTAGAAGCCTCACGGAGGGCAGTCACCGGGTGAGAGCAGACTGCGCAAGGCACACCAGCCCCCTGGGCATTTCCTGAGCAGTGACTGCATGATCCTGACAGCGCATGGGACCTGACATAGGGAGACACGCCCAACATCTCAGCATTGGCTGGCCTCTGTTTTCTTCTTTTTTGGTGGCTGTGTTTTTTATTTTTATCAAAGTTTAATAAACTTATGTACACAGGAACTGGGGTGCAGGCCAGAGCTGCAGGGGATAAGAGGATTCCCCAGAGACAGAGTGGGGAGCAGAGCAGGTAGATGCACTGAAGTACACTGCTGAGGGGAGCAGCGGGTCGGTCAGGAGAGGTCTGCTGCACCTTGTGGGTCAGCTCCCTGGTGGGGGATCAAACTCAGGCTGCAGTGGCTGTGGAGAGCTTCGTAGTGCTGAGACTCACTGTGCCACCAGGGAGGCCCTGGTGCCTGTGTTTTGCTGATGTTGCTAATAACACTGCATTTGGGTAAGCCGGGGGGTACGCCAGATCCACTCATTCATGGTTCACGTGTGTGTGTGTGCGTGTGTGTGTGCACGGACGAGCATTCAGCAGGTTCTTACAGAGCATCCGCTGTGTGTCGGGCTCTGTGCTGGACCCTGGGACTCACGGTGAAGGAGAAGGGTAGAGTCCTTACCCACGTGGGGCTTAGGGCCTGCTGGGAGAGGGTGAGGGCTCCAGGCTGCCCACAGAGAGCTGTTGGGTAGGATGGGAAGCCGACGGGTCGGGGCAGTGGGTTTCCACACTCATCCGGGCAGTGTGCAGGCCTGCCAGTCTCGTCTGCTCCAGAGCCCTGTACAGAGAAGGGTCCGTGCAAATGACCAGAAAGAACCAGTCCCCACAGCAGCTGGCAAGAGGCTGAGGTTGGCTGACCTGGAAGGGCCCCTCTTACCCAGAGTTTCCATGATGCTCTGAGTGGGAAGAGAACCCTGCGGTGAACCAGCACCAGATATGGCTGGGCTGGGTTCTTGGCCAGCACCTCGGGAGGCTTGGTGATCCTGGGCCCTGGGCCTGCATCTGTGCTCTGAGCACGTTTGTGGCCGCTGGTGGCCTTTGTAGCCTGTGGTAGCCAAGGGTGTTGACCATAGCATGCTCCCCAGGTGCGTCTGCCTCTGTACATCCACCCTGCATTCATCCTTCAGGTGGAGGGTCTTCTCTGAGCAAGGCATTGCCCTAAACTCAGACTGTAATGGGGGTTCCCCAGGAAAAGGGAGGTTCCAGGTTCCCTGCCTCCCCCAGAAGGAGGGTGAAGCTGAGCAGCGAAGAGAAGAATCTGGAGAGGAAGCTGAGGAGGAAGGAAGCAGGATGGAGCCAGAAGGAGGCCTGAGGGAGACACATGGAACAGAGACACGTGACGAAGCGGCTCTTGCTTCTTGGTTCCGGACTGATGAAACAGACGTGGGTCAGAGACCCGTGGGGAGGTTGACTGTAAAGTGTTTCTCTTGATTTTGATTTTGCTCTTTTTCTCCCAGAATTCTTTGGGCATTTCTTTTCTTTTCTTTTTTTTTTTTTTAAGATTTATTTATGCATACAAGAATTGGGAAATAGGGCAGAGGTGCGAGGGGTGAGAGGACTCACCAGTGACAGGGCGGGGAGCAGAACAGGCAGAGTGACTGAAACACACTGCTGAGGGGAGCAGCGGGGAGACAGGAGAGGTCTGCTGAGCCATGGGTCACGCCATGGGCCACTCCCTGGCCCCGGATTGAACTTGTGCTGTGGTGGCTGCAGCTGCCGATAGCTTCCTACTGCTGAGTCTCGAGCCCTGTGCCACCAGGGAGGCCCTCAGTACCAGCTGCTCTCATGGCTCCATCCTCGCCAGCACTGAGAGTTCGGGTGTTGTGTCCCCAGTTTCAGAGATGAGCCACAGGAACCTCTGAGATAGCCATGTGTCCCCTGGGGGTGACCTGGCTTGGGGTGGGGACTAACCCAGGTTCCAGCTGCAGGGGGTACTGTGACCAGCTGACCACAGTTGCTGATATTCAGGAGGTCAGGGTTGACCTCAGGAAAGACCTTTGTTCAGAGTTACAACAGCTCTTTGTTGCCGTGCAGGGGAGGGGTGGCCTCCAGCCAAGAGTTGGGTGTTCTGTAGTCAGGTCCTACACGCCACACCCCCATACTTGCTTTTGGGAGCCCCTGTTACTAATGGAGTGTGTCATATCCTCCCGGGCCTTGCCGGGGAGTAAAAGCCTGAGTGAAATCCAGTGGCTGGCTATGGGGCCTGGCGGGGTTCCAGGCGCGTGTCTCTGTGTCATCTGTAGGGCGACAGCTGTTCCCTGTGTCTGAACTTGCCCGGCAGACAGGCAGCCCTGCCCATCCGACAGCACAGAGCGAGGCCAGGGCTGCTCTCCTCCAGGGGCTGGTGGTTCCCGCCCTGTCCTCCCAGCAGACACTGGGTTCTGGCTCTCGAACCCAGTGTGTGGCGGGAGAGCTGAGCCTCTGCAGAACCATCAGTCACCTTTACGGCTCATAACTGAGCCTGTGGTGGGAGATGGGGAGTCTGTCTTGGTTTTTTGGTAATTGTATTTTTTAAAACATTTCTTTTTAGTTATTTATGCATACAAGAACTGGGGTGCAGGACAGAGGTTTAGGGTGTAGACTAGAAGATGCACCAGAGACAGAGTGGGGAGCAGAACAAGTGAATCTACTGAAACACACTATTTAAGGGAGCGGCAGGGAGACAGGAGAGGTCTGCTGCGCCATGTGGGTCAGCTCCCTGGTGGGGATTGAGCTCAGGCGACTGTGGCTGGCAATAGCTTGGTAGTGCTGAGACTTTAACCCCTGCACCACCAGGGAGGCTCCAGTAGTTGGAATTTTTTTATTGTGGTAACCGTGCAATGGTTTACAGCACTGTGTATATTTCAGAAGTACAGGGTCCCACCTCTGCAAACATTTATTACACCACACCCACCATACAAATACTAGCAACCCCCCACCTGTTGCCCCACCCACCCCAGGTTGCCTTCTGCAGTCAGATCCAGAGGTCGGTTTGGGTTTGATTTTGTCTGTTCCTTCGTTTTGTTTCTTTACATCCCACGTGAGTGAGATCTGTGATGTTGTCTCTCTCCTTCTGACTTATTTCACTTAGCGTCATCGCCTCCAGGCCCATCCGTGTGGTCACAAATGGCAGGTGTTTATCCTTTTTGATCGCTGAATAATATTCCATCGTATAACTCGAGCACCTTTTCATCTTGATCCACTCACCTATTTGGGGGCACTTAGGTTGTTTCTCTGCTTGGCTGATGGAAATAGCGTTGCCATGAACAGAGAAGGCGTGTCTGCATCCCTTCACATGAGTGTTGTGTCTTTGTTCTTTGAGTAGCTTACCTGTGAGCGGAGTTGCTGGATCACACTTTTCCGTAGAGGCTGAGCCAGTTTCATGCGCCCACACTTGTTTCTGGTCTTTGATGTGGGCCATTCTCACAGGTGTGAGCTGGTATCTCTCAGTTTTGATTTGGATTTCCCAGGGTAAGTGATGATGAACAGCTCCTCATGCACCTGTTGGCTGTCTGTCTGACTTCTTTGGAAGTGTCTGTTTGTATCTTCTGCCTGTTTTTGGCTGGGTGGACTTGTTGAGTTGTACGCGTTCTTTGTAGATCTGCCTGGCAGCCTCCAGCATGATCCTTTAAAACGTGCTCAGCCCACTTCCTGCTTCAGCCCCGGGTGCTGGGGGCTCGAGGCCAGTACCTCAGCCCACAGAGCCCCACATAGCCTGGCGCTCTCTGACTCTGCTTTTCCATTCTCCAACCCACTTACCAGTTGCTGCCAGCAAACTACAACCAGTGGCTTGTGCCTTTCTATTGTGTCTGTGACTTCTGCACATCAGACATCATCAGGCAGGAGGAGACAGTTTGCTGCATGTCACGTCTGCTGGGGCTGGAGCATCTGACGGCCTCTTCACACCCATCGTGACACCATGGGGCTGGGGACTGGCTGCAGTGGCTCCCTGGGATGACGTCGCTGAGACTCCTGGAGCTTGGGGATGCTTTTCTCCATCAGCTTGTCCCCGCAGCATAGCTGGACTTTTTACGGGGTAGCCGCAGGCTCCCAAGAGCATCAGAGTGGCAGCTTCCGGCCCTTGGAGGTCTGCACTGTAAGACTCTGACTGGCAGATTGTCATTTCTGTTTTGACCTTGGTTAAGGTAACCGTATGTATGACTGAGACTTGGGGAGGACTGATGTAGCTCGTGAGGGCTCACCAGCAAAGAACCTACCATACCTCTGCCCTGCCACATAGGCCCACGTATGCTTCAGCAAACGTGCCATGTATTCTCTGCCTCAGGACCTTTGCACCTGCTGTTTCCCTTCCTCAGGATGCTCTTAACCAAATATCCACAGGGCTTATTCCCTCCATTCTGCCTCAGATGCCATCAACGCTAACCCTGCCTTATAACCTCACCCACCAATCACCTTATCCCCTATTTTTAAAATACCTCTTGGCATAGCATTTATTGCCTGTGCATTGTCTGATCTACCCTTGTCCCTGCCAGTGAGTAGGGTGTCTGCCTAGTTCACTGTGGTATCCCTAGCTCCGGGTTTGACACACAGTAGATGTATTTGTTGAATGAATATTTGTGATGAGGAAACTGAAGCTCAGGGTAAGTAGCTGTCCCCACAACACACACAGATAAACAACAGAACCAGGAGTCAGACCCAAGCAGTTTTAATCTCTCCCACAACTAAAATCAGATCAGGCAGAGAACCCATCTTGGGGGTAGCCTGTACCTTCAGTAGAAAGCCCAGACTTCTTCGAGGACACAAGGCTCAGCAAAGCTTTACCTCCAGCTGTGACCTGATGCTATAGAAAAAACACGGGTTTTTGAGTCAGGCAGATGTGGCTGAAGATGTGGTTCACATGTGGTGTGAATCATATGCGGGCTCTCCAGACAAAAGCAGGAATGCCGCCCGTCATCCACCCAGCCAGCCAGCCAGACAGCCAGCAGCCAGCCAGCCAGCCAGCAGCCAGCCAGCCAGTTCCCATTTACTGGATATTCCTGTAAGCCAGGATCCTGGCCTGCACTGGTGAGGAAGGCAGGCGATCCCCTGGTGGAAACAGACATACTCACAAAGTCACCCAGATAACTATGTATCTATCGATGGTAGCAAATGCTGCAAAGGACTTAACCAGGTCTGGGAAAATGTGGAACAAGACACCTAATAGCAGTGCAGTGAAAGAAGTGACATTTGAGTAGGAACATATAGGATCAAGGCAGACGGGGGAACAGCACATGCGAAAGTCCTGAGAAAAAGGAGACACATGCCCATTTCAGCATCTGAAAGATCTTAAAAATGTGTGCTTAGCATACACACAGCTGTGGGCCTGCAGACAGGGAGCTAAGTCAGTTCGGGCAGGGTGTTGTGGGTCTGGGCAAGGCAGTGGCACACCTACTGGTGACTTCATTTTCTCATAAAAGGGAGAAACAAAAGTACCGTCTTCTACCAATGGTCAGCTTCCTGCAGGCTGGCTGGGATGGTCTCAGCTGGGGCATGTGGCCTCACTGCCAAGGTAGCTTGAACTTGTTCACGTGGCTGCCGCTGGGGTCCGGAGAGCAGATGCCAGCGAAGCACAGTACAAGCACGGCCTGACTTTCGCTGCAGATCACAGGGCCAGCCCAGATCCCATGAGTGCTGTGAAGCTCTAACACAGTGTTAGAGCTTGGTGCACAGGGAATGCTCTAGAAACATAGAGCACCTGCACAGCACTTGATGCTTCTCAGAGCCTTATCCTGCACGTCGTCATCATCTACACTGTGAGGATAGTCAGGGCACGTAGTCCTCACCCCATCTGACAAATGAAGAGCAGAGCTCAGATTCCTACCCAAGGTCACATGTTGAACTGGAGGCTGCAGCTAAACACAGGAAGTCAGCCGGCAGGTAACTGAAAGTTTACTTGCTAACATGTATGCCCAAAGTGAGCCTACTTGCAGGAGTTGTCATTGTCAAGCACCACCCAGGTAAATAAAATAATAGGATACAGCGGTGGCCCGGGCTGGTGAGGGTCTGCTGGGTTTGGCTCTGGTCTGTATGACCCAGATCTCCTGTGCAGATTTTGTTTTGCAGCTCCCAAGCTCGCTGGGGGAATGACAGTCGTCTTCTTTCCTATGCAGAGAGCCTCTCTTTGGACGCCAGTTGCTTTTCTCCACCTGTGACTTTCCTTCAAGAATTGCCAAGCTACCGGTCTATTGCACGGAAGAGGACAAACCTTGCCCGAGACAAGCAAAGTGGCGCTTTGCTGAAGCCAACAGATTCTTACTACTCCCAGCTGGAGGGAGGAATCACTGAAAACTTTGACAACCAATCCATTCGGAAGTATGCACTGAACATTTCTGAGAAGCGGAGACTAAGGTATGTTCCATAGCCATCTGGAAGGCCTGTGGTGAATGTTTTGGGCTAAGGTGCTGTTTTATGCATGGGATGCCTTTTCTGAATAGCTCACATAATTAAGACTTCATTACTTAGCCAAACTGTTGGGGCAAAGATTCCCCAACATGTAATAGCCCAGCTTATTAGAATTTTATTTCATGCTCGTGTAAAAACTCCTGGGTTCAGGTCAAGGTGGGATATTGCTGTCCTTCAGGGGCCCAGACTCCTTCCATCTTGTGGCTCTGCAGCACCCCCAAAGCCTGTTCATTTGTGGGAACAGAAAGAGCATGGAGTGAGTGCATCAGTTAATGGTTCTGCATGATAAATCACCTATAATTTTGTAGCTTAAAACAGGTCAGAGGGGCCATTCTAATTCCAATCGGGTTCCCCATGGATACGTGACCAGCTGTGGTCTGGCAGGTGGACCTTCTCTTTGGGGCTGAGTGTCAGCTGGCTGTAGTCCAGGCTGGTTTGCCTGGTGGCAGCAGGGCCCAGGGAAGGAGCAGCAGCCTGTAGCCTTTTTGACGCTGGGTGAGAGCTGGCCAGGAGCACCTCTGCCGCAGCCTGTGGTCTGTGCCCATCACTGGCCAGCCCCAACGCAGTGGGTGGGAAACAGATCTCTCCTCTCAAAGGGAAGAGCTGTAGTGTCACATTGAAATGGAGCGCACACTGTTAACTGGGGGCAGGGGAGAGTATGATCTGGGTCCGCTTACATTTCTGCTGGGGAGAACTGTAGTCACAGGGCCATCATACCTGTCCCTCAGGGAGGCTGGGGACTGTCAGAGCTGGGGCCAGAGAAGGGGGGAATGGATTTTGGGGCTAGCTGGCCATCTTTCTCCACCCTTGCAGAACTCAAAACAGGGTTTTTCCATTAGCCTGATACGGTAACAGAGGTGGATGTCTTTGTTTAGCTCTGCTTGGGCCTCCCGGGAAGTGGCTTAAACTCAGCATTGTACCTTGTAGCTTGAAAATATACAAACCTGGGTGATTGTCATTTTTAATTTGTGTATGGAGGAGTGGGGAGGGGGAGCTTGTATTCTCAAACAATGCATGCCTAAACTTAGACTTCTAATGTGTTCTGTTTTCTAGTATTTCTGATTCACAAAATTTGAATTCTTATAAAATATTATTGCTCTGTACTAAATGTTGCTCTGAACTAAATGTTCTTCCATCAAGGGTCTTCCCATCCCCTCATATTGTAACTAGTATGACCATTTCACAGATAAACAAATATGAAACCATGTGCTATGCACCTATAATGAACATAATGCTACATGGCAATTACATCTCAATTTAAAAAAAAAAAACACATCCGTCAAGTTGGAATTCAAAGTCCCGTTCTCCTAGACTGCAGCTCCCAGCTCCTGTCCCACTCTAGGCCTACACAAATCTCTCTCCTCTACCTGCCTGGGGTGCTTATCACCTACCCCTTTTGACTTAGTGAACAACTATGCATTTTTTTCCTCCTTCCTGGACTGTCAAACCCCCTCCAGATTCCTGGACTGTTGAACCCCCTCCCTCATCAGGCACACCAGGTTAAAGCACAGCACTATGGAGCTAGCCACAGTCATTGCAGCATGAGTTCCATCCTGGGCCAGGGAGGTGACCCGCATGGCGCAGCAGACCTCTCCTGACCCGCCCGCTGCTCCCCTCAGCAGTGTATTTCAGTCAGCTCACCCATATTCCTCACTCTGTCTCTGGTGAATCCTTTCAGCCCCCCACCGCCCGACCCTGTACCTCTGGCCTGTACCCTAGTTCTTATATGCATAAATTTTAAAAAATTTCCATGCTGTTTTTGCTTTGTTTTTTTTTAACACAGGGACATTCAGGAAACCCAAATGAAGTATTTATCGGAATGGGACCAGTGGAAACGGTATAGCAGTAAGTCTTGGAAGAGGTTCATCGAGAAGGCTCGAGAGACGGCCGCCCACCTGGAGCTGTGGCGGGAGGACATTCGCAGCATCGGAGGTACCCACCCCCTGGCACAGGGCCCTCAAGGGAATCCCCTGCATGGGGGGACGGGAGTAGCTTTGCTTTCACTGACCTTTGGATGAAGTTTAGTAATTCTCACCATGATGAATGTGAGCGACAGACCAGAGCGGGGAGAGTCTTTGGAAATCCCAACTGGGAGAGTCTTTCCTGCCCCTTTCAGATGGAGTTAGGAGACCAGTTGCTGGGCTGCCACTCTGCCTCGCCTAGTATGCTGCCACTTGTATTTGGCACATGCATTCGCCTTCCCAGACTGCCAAAGTGGGAAACTGAAAACTTCCCCTGGAAATAGTGGGAAATCCCTACTTTTCCTTCGTGGTGAGACATGGGATGTGGTGGTGTTAGCCAGCAGGGGCTGCTGTGACAGAATGTGATAGAACAACAGTGACTTCACAGCAAAAAGTAATTGCCTGGCAGTTCTGGAGCCAGAAAGTTCAAGATTAGGCTGCCTTCTGCCTTGTTCTTTTATTATTATTATTATTTTTTAAAGATTTTTTTATTTATTTGTGCATATAGAACTGGGATACAGTCCAGAGGCTCAGGGGTGGCGAGAGGCTTCACTAGAGACAGAGTGGGGAGCAGAACAGGCAGATCGACGAAGTACACTGCTGAGGGGAGCAGCGGGCGGGTCAGGAGAGGTCTGCCGCACCCTGTGGTCACCTCCGGGGCAGGCGGGAATTGAACTCATGTGGAAGTGGCTTTAGATTCTCAGTGCTGTGCTTTAACCAGCTGCGCCACCAGGGAGGGCCAGTTTTTAAAAAGATTCATTTATGCATACAGAACTAGGGTATAGGCCAGAGGTGCGGAGTCAGTGAGAGAACCCACCAGAGACAGAGTGGGGGAAGCAGAACAGGCCAACTGACAAAGTACACTGCTGAGGGGAGCAGTGGGCGGGTCAGGGGAGGTCTGCTGCGCCATGTGGGTCAGCTCCCTGCCCAGGGATCGAACTCACGCTGAAGCAGCTGTAGCAAGCTTCGAGGTGCTGCGCTTTAACCCATTGCGCCACCAGGGAGGGCCCCCAACCTTATTCTTAAATGATCTCTTCTTTGTGCACTTGGGGACAGGAGAGGAGGAGTGAGAGACGATTGAGGGAGTGCTAGTGAGCTCTGATGCCTTTTCTTAAATGATCATTAATCCCGTCCTGCTTGGGTAGTATCAGCTGAAGTCTCGGCAGATGTTCTGTGTGTGTGTGACAATGTGCTGATTCTAAACTTCATATAGGAATAAAAGGACCCCCAGTACTTGAGGAAGAACAAAGCATAAAGACTTACAGAATGGGCTCTCCCTGGTGGCGCAGCGGGTTAAAGCTCAGCACTGAGAAGCTTAAGCCACTTCCGCATGAGTTCGATCCCTGCCCTGGAGGTGGCCACATGGCACGGCAGACCTCTCCTGATCTGCCCGCTGCTCCCCTCAGCGGTGTACTTTGACAATCTGCCTGTTCTGCTCCCCACTCTGTCTCTGGTGAATCCTCTCACTGCCGCTGTATCCCGGTTCTGTATGCATAGATAAATAAATCTTAAAAAAAAAAAAAAAAGACTTACAGAGTGATCTACACATTACTATTGTAAGTCTGCAGTAATCAGGCAATCTGGTATTTGTGCAAAGACAGGCAAAGAGAATTCAGAAACCAAGTCACTCATTGACAATTACAAAAACCACTGTGGTAATTCTTGGGGAAAGGACAAATTCTTGAATAAATGGTGCTGGGTAACTTAACAGTCCTGCGAGTAAAGATAAATACGGCATCATCCCTTACCCCAAATGATAAATTGAAGGTGGAATGCAGAATAATGTGAATGGTTAAATCACCCAGGAGCAGTAAACTCAGCAGTGGAAAAAAATACCCACTTCCCCTCTACAGTTCTCCAACCTCACCCTCTGTGGCTGATTGAATCCGTAGTGGGTGGAAGTCAAAACTCTTGGTCACTGATGTCTGGATTTTTGTGTTCCAGGGAAATTTGGCACTGGGATTCAGTCCTATTTCTCCTTCTTGCGGTTTCTGGTGTTGCTGAATTCGGTGATATTTCTGATCATCTTCATGCTGGTTTTGCTCCCAATCTTGCTCACCAAGTACAAGGTCACCAACAGCAGCTTTGTCCTCATTCCAACCAAAGGCATAGGTGAGTGAGAGTAAGGCTTGATTTGCCTTGAAGCGCTTCCTTTTCTGGTCATCTTGATTGTCTAAGCTTGGGTGACTGCATGGTCAGGATGGATTAGGTTCTGCTACAGAAACAAATACCTGTGCAGCCTAATCATCACAAAGGGTTCTTGCTCCTCACACTACCTGTCCACTACTGTTTGGTGGTGACTTTGTGCCTTATGTCTTCACGCCGGAGCCAGTATGATGGAGCAGCCTCAGCTTGGAACACTGACTGTGGTTATGACCAGAAGAAAAAGCCACAGCAGACACACACTGACGCCCACAGTTTCTTCCCATAGATGACACATGTCATTTCTGCTGCGTCTCAATAGCTGCTAATTACTCGCTGCTCCTGAGATCAGCAAGGCTGTTGAGGAGAGCACTGCTGGATGTAATGTGGGCTATTTAGCCAACATCGTACAATCTACTGACCGTTTCACAGACTTTTATCTCTAGTAACCGTGATGCTCAGAGATACTGTTTCTTTCTTTTTTTTTTTTTTAAGATTTATTTATTTATGCATACTATGGGGGTATAGACCAGAGATGCAGGGGGTGAGAGGGAAACAGAATGGGAAGCAGAACAGGCAGGTGTACTGAAATCCACTGCTGAGGGGAACAGCAGGGAGACAGAGGTCTGCTGCACCATGTGGATCAGCTCTCTGGCCGGGGATCGAGCTCAGGCTGCAGTGGCTGGCAATAGCCTGATAGCACTGGCTTTTAACCCTGTGCCAACAGGGAGGCCCCAGATACTGTTTATTAAAAACCCCAGTCCTATGCAACTGTCACAAGTGCTGGACCCATGTTTTCTTTCAGAATTCTTGGTATAAGTCAGGTATTCTGAGCAGTCTGTCTGCTCCGGTGGGGAGTGTCCGCAGGCATTTGCTGAGTACCCTCTAGGCACCAGACTGTGGGAGGGGCCCGAGTGGAGGAGCAGACTGAGTTGGGCCAGGCACGCCCCAGGGCTCTGGCCTCACGCCTCACCTGTCAGGCGTCACCAGCTCCTCTCCCAGAAGAGCCCTTTCCAAGGCCACTTCTATGGTCCTACACATTCTTTCTCTGTCTATTTTTTTTCTGACTTGATTCTATTACTTTTAAAAATCCAGCTTTGCTCAGGGCGCAGGAATGTATATTGAGTGCCCGCTGACTCGAAGTTTAAATTTTTTCAATTTTGCCCCTTAACGAAGGGATCAAAGCCTGCTTCCTCTTCTTGCGTCCCCTTGCTTCATGCTGCCAACAGCATTTATTAAGCATCTATTGTGTGCAGTCCCCTGAGCCAGGCACTGAGGCTATAAAGTGGAGCAAGTTCTTACCTCCACGGTGTGAATGAACCAGGGCCGGGGCGCTAAGGAAGAGAGCAGGCGAAGGAGCGTATGATGCATCCGCTGGCCACAGGCTGAGCTGAGGATAAAGCATGTAAGGTGTCACCAGAACACTGGAGGCTGGGGGCGTATGTCCCCACAGTCCTCTGGGAAGGCAGGGACATGTAAGCCGAGCAGGAACGGTATTTATTTGCGTGGGTCAAGAGCCAGAGAATCAGCCTGTGTCTTAGAGGGATGAAGGCCAGGCATGACTGCTGGCAGATGCTGGGAAGGGCCTTGTTAGTACAGTCATTGTGTTCAGCTCTGTGAGCTGGGCCATCACAGCTCTTCTCTGGTGCCTTGTGGAGAACACGTGCCACAGACAGCTGGCGCTGGGCAAAGCTCTGCTCCATAACAACTGCCAAAACAGGCTGCCGGACTCATGGTTTGCCGGCCTTGGGGCAGAGGGTCGAGTGCCGAGTAGAGGCAGGCCCCTCGTTCCGTCTCCCTGGGCCTCCCCCGATAAATGAATGTCTTCTAGCTCTCTGCTGTATATGTTCATACTACCATCTGAGCACCTTCTGAAATCCTAACTGCTACTTGTCTTTCTTTCCCACTTGGTGGTGAGACTTCCAAGGGCAGGAACTGATTCTTACTTTTCTCTTTATCCCGTGTTTATTGAATGAATAAACGAACACGCGCATAATAGAATTATAAAATGGCAGAGCTGGGATTGGCTTTGGAGAACTGATTGAAATCCATTACTTAACTAAGGAGAAATGAAGGGCCAGATTGGGGGGTGGGGGTGATAGGGGGGCTCTTTTTGCTGTCATTGTGAGTTTGAAGGGCTCTCCACTGGGGGAAGCACTGTGTGCTTTTTCTTTTTTTTTTTTTTTTTAAAGATGTATTTATGTACACATACAAGAACTGGGGTACGGGCCAGAGGTGCAGGGGTGGTTGAGAGGATTCACTGGAGACAGAGTGGGAAGCAGCACAGGCAGAGTGATGAAGTACACTGCTGAGGGGAGCAGCGGGCGGGTCAGGAGAGGTCTGCCGCGCCATGTGGGTCAGCTCCCTGGCCGGGGATGGAACTCGCGCTGCAGTGGCTGGGGACATCCTCAAAGTGCTGAGACTTAGCCCCTTGCCCCACCAAGGAGGCCTGTTAATCAGATAGTCTAAAACATGGGGAAATGTGAACCCTCAGAACACAAAATGCAAATGTAACAAAAAGCATGTAATCTGAGTGGAGCCACAAACAAAAGAGGAAAAAGCCTGTATCCCAGGAGATTGGGAAAATTGAGAGGGAAGTGCTGTAGTGCTGGTGCACTGGAGTTTGGTCTGCAGACAGAAAGTACAGACACACCCATTCACAACAGACGCACGCATGTGTGACGGGCCCAAATGATTGTGTGTTACAGGGTAGCCCGGGGTGAACTGGGCTGCCTCTCTGGGTCCTCACCCCAGCGCTTAATATTTAATTGCTCTGCTGCGGCCCACAAAAGGATCCACACTGGGTTTATTTACAAAAGGGGAAAGGAAAAGGAACAAACCAGGAAAAAAGAGAGGGATACAAGTAACTAGAATATCCTACCAGCTCTGCTAACTTGGAGTTCTAGTCACAAACTAACTGCTAGCCTCCAGTCCCACGGCCAGAGAGCCATTGCCACAGAGAGAGAGACGTTTCCCCAGAGAGAGACAGAGAGAGCCATTACTTCTCCAGAGCAGCCGTTGAAAAACCACTGTCTATTGATCCCCCATAGTCCCAGAATGCCTGCTTAGCTCCGCCCTTGGGTCCTCGCAGTTCTCTCCCTGGGCTGCTGGGAGTTGTAGTTTCCAATCACTGGAGTAGGGGTGGAATCCAGAAAGCGAAGTAGGGGTGGGGTCCCTAAGACTCTGCAGAGTTCCTTTAGGACACCCTTCCCCTTAACATAGGCGCACACACATCCACACACTATGCTGTATGTAGGTGAACAGATGAGCTATAGAGACTGTAAAACCATTTCCACTTAGATTCTTTTTTTGTCTTGCAGATATTCAGTGCACGGTTTACCCAAAAAGTAGCTCCGGACTGGTTTACTTTTACAGTTACATTGTAGACTTGCTCTCTGGCACTGTGAGTATTGAATATGATTTTGCCTGGTGGGCGGAGGGAGGTGGCTGGGGGTTGCTGGAGTGGGGGACTCCATGGACTGAAAGCAGATTAATTTACACATCCGTTTCTTGAGCCAAAGAAACAGAGTTTGCAGCTCACCTGGGCACTCAGCCTTGTGCCCTGGACACTGGGAACCCAATAACACTGCTGGGGTGCCTCTGGATGTTGAGTGGACCCCTGGACTCCAGCAGCATCCTGCAGCTGTGACCACCTCACATGGCTCCGGACACCAGATGTGTTTGAGGACAAATGCCCCTCATTGACGGCCATTCCTTTAGCTGTTTACGGATTCAAATCTATCCCGTTGGAAGTTTTAAAATGCCACACACTTTACACTTGGCAGAGTAGATCATTACAAAACATTGTATTTGTCCATGCAGTTGACTTGGTAGAAGCAGTTTTTGCATCTCTGAGCTTATGGTTCCCTTCAAGGCCCAGAGATGAACTGTCAGGTGCATGTGAAAAAGCCCATTAGGCAGACGAAGGAACTGCAGACTGTTCTGCAGGGTAAGTTCACGACTCACCCAAGGCCACTGCTGGTGAAGGCCAGCTGGGGTCGAAATCCAGGCCTGCTATGTCCCTTTCCACAGCAGACATTTCAGTTGTAGGTCTCCAGGCACCAGAACCTTTCTGCTAGAAAAGGTTTTATGGGAGACTTAGATGTACATGGTTATAATTACCTCCTAAAATAAGCATGTTGTTAACAACCTTGTCCAAAATAATTTCCTGAATTATTTTTACTGAACTTTAATTAGATTATTACTGACTATTTTTAAATAGCAGGAGAGGGGCCTCCTAGGGGTTAAAGTCTCAGTGCTGTCAAGGTAATGCCAGCGACTGTGGTCTGAGTTTCATTCCCAGCCAGGGGTGACCCACATGGTGCAGCAGACCTCTCCTGTCTCCCCGCTGCTCCTCTCAGCAGTTTTCAGTCCATCTGCCTGTTCTGCCCCCCACTCTGTCTCTGGGGAATCCTCTTACCCCCTGCAGCTTTGCCTACACCCCAGCTCTTGTATGTATAAATAAATAAAATAAATCTTTACAAATAAAGCAAATAAATAAATAGAGAGCATGAGTGATGTTGAGTAGTTAGTCTTTACTGAAAACAACTGATCCAGGGTGATGATCAAATCAGAGGCCTTATTTTCCAGGCCCACTGGACCTTTCCCAAGGATGTTACATTGTTTTCAGGGAGAGATTGTAACAGCCCTGATATCAACCTGGGGCAATAGAACAAGTTTCTTGGGATTGTGTAAGGTCTCATGGCCTATGTGTCTAGTCTTCCCAGAGTCTAGAGAAGGTGGAATATGCTGTTCTAGTTTTTGTATTTTTTCCCTATTAAGATTTGCTTAATTATTCACGTAAGAATACATGGTGGTCATTAAAAATGCAAAATTTATAGAGTAAAAAGTAGAAGTAGCCCAACCCCTGAGGCTGTCAATCTTTGTATAGTTCAGAGATGGGGGGGGTTAGAGGAATCACCAGAGATAAGAATGGGGAGCAGAACAGGTGGATTTATTGTACTGCTAAGGAGGGCAGCGGGAGACAGGAGAGACCTGCTGCACCACCTGGGTCACCTCCCTGGCCGGGGGTTGAACTCAGGCTGTAGAGATGATAGCGCTGAGACTTAACCCCTAGCCCACCACGGAGGTCCTATTTCCTGCTTTTTTATTATAGCCATCCCATTCTATGAATCCATTTTGAGTGCAATCTCTGTGGTTTTGATCTTTATTTTCCTAACGGTTAATGATGTTGAACGACTTTGCATGTGCTTATTAGCAGTTTATATATCTTTGAATAAATGTTTAGAACCTCTTTCCATCTTCATCTTGAGTTGTCTTTTGTTGTTGGGTTGTAAGAACTCCGTATCTTGGGACTTACAGTGTTTTCCCCATTCTGTAGATTATCTCTTCACTTTCTTGACATTATGCTTTGATGTATAAAAGTTTAGTTTTTCAGAAGATAAAGCTTCTGTTTTCTTTATTGTCTGTGCTGTGGGGTCTTCTCTAAACATCTACTGCCAAATCCAAGGTCATGGGGATTCATCCTTCTATGTTCTTCTAAGAGTTTTGTGGTTTGGGGTTCTTTATATATGGTGTAAGGTAGGGATGCAGATTCATTGTTTTACTGTGATTCTCCATTTGCTTCTGTGTCATTTTTTGAAAAGACAGCTCTTACCCCTTATCAAGTACCAGTTGAGTGTATGGGTTTGTTTCTGGATTCCGTGCCATTCTGTTGATGGCCATATATCTAATCTTATATTTGTACCACACCCTCTTGATTACTGTTGTTTTATGGCAGGTTTTGAAACTGGGACATGAGTCCTCCAACTGTATCTTCTATTTCAAGCTTCTTTTGACTCTTCAGGATCTTTGGCAATTCTGAATGCATTTTAGGATCACCGTGTCAGTTTTACAAAGAAACCAGCTGGAATTAGTTAAGGATGGGTTGAAGCGACAGAGTCAGTTTGGGGAGTTTTCCATACAGAAGTGTGTTTAATGCTTATTTAGGTGTTTTTTTCCTAGTTTTCAGAATATGAGATTTGCACTGCATTTGTTAAATGTATCCTTAAGGATGTTATTCTTTTTGTGGCCATTGTACATGGAATTGCTTTGTTAATTTCATTTTTAAATCATATATCTGTATATTTTTAATGCTTAGATTTTATATGTCCTTTGTTCCCCAAACCCTGCCTGAGCACCCCTTATACCTCTGGGATTATTCTGGTTTCTGGGTGTCAGGATGGAACAAGGACTCTGGAGTGTGAGATCCTTGATGCAGGGACTGGTCTTCTTCAGTGAGCTCTCCAGAGTGACCACATGCTTCTGGCTTTGTTGCAGGGTTTCTTGGAGGAGACCTCTCTCTTTTATGGACATTACACCATTGATGGGGTGAAATTTCACAGCTTCACCTATGATCTGCCCCTGGCTTATTTATTAAGCACAATTGTCTACTTGGCCCTGAGCCTTCTTTGGATTGTGAAAAGGTAAAGTTTATCTTACTATATTCTTTCGATGGCTGGTGTCTGTTGGAGGGGCCTGGACTGGGAGTCATTGCCTAAGAAGTGGGCAGAGTGCAGGGGTGGGCTGGGTGGGGGAAAGTGAACCGAGGGGAACCTGGAGGAAATGAGCTGGAGTAGCAGCCTCGGGCTCTTTAGTCACCACTGAACACACTCACCGGTGCCATCTCTGACCTGGTGTGTATGCCAACCTGGTCTCTAGCAGGCTACCTGTAGGAAAAACCCAACATTGACATACTGGGGCCGAGGGTCACTGAGTGGCACAGAGAACCAAGGAAGGGAAAAAACTCCCAGTTACAAAAGAAGAGAGGGCATAGGCCGTCTCTGCAAGGACTCCTTTGTCTCTGCGCTCCTGGTGGTAACTTCCTCATGTGGCCATAGCCCACAGCTTCAGGAATCCTCTGAAGAGACTGACTGGTGGAGGAGCAGACTCAGCTCTGATCCTTCAGTTGTGAAGGCTGCAGTAGGTTAAGGGTCTTGGTGAATGTGCCATTTCTCAGGGTAGACAAGTGGTTCGGTGGGAGATCGTAAGCAACTCTCCCCAAAGCAGCCCTCACATCTAGAACTTTTTTCCTTACCTGAAGGCCTGAGTTGGGCCCCGGGAAGGAGCCCAGAAGAAGAAAGACGCTTCCTTAGCCAGTGAATCCGTGACCTCTGGGCCTTTATTGCTGCCTGGGGAGCTAGAGGGGAGGGATGAGGAAACCTATTCCAGAAGAGAAAGTGCTCTCAGTAGCAAAGGGCGTGGATTTGTGGTCCAGAGACAGGTGCAAAGGTCACTCACCTGCTTGAGCTTCCTATCTTTACCTGTGCAGTGTACCTACCTGGAAAAGTTGGGCGAGTTCACTGAAACAAGACAGGAGAGGTGTTGGTGCTGACCTGGTTCCATGTCGATGTTTATTAAATTAAAATTGTCATCAACTTTGCCCCAGTTCTGCTACTAACACTCTGGGTCTAGGGAAGTAATATTCCCTTCTCCAGATGTCAGCGCTCTCATCTGTACAAATCTAGGTTTGGTCTAAATCAAAGGTTTTCAGCAGGAAGAGACTGTGGAATCACAATGGAGCTTTATGACGCAACCCACGTCCGATCCCCTGAGACTGACGAGGTGGACAGCCTCAGAGGGCCATTGCTCAGGGTAGACAAGTGGTTTAGTGGGAGAGAATAAGCAGCGCTTCCCAAAGTACAGCCTGCCTCTTGGTAAAGCCCCTCAGGTGCGTCTGCTGAATTCTTGGCTGTGAACCTTTGGCAGAATGACTGATCGCTCTAACTCCTTCCAGTTCTGTTGCCGTGAAATTAAGATGTGTGCTATCTGACCTAAGCAGGTGTTCTCTGCTTATTTAGTCAATTTACTGTTCTGTCATTTATTCATTCATTTGTCCATCAGTGGATAGTGACCACATCACTGCTGTGCCATGTGTGTCAGTTCCCTGGCGGGGGGCTGAACTCAGGCCGTCCCTGTGGGCTGTTGAGGTGATAGTGCTGAGACTTAACCCCTAGGCCACCAGGGAGGCCCAGAATTTAAAATTTAGTCAGGGTTAGAGACTACAGCAATAACTAGATAAATTTTTGCAGCCATTGCTGTGGAGGAAATAAGAGAGACTTACTTGAAGTTGGAGGAGCCAAAACTTGGGGCGGGGTGGTAGGGAATCTGGGGGCTGGGGATATCTGAGCTGAGAGCTGAAGGATAGGAAGAGTCAGGGGAATTGTCCCAGGAGAGGGTAGGGGGAACTGCCTGTGCAAAGGCAGGCACAGAGGCTTGTGTGTGTGTGTGTAAAGTTAAATAAAGCCCCTTTAGTTACAGCAGAGAGGCCCACGGGAGGAAAGATGGTGTCACATTGGATCCTGCTGGGCTGTGAGCTGCATTAGAGAGTTTAGCTTTCATCCCAGCTCGGGAGGAGCCATACGATGGGTGAAAGCAAGTCATTTTCAACTGCGAGATACCTGGTGGTGGCCACATACATCTAGAATAGTCGAACCATTGACCAGTGCCAGCAGGCAGCCTTGTGAAACTTTTGTATTTGCTACCAGGCCACTATTTTGTGAAGGATCATAGTGTTTTCGGCACAGGTCGGTGGAAGGCTTCAAAATCAACCTGATCCGAAGCGAGGACCACTTCCAGAGTTACTGCAACAAGATCTTCGCTGGCTGGGACTTCTGCATCACCAACCGCAGCATGGCTGAACTCAAGCACGGCAGCCTGCGTTATGAGCTGCGAGTGAGTACGGGACTTTCTCTCGGGGGCTTCTTGCCAGCAGGCTCCAGCCTTTGGGTGCCGTGATGGCTGGCTGTCCTCAGCACTCAGCAGATTTCCTCTGTGTCCCTTCCAGCTCTTTCCACAGGCAGCGCTGCCTGGCTGGATCACTGTAGAGCTGGGTTGTAAAGGGAGGTGGAGCCCTGACGGTGGGAACACATAACGGCTTCCCTCCTTCCCCGCCACCTGATACTGTGGTTTTTCTGCTTGGTGAGAACTTGACCATCGCTTATCCCAGGAGAAGTAGGACAGGGAGGGAAGGTGTGATGATAAGGTGGAGTGGAGAGAATATGAAATAGAAGAGACTTTCTTAGTAGCTAAGGAGAGAAGAAGTGATCAGTAGCCTTGAGCAAACCTGCACAAAAGGTGGGGACAGTCATAAAGATCGGGGGGTCATCACTGTAAGGGTCCGGCACCAGCCAAACCTAGGCACACGGAAGCAGCAGTTACCCCAAGCAGAAACAGGTATTGGGGAGCGATAACATCATGACTTGTCACCACCTCGTTTGTTACCACTGGGTAACTCAAACCTGGGCAGAAAAATGAGTTCCAGTTCCTTCTTAGTATTTTCCACTTGGCTCCTTCTCCCCCCACTAGGTCTATAAAAATCCCTCTTACCTTCCCTCAGTGCAACTTCTCTGACCCAGGCTCTCTCTGGAGTCCGTGCGCCTCCCCCAGGAGCACAGAAATAAGCCTCCTTTTGATTTTACTGGCCTTTGCTGTCTCCTGACTGCACCGAACCTTTCAGTCACCAGTGGGTCTGTTTAAAGAAGCAGTCCATGCGGCTTACAGGTGGCGGTGTCAGTAAGCTCGGGTTCTGTTTTCACGCTTATTGCAAGTAACTGAAGTGTTAAATAGGAGGTTCTGCCTTGCCTTAGGTCTCCTTAAATGCGAAAGGACCTGGGCTTAGTCTGGGAGTGTATCTTGCAGGAGATGAGCATTTAAGGAGCATTTTAACATTGGCTGGGAGGGGGAGGCAGACACCTCCTAGATTCGCCACTTGAATGGCCCTCAGCCTGAGAATCAGAAATGCATTTTTGTTGATGCTCAGGCAGATTTGGAGGAAGAAAGAATACGGCGGAAAATAGCAGAAAGGACCTCGGAAGAAACCATCAGGATTTACTCGCTGAGACTGTTTTTGAACTGCATTGTCCTGGCAGTGTTAGCGGCTTGCTTCTATGCCATCTACAGAGCGACTATATTCTCGCAGGAACACATGAAAAAAGTAGGTGCTTCGTGAAAATCCGCTGAACTCTCCCTGGGGTTGGGCTTTATGTTAAGTCCGTTGCAAACCTCCATGGCAGGTAGATACCAGCACCCTTTCTCTCTGTCACACTGTAACTTTGGCTGAAGTGACAGAAACCTGAAAATCAGAGATGACCAGCTTCTACTTCTAATAGAAACAAAAGTGTATCCAACACAGACTTTGAGATACTCACTCCTAGCATCCACAGCTTTCAAATTCAGACTGGATTGCCTAAATTAGGAAAATCTAACTCCTCTACTTACTATCTGGGGTCTCAGTTGATCTAAAAAAAAAAAACAAAACAAAACAAAACAGTGGCTTTTAAAATCGAAGCTGGTTCAGGGACTCTGCTTTGTATAACCAGTTAGTGAGGGCCCAGGTCCCTTCCACCTGTGGCTCCACCATCCCGACGGTACCCTCTTCTGTAGGTGACACATGCCATCTCCCACATCCATGTCATAGCCACTGGGAAGGAGCTGAAGGATGTTTGGGGGAAGGCACTAAAGCTTCCAGGCCATGACCTGGAGGTTGCACTAAAAACGTCCACTTCCGCCCCTCTGGCCAGAACATAGTCAGCAGGCCATGCCTAGCCACAAAGGCAGGGCTGCAGGTGCTGTTTACTCCCTGCCGGCCATATATTTATGTAGCTACCTTGTCTACATAAAGGAAGGAGACGAGAATGGTATTCCAAGTGAATTAGTACCATAGTCTTGAAATTACTATTTATACTGATTACGTAGATTTGTTTTACACTTCACCTTAATAAATCCCATAAAGCTGGTTTTTCTTCCAAAGTGGTGCTGGGCCTCAGTTCTTCTGTTAGAAACCGCAGGGAAGCAATGGCTTGTGTTTCAGGGCCCTGGTGTATGTTTCGTTTCACTTGTCCACTAACTGGTACATTGGAATCCAGTTGCATTTGTGATGCACCTTTCCTGCCTTACTCCTAACCAGTTTTGTTCTCACCATAGGAAATTGACAAGATGGTTTTTGGAGAAAATCTCTTAATAATGTACCTGCCCTCCATTGTGATCACCCTGGCCAATTTTATCACCCCCGTGATCTTTGCCAGGATCATCCATTACGAGGATTATTCCCCAGGCTTTGAGATCCGGCTGACAATCCTTAGGTAATGCCTGCTATGCCAAGCACACCACACTTGCCCACTCCCATGCCTGTGGCAGACATTATTAATCAATAGTGATATATTTTCCTGCTGAGCCAAGAATCCTCTTGCGCCTTCAGGCAGCCCCATGAGTGAATCACTTTGCATGTGCATCAAAATCTCATCGACTTGACTGCTCATCAGTATTGTACTTTTGGTTCATATTTTGGTACATGAGAGCTGAGGGTGTGAGGTGGGGTCCAAGGAGGAGGCATTGCTCTGAGACGTTAGAAATGACTGGTGTGTACCAGCAGAAGACTGAGGAAGTGAGAGCAGGGCACCAACTGATAAAGGTGTGTTGGGGAACAGGTTGCCACTCTTGGCTACCAGGGTGTGGTCTCACTGGGAAACTGAGTCTTGTGTGAAAAACACCTTTAGAATTTTTACCCAGCCTATGGGGGGCTGGCTCCCAGAGTCATTAGCACCCACTACCTTCAGGCAGGGGCCACGGGAGGAGACTGAGAAGTGCCTGCAGTAGAAGCCAGTGGCCTTTGCTAGGTACCCGGATGTGACTGAGTCCCAAATCTGTGTGCTGCAGTTGACTTTTTATAATCTGCTCTCAAAGCTCTTACTCTGAATAAATATTCAGTCTTATTAAAAAAAAGAAAAAGAAAAAGCCAGGTGTCAAGCAGAACCAGGTAGTTAACACAAGCAGGTGTTCTGAGGACCAGGTATGAGCCTGGAGAGTTTTCTTTCTGCTTCTCAAATGCCTCAAATTGCTTCTGCAGCTTCTTTTGGAAAAACTTTTTGTTTGGAAATTTTCAGCAGAATGAATGGTGTGGGTTTGCCCCTCGCCCCTCCACACACTGTTGAATGTGTGTTCTTTTCTTTTTTATTATAAACCGAAGCATATAAAAACAAATTTTAAAAGATCAGAGTGCTCCTGGCCCTCCCCCCAGCGCCTGGCCGCCTCGGTATCCCTCATCACCACTTCTGTCCTCTTGTCCTTTCCCCCACACTTCTTCTTTTAAAAATAGGATCTCGTCTACTCTGCATGGGCTCGCTCACTTCCCAGTGTACCTGCAGTGGCTTGAAGCTGATACCTGTAAGGTTTGGGAGGCCTTTCCAGGAATGAGGCATATTCTGTGCTGTGGCTGTGTTGTCATGGATTCAGGTTGCCCACTTTTTTGGCCTTTTTCCTGCCATTAAAAAAAAAGAGATAGTGGCCCTCCCTGGTGGCGCAGCGGGTTAAAGCACAGCACTGAGAATCTAAAGCCACTTCCTCAGAGTTCGATTCCTGCCCCGGAGGTGACCACATGGCATGGCAGACCTCTCCTGACCCGCCCACTGCTCCCCTCAGCAGTGTACTTCGTCGATCTGCCTGTTCTGCTCCCCACTCTGTCTCTGGTGAAGCCTCTCACCGCCCCTGAGCCTCTGGCCTGTACCCCAGTTCTGTATAGACATAAGAATTACCATAGATCTCTTAAAAAAAAAAAAAGATTGATTTGTTTATGCATATCCTGAGGTACAGGATACAGTGCAGGGTATGGGAAAGGATTCACCAGAGACAGAGTGGGGAGCAGAGCAGGCAGATGTACTGAGAAAAAAAAAAAACTGCTGAGGGGAGCAGCGGGGAGACAGGAGAGGTCTGCTGCGCCGTGTGGGTCAGCTCCCTGGCCGTGGATGGAACTCGTGCTGCGGTGGCTGTGGACAGCTTCTTAATGCTGTGCTTTACCCCCGTGAACCACCAGGGTGGCCCCCTGGATGCCATTTTTGAGTGTGCCGCTCAGGGGCAGTCAGTCTGTGCCACCTGTTATGCCTATACCACCACTGTCCATTTCTAGAACTGTCTCATCATCACATATACAAATGCTGTACCCATGTGTGGGTTTGCTTCTAAGGTGGCTTCTCTGAGCTGCAGCCCCAGTTCTGAGAACTGGGCCCCCAACCTGTCCTCTGGGCCCTGCAGGTGCGTCTTCATGCGGTTGGCCACCATCTGTGTGCTGGTGTTCACCCTGGGCTCCAAGATAACTTCCTGCGATAACAACTCGTGTGAGCTCTGCGGCTACAACCAGAAACTCTACCCGGTGAGGCCGTGGGGGTGGGAAACCCTGCTGGGTATGTTACTTTCCAGAATAAGCTTAGCAGCAGGAGAGCAGCCCTTGGAGCCATGGGTTTGAACCCCAGGTGACCCACTTCCTTGCCCTGCCTTTTCAGGGCTGTGTTGGAGCATCGGGGCCCACTGCCTGGTGATCAAACCAGAGGCAGCGGGCTCCGGGGAGAGAGAGGGTATCGGAGGACCCTGAGAACTGGCTTTCTCTGCCAGTCAGGTCTCACCTTCTCTTTCTTGGATTTCAGTGCTGGGAGACTCAAGTTGGGCAGGAAATGTACAAGCTGATGATCTTTGACCTCATCATCACCTTGGCTGTGACCCTGTTTGTGGATTTTCCTAGAAAGTAAGTGTGAGACATACCCCTCTTGTCTTCCCCGCCTCCACTGGAGGCTGCCGGTGTCTCTGGAGAGTGCTGGGTGTTCCCTGGAAGCCACAAGACCACTTGGGGATTTGCAGCAACTGCAGGCAGGTTGACCTTGTCATCAATTAGGTGTCGCCTCCGATGAAGGGCAGTAAGGGGGCGTATCCCTCTTTCCGCGGGTGTTCTCTGGCAGAGACTGCTTGCCACTACTTAGCCGTGGACTGTGTCTGTACTCCAGCTGGACATGCAGTGTTCTGATCTGGCTTCAAATCAGGTTCTGTCCCTTGCTAGTCAGGTGGCCTCAAGCAAGGTCTTCAAGCTCCGAACCTGTCATCTCACCTGGGCGAGGAGTCGTTTGAGTGTAGGCCAGCGCACTAAGGACAGAGCAGGCTCATCAGCTCTGCTGCTGTGTTTGTTGTCTCTGTCTCCTTGAGCCCCAAGGGGACCACTTCATCACTCTTTTTCACCCACCTGGACCAGTTATCCCAGTGTGACACAGCTCTAGTCAGCCTTAAAAAAGAAACATTTCAAATAAACTTTCAAATAAACCTTTGATTTAAAAATAGCGCAAATAGGACTAAATATGTACTCGTTAAAAGAAGTAAGAGAACTTAGAATTTAAATACAGAAATTGTTAGCGTTTCTGTAGACTGTTTTCTCTTGTTATCGTGTCCCTAACTCCCAGTCCCATCCTGGAGTGTAGCCATTGCTACCACTACGAGTGTGGGGTAGATCCAGCTTCAAGGACAACTGAAGGCATATTTTTGCATAAGTTCATGTATGTAGATAGGCTTGCGGGAAGCAATCTTTTTCTCTCTCATAAATGGGATCACGTTACCATAGTCTGGCAAAGTATCATGAACAACTTTCCATGTCAGGACAGGACACATGTGTGTCCCTCCTTTTGAAGGCTGTATAGTGCTCCACGGTGGCCATAGTTCATAATTTGTCCACATTGTCCCTACATTGTGAGCAGTAGATGGTTTCTAGTATTTTTGCTTCAGTGAACACCTGTCTGTTCCTCTCAGACTCACGATCCTAGGGGCCCAGTAGGTATCTTCCAGGCTTCTGGATCATCTGAGGTGGATTTTCTGTGTGGATGCACATTGCTTTTTGGACTGAGTGGCAAGCCACCTGCGTCCTTTACTGCCATTGTGACCCAACGAAGTAGCTGGTGGTATAATTCCCCCACATTCCAGATGAGAAAGATGAACCTTGTCTCACTATATTTGACTGATAAACTGTAGCCCCGAAATGGGACGCTGGTCTCAATGATGCTAGAGTTTCCTGTGTTTCTAGACTTATTACCCACCAGTTTCCCCAGAGATAATGGCTGTGTGGACTTTGTAGGCGTGGATTTGTAGACATGGTTCTGTGGCCTCACCAGACTCTGGTAGTCCAGGGGTGAAATTGTCCTATTTGTTTCCAGGCTCCTGGTGACCTACTGCTCCTCTTCAAAGCTCATTCAGTGCTGGGGGCAGCAGGAATTTGCCATTCCTGATAACGTTCTGGGGATTGTTTATGGGCAAACCATCTGCTGGATTGGAGCCTTTTTCTCACCCCTACTCCCTGCAATTGCAACCTTGAAATTCATTGTCATCTTTTATGTGAAAGAGGTAAGGAGTGAAGGTGGGGCAGGGGGTGGTACCCTGGACCATTCTGACTTGCATTTGGCACTCTCGTTTGGGGGGACCCAGCTTACCTCCATCAGACATACCAAAGTCATCCCTCTCATGTGACATCACATTCTGATCATTTTCGGAGTTTCATTCAAATGAATGGTTTTGTTTCTGTGATTGAAATGGGTTTCTGTGTCGTTGCCTAAGTGAGCTACAGTGGATCAGTCGGTTGACAGGTATCTTTTGGTGATGTTTACCAACATGTTGTTTGATTCAAGTTTTGTAACTTTTCTGTTGGGACTTGGGTGTCTGTGTATTATGGTCAGCTTGCAGTTATTCCCAGAAGTCCTTGACTGTTTCGCAGGCCCCAGCCACTGTGTTGAACTCTGCTTCATGGGTGAAGTAGCCCTGCTGTGATTATTTACCAGATTTCTTTTTTCTTTTTTACAGAGGCAAAATATGCTCATTGTTAAACATATGCACAATACAGATATATGTCGAGTAACTTTCAGCCTACCCTTTCTATCAGAGGAACCCTCTGTTAGCTAGCCTGACATTTATTACCTAGTGCGCCACAATCTGAAGATTCAGAAATAGAACTAATATTATCAGTGATCATGACAACAATAATAGTGAGTGGTAGTACCATGTGCCTGTGTAGCTGAACACATACAGAGACTGTTGAGTAATGCTTACACTCACCTTTTGATGTAGGTCCTGCTATTAACATCCATATTTATACATTAGGAAGCTGAGATGCAGAGAGGTCAAGTAATTGGTCCAAAGTTACATAGCTTATAAGTAAGTGACTCCAGGATTTAAATTCTGGTTGACCTCACTCCAGAGTCTAAGCTCTTAACCTGGTCATCAGAGTCTTGAAGTTTGGTTCCAGTTTTGTACCTAAGTGTTTTTGTCTTTGAGGAATGTCTTGATGCTTCCTTGGAAACTTCAGTTGACTGGTGTCAGAGGGAGAGATGAATGCAAGAAAGCTCACAGAACATTTCCCTTTTCCAAAAGTGCTGGTGCATGCAGGGAAGGGCCCCCAGAAGCTGCCCCTCAGTCTTCATTTTCCTGTCTCTCCCCTCAGATGAGTCTTCTGTATACCTGCAGACCCTCCCCGAGGCAGTTCAGAGCATCCAATTCTAATTTCTTCTTCCTGTTGGTGTTGTTAATTGGGCTGTGTTTGGCAATCATACCTTTGACGATCAGCATGGCGCGGTAAGTGTGACTGTGTTTTCTAGAACATTCTATGATTCCTGACACATGCCTCTTTTTGACTAAAGGGTTCATCGCTTTCTTTCCTGGATGACCTCATGGGTGCCCACCCTGCAGGCCGTGCATTACTCCTGGCTTATCAGGGTCACCTTTGTTTCAGTCCTCCACACTGGGGTACCTCAGTCCCTCTGCAAACTTGGAGTCGGAGAGTTGTCATTGTTTTTGAAAGTGTGTTTTGGGCCTGTCCTGTAGCTCTGTTTCCTTGGACCCCTGCTCTGGACCTTATTTGGGTTTGTTTTTGTTTCTAGTTATGAAGATAATACTTGGTTACTGTAGAAAATCAGGAGTGTCTCCCACATGCCAAGCCCAGTTCTGGGAGGTGGCACAGGAAGGCAGAGTTTAGCTTGGGCTTTAAAAAGAGCACAAATGCTCTGAATTCAGGATCAGAAGTTAAGGGTTCAACCTAGGGATGCTTTTCTCTGGTGGGTAACCATTTATGCCAGAAGCAGCAAAGTGCTTTCTGTAAAAGCAAGAAAGTAAATAGGTTTTGCCAGCCTTAGAGTTTCCTTAGCAACTCAACTCAATTGACGTGTCACTCAGCAGCCACAGGTGATACATAAACTCTCAGACATGACTTTACCAATAAAACTTTATTTATGGGCCCTCCCTGGTGGCTCAGCAGGTTAAGAAGCTTAAGCCACTTCCGCATGAGTTCGATCCCCGCCTGCCCCGGAGGTGACCACATGGCGCGGCAGACCTCTCCTGACCCGCCTGCTGCCCCCCTCAGCAGTGTACTTCGTAGATCTGCCTGTTCTGCTCCCCACTCTGTCTCTGGTGAATCCTCTCACCCTCCGTATCTCTGGCCTATACCCCAGTTCTGTATGAATAAATCCTTAAAGAAAAAAAACTTTATAAAAAACAGGCAGTAGACTAGATTTGGCCCTTGGGCTATCTGTAGTTTGCCAATCCCTGATTTATACGCTTAGGGAATTTTGTTTCTTTGTTGTTAAGTTAAAAGCCTAAAATTCAGTGATGTAAAAATAAACTTTAAAAAAAAAAAGCCTAAAATTCACTTTGATTCTGTCATTCAGATTTTAATTGTTTTTAAGCTAATTTGCATCTATCTATTTTGTATTGTTTTTATGATAATATTTATTGCCTTAAAACCTCTAACAGGCTAGGGAAGTAAAAATTAAAGATGAAAACTTGTCCTGTTTCCTCACCTCTTAGTGAATCATTCTAGAAATTCATTAAAATAAAAGCAAATTAAAAAAAATACAGGCTAGTGCTATAATCCTGTTTGGCCACTTAATTTTTTTCTTGACAGCCCGTACACAGCTCTTCCTCTCTGCCAATATTTTTTTAATTTTGATTTTTTTTGTAAGTGGTACAAAATTTAAAAAGTATAAAAAGGATATGGAGAAAAATCATTTTTCAATTCTGTTTTCCAACTGCTTCGTTTCTGTCTGGGTGAGAGAGTTTCCTTTAGCATTACAAGGAGTGAATGAGCTATAAACTATTCATCCTTTTTCAAAAGTAGCATTTCCGTTGGTCCAGGAGTTTTCTTTTGTCTCTAAAAATAGGGTTGTAGTGGAAAACCTTGTGTACATAACTTTGATGTGAATGTAAGCAAGTTTTTTCAAGCTTTAGTTAAATTTTTCTATTGTAATTCAAAGTTTTTCCTCTCTTAATTTGAGAAAAATTCAAATTTCTAGAAAAGGGAAAGAAATAACAATACAAATTTATGTGTCCATCTGGCTGGTCCAGCTGTTCACCTCTTGCTGGCTTGTCTTCTCCCTGTACATATATTTGTGTGGGTGAGCTATTTATTGTTTTTAAAGATTTATTTATTTATGCATCTAAGAACTGGAGTACAGGCCAGAGGTGAGAGGATCCACCAGAGACAGAGCGGGGAGCAGAACAGGCAGATCCACTGAAATCCACTGCTGAGGGGAGCAGCAGGAGAGACAGGAGAGGTCTGCTGCACCATATGCGTCTCACCTCCCTGGCTGGGGATTGAACTCGTGCTGCAGTGGCTGTGATAGCATCATAGTGCTGCTCTGTAACCCCTCGTGCCACCAGAGGCCCCTGGATGAGCTATTTAAATTAAGTTGTAAGTACTGTGATAGTTTACCCTACTGAGCATGCAGCACCTAGAAATAAGGACATTCTCCTTTCCTAATGTGGCCACAGTGACATTACCCTTAAAAAGTTAATGTCACATGCCTGCCAATTTCAGATTTCTCCAATTGTCTCCAAATCGTCTTTACAGCTTTATTATGAAGATGAGAATCTCAAGTTTTAGCCATTGTTTTCCGTTATTGTCTTCTTAATCTCTTTTGCTCTATCATTTTTCAGAGAGCTCCCATGAGCTTCCTAACCTGTCCACTCAGCCTGAAGAATCAAATCCCCCCTTCTGGATTAGCTTTGATTATTTTCTCATGGTGTCATATAACTCGCTCTTCTGTCCTGAACACCCCATAAGCTGGCAGTCTGTTCTAGGGATTTGGTGAAACATCAGGAGAAGCATTTCTGTCAAGAATATTCCAGAAGGCCCATGAGGTCACGCGGCCCTGGCCGGGTCCCCTGGAGCACTGGGTGCAGGGAGGAGGGACCCCCAGCCAGGCACGTGCCTTGAGCATCACCCCGGGCCTGTACCCCCACAGCATCCCTTCCTCCAAAGCGTGCGGGCCGTTCACCAGTGCCAACACCACCTGGGAGGTCATCCCCAGGACGGTGAGCACGTTCCCCAGCTCGCTGCAGTCGCTGGTGTACAGCATCACGTCGGAAGCCTTCGCGGTACCCTTCTTCATGATCATCTGGTGAGTGAGTGGCGACCAGCCGGCCCTGCGAGTGTTTCCCGAGGATGCGCATAGGCACCCCCCCCCGGGAACTTGGGGGTCCCCTGCTACCCTTGATCAGTGACTGAACCTCTCCAAGCCTCCCCTGTCCAACTCCAAAGTAGACACCATAATCATCATATATTTTTTTTTCCCAAAGATTTATTTACGCATACAAGAGTTCGGGTACAGGCCAGATGCACAGGGGTGGTGAGAGGATTCACCAGAGATAGAGTGGGGACCAGAACAGGCAGATGGACTGAAATCCACTGCTGAGGGAAGCAGCAGGTGAGGCAGGAGAGGTCTGCTGCGCCCTGTGGGTCAGCTCCCTGGCCGGGGATGGAACTCAGGCTGCTGTGTCTTCCGACAGCTTCCTAGGGCTGCGCTTTAACCCGCTGCGCCACCAGGGAGGGCTCAGAAGTCACTGTTTTCAGTGGCGCTTAAATGCTGTGGGGGGAGTGGGGGGTTGCAGGCAGGAGATAGGCCTCACAGAGGAAATGTGTCCGATGAACTTCTTTTAGGCAAGAGTTACAGGGCTCTGGGCTCTGGGTTCCTTATGAACAAGTTGACCATTATATTAGCGGGAAAAAAAAAAAAAAAAAAAAGAGGGCCTTAAACGAAAGCAGAACTCTCCCTGTTAAATATGTCAGGTGTTCCCCCAGGGCCTGGAGCCCCAGTGACCCCTTCCCCTTGCATTGCAGCCTCATCATGTTCTACTTCATTGCCCTCGCCGGAGCCCACAAGCGCGTGGTGGCCCAGCTCCGAGAGCAGCTGTCCCTGGTAAGGAGGCGCTGGCCCCGTGGCCAGGGACCTGTCCAAGGGTCTGCTCTGCATCCTGTGTGCATACTGGGGGCCACAGGGCACAAGGGTGAGGGAAGGCGGTGGGACTGTTAAACAGTTAGTGACAAAAGGTAAGTTCCCAGAGCGACAACTGTGAGGAAGATGACGCCAGCCAGGCCATGCAGGGGCTAAGGGGTCCCCGCTACTGTGCAGACACCTCGGAGACATTAGGGACCTGATGGCTGAGGCTGACGGGCAACTTCTTCAGTTGACATAATGATATTTCTTTCCAAATATTTTTTTATTTCTTGAACCTGTTTCTATTTTAGGAAAGTCGGGACAAGCGTTACCTAATTCAGAAGCTGACGGAAGCCCAGAAGGACATGAGGAGCCGACTGGAATGACCCAGGGGCCTGCCCAGCCCACCTGGGTTTTGAGCAGGGAATTTTAAATTTATTTTTTTGGAGTTCAGGCTTTTCCTGAAAGTGACCCTCCGTGCAGCTGAGGTGGGCACATTTACGAAACCCAGCCCTGTTTAGGACTTGAGTGACTTAGAGAAGAGCAGGTTCAAACTCAGCTATCCTGGACATCGGCGGTGCCGTGAGGCCTCCACTGGAGAGCAAACTCAGGGAGCTCTTGTAAAGCAGCAGAGGCCATTTACTGGTCCCAGCGCCTGTCTGATATGCCGTGAAGGCCGCTGACCGGGCATCGGGGCCCTTTCTTTGAACTCAGTTCTAGAGGTTTAGATGGAGATGCGAGCCCTCAGACGTGTCCCCATCTGAATGGCTGTGTAGACTTCAAATGAAATAAGCTTTTTTGTGCGAGGAGAAATTCTGGAATCCTGGTGTTTGGAACAGCTCGCCGGGACTTGGAGAACAGAGCTATGGGATTTCTGCTCCGCGGCAGCAGCATAGAGAGAGAAGCCCATCCGTGTAGTGTGCAGGAGCTGCCCCTGCACGCCATGGGTGACGCTCGGGGTGATGGCAGCCTGGGGTCCTGAGCTTGCTGGGCGTCAGGCTGCAGCCTCATTTTTCAGGGAGAGCTGCTTCCAAGGCCCTGGAAATGCACAAGCTGTCGGTTTCCTCGTCCGGAGTTCTGAGCATTGACTTCGTGTCAGAATTTAACAGCAGAGATTATCTCCGTGTTCCAGATGCCTCACGCCTCCGGCATGAGGGCTCCAATCTGGGAGAAACAGTCCACCTGTCAGAGGCAGCCTGGGATTTACATCTGCCTCGGAGGCAGACAGGCTGTGGGTTTCAGTATGGAAGTGCCTGGGGCTGCAGGTTGCAGTCCCGGGCCCAGGCTGGACAAATGGACCAAGCAAGACTGACTGCTGCTTTCCTGAATGCACAGGTCCGGATTAAGGGCTGGTGTGTTTCTGTGTTCTTACATTTTCTTCAAGTGCACATGCCTTTATAAAACATGCAGGGTGTCCTCAGACTTCCGTTATGGTAAAAACGGTATGCAGCAAATACCTCATCGTAAGCTCACCCCAAACTGATAGCTCTGAACCTTTTAATATAAGCCTGTCATCATTTGATGCAGTCCGTCTTCATTTCAGCATCTCCAGAATCTTTTTTTGAAGTACTGTAGTTTTGCAGAAGACCAGTTTTCTTTGCTGTCTCTAAAATATTTGTAGCCTGAAATCTGAAGTTGGGTACAGTTTTTACAAAGCTCCCCAACCCCTTTCACCCCAACCCCTTTCACCCATTCCTTGAGCACGAGAGCAAAGCTAACTTAGCAGCGCTCACACCTTTTTTATGTTTGTCCCTCTCTATCTTTGCCAGGCCATTTTCTTGCTCTTCCACAAAGTTAGCACTGACATGGGCTACTTCTGTACTTGAAAGACTAAGGACTTTTTCAAGTCCTGTGATGATTTAAGAGTTTCTTGGTGTAATAATCAGGACCATGGAATTCTGAAAGCTCATACCATATTCACTTTAAAATGCAGGTTCCAATTTTTTTCACATAGTTCCTTTATATAAAATGTTCCTGCCTTCAGCATGTCTGAGGTTTTCTGTGTGTGTGCATATGAAATAGAAAATATGATTTCTTTCCCTGTTATAAAACTGATTCTGTACTAACATGTTAGTTTCTGTTAAATGCTGCTACTTTGCATACCTCTTGTTTGAATGTTTTGTATGTATTTTGATAACTTCAGGTGATATCTGCATAATTGTTAAAATGCAGTTCTAACAAATGTGCATTAAAACTACTGATTAAACAGTATCTTGAAGGTTTTAAAATGTGATTGTGTACATATGAGTTCATGGAGGTTTCTTGTCAGCAATCAAGTGATCATGGAAATGTCAAGTTACTCAGCCTTCTCCTAAAATCACAGAGAAGAAAAGCAGTAATGCAATGAAGGCTTTTACAATTCCTTGGCTCTATTGAAGCTAAGGAGGGGTAGATGTGTATTTTAAACTTAAAAAACATAAAATTATTTCAAACATACCCCACACCACCATGCCTAGAGGGAAGCACTACTAATCTCCTAATGATGTTGATTTTATACTCCCAGAAAAGTGTAATACATATTCAGGCAGGTATGATACGTGTGTGGTTGTATGTGGGAAACACGGATTTTTGAGCTACTCCATTTTTCTCCTTAATAGCTTGAAGATTTTTCCATATAAGTAGCTACCTCATTCTTTTTTATGGCTGTATACCATCCCACTGTTAATTATACTTACATAAACTCAGGCTGGACATGTAGCTTGTTTGTAGGATACCACCTCACCCCTTACAAACACTGCAATTTTAGTTTCTCTAGCCCATTCTGCTCTTGTTCTTTATCCAAGACAGCCTTGCACATTATTGCAACCACAAAATAGTCTCATCCCAGCAAAGAGAAAAATCCAGTTAGGCAAGTTTTTAGTTTGCATGAACCCTTAAGTTGGCAGAGTAAATTCTTGCAGCTACATATCTCATTACAGCTACCTACTTGTGTAAGTATTGGAGACAAAAGGAAGTCATCTTTCCAGAGTGGCGCTTGCAGGAGCTGGTGCTGGAGAAGAGAGAACTTCTGAATGTATCTTTACATGTGGGATGGCTGAATTAGCTAATTCTATTGGTGGGCTTCCTTTCCAGTGCAAGGAATGTGCTTAGGACGTGGGGTGGGTAGGCTCCTTCCTTGGGTTTTTTATGAGTGTCTTCACCTTTCTGAGCTAAGGTTTCTTTATGCTTAAGAAGGAAAAATAATACAAATATTCACCTTTTTGAGCACTGAATTCAGAAATAATACTTTTGACATTTTGTTTTCTCATAAAAATGCATGCTTATTAAAGAAACGCAGAAACTTGAAAGCTACGGAGGAGAAAGTAAAAGTCACTTATAAGTAGCACAATTCATGACATCCACTGTTAGCCTTGACAAAATTTCTATTAAGATAAAGTACTGAGGGAGGTGGAGAAGATGGGAAGAAGGGAAAGAAGAACATATTGGTAATCATATTTCTCTTAATACGCTTTGTCATGTCATCAAAAGCTCTTTATGAACATTGCAAAATGTTCATTACATTATACAACATACAGGTAACTTTTTTCAACATCCTTGTTCTCTAACATTTTGTTTCTAAGTTTTCCTGATAATAAGTGACTAGGGTATCCATAAATCTTTGTCAAGTTTTTTCTTCTTGGGAACAGATTTGTAAGTGGGATTAAGACATTTAGGATATTAAAAGTTTTCGAGAACCATATACACCCTCTCTAACTTTACATGAGAATGTTACACTTAGAACTGTTTGAGTTTAAATCGAAAGAAAAAAATACCAGATGGTTTCACTCATAGCAGGTGTGTAAAGGATCAGGAAAAAATATATATATATATATGTAATAAAGTGAAAAAGAATATCAACTAACAACTAGAAACCAGAGACATTCTAAAGGGGAGGAGAGGGAAACAAGATCAAAACGGGGAAATGGTGATAGCACATGGATGAAGTGGTGGTGGAAAGTCCATGAGGATTACAACTGAGATGAAAAAATGTACAAAATAATAATGTAAAAAAATATTAAAACAATAAAAGTATATAAAAACTCATAGTATTAAGGTATTGCAGTGTGCCACAGGAATTTGAAAACAACTTCAATTTTACAATACATATGTGATATATACATTCTCTATATACACACACACACTCCAAGCATGTAGATAAAAGCCCCTTTCTCAACCCTCTACAGTTAACCAATATTATTATATATACCCATCCAGATACGTATCTTTGACCTTTTTTTTGCCCTCTTACACAACTCAAAATACTTTTAATAGGTCTCTAGAAGTAGGATTGCTGTATGAGAGGGCAGGCATCTTTTTTTTTTAAAGTGTCCAATTGGTTTCTTTAGACATTTTGAATTAAAAAAGTTACTAGGTTCGCAGCAAAATTGGAAGGTGGAGTTTCTTACATACTCCCTGTTCTCAAGCATGTATAGCCTCCATTGTCAGTATCCCCCAGAGAAGAATATTTGTTATTCTGGGAATGCGCTTTGAAGTATGGCATATATTTCTAAATCATCATCCTTCCCACCCAGAAAAATCAGTTGCCCAAACAGATGCACATCAACAAAGAGTGTGTTTTTAAAAGTGTCCTAGGAAATCTAAAAGGAAGACAGATTATAGCTTGTCAGTCCCATTAGAGAGAAGCAATACCGACCACATGGAATTTAATTTCAGCAATTTCACTGTATTACAGTGGATGACGGGAAAGAAAAACCTCTTTCCGTGTTGGTAAGGCAGAATATACGAAGACTGCGCCAATAAAGAAATTCCTCACGGTCCTCTAACCTACGAATATAGGTGAGCAGCCTTAACCCTTGAACCACTTGGCATTCTCATCTCCATGGCAACCCAAGGTCCCTTTCCTAGCGTAAGCTTCCTGAGAGATTGCTATTGATCGTATCCAATAGAATCTCTTCACTTGCCGCTCCCAACCAATTGAATGGAGACAAGGGCCTAGGGGCGTTTCCACCGGCGAGGCAGGGCAGGAGCGTCCTCGCGTGCGTGCGTCATCAGTCTGTGCCAAGGGCACTTTTGGCCCGCGTCTCTCAAGGTAGCGATTTCCTTATTGCCGCGGCCATGAGCAGGGCCAGGGCGGCGGCGGCTCATTCCCTGTGGCGGCTACGCACGGGCGCCCGGTGGTCGCTCTCAGGTAACAGAGGGGCGCAGCTTCGGCCACGCGCTGGGCAGGCGAGCCAGGGGCTTCTCTGAGGCTTGGGCCGGAGAGGTCAGGGGCAGGAGTTACACGTCACAGGGATGCGACGGAGCGATGTACTGCGAGACTCTGCGGGAGCGCTGGAGGCCGGGGAGGGGGCGTGAGGCCGGCTTCGGCGCCGGGGCGGTGACTGTCGCACCTGTGCCTTGACGTCACTGCAGGTGTGGTCGGCGTTCCCTGCCCGTGGCGCTCGGCGACCTTGAAAGTTCAGTGTCTGTCGTAGCCGTCGCTCAGGGCCAGCGCTCAGCAGGGTCCGTTCATTCCGAAGCTTGTCGGACATGCTGATCCCTAAGCCCCACGCTCGACAGGGGCGTTGCCCTGGCTCCTCTTTCTGTATACTAAGTACCGCCCACATCTGTAGGCCCGGCGGTGGGGAAGGAGCAGGAGCAGGATGCAGAGGAGAGAGCATTGAATTTGAATCCAGGCCCCACCTTTCTTCCGAGCCGCCTCAGAAAATTGTGAAATCGTTTACTCGTGTATCAGGATTTTTGCCTTGTACCAACAACATTAATTGTACTTTTAATTTATTATTATTGTTGTTACTGATATTATTACTAATGTTAAAGGTTAGCTCCCTGCCTGGGTTTTGAGGCCAGATCGTGGTGGTGGTAGCTGTGAGACTTAACCCCTAGGCCACCAGGGGTTTTGATTATTAAAAGTTTTTTTTTTCTATAATTGTGCCCCATATTAAAGTGAAATTATATCTTTGAAATTAAACCTTTACAGTATAGGGATATGGCACAGCCTACCCTTAATGGAATAATCATGACAAATAAGTAGGTAGGAAATCAAAAGTTATTAAATCATTTTAGATACTATTGCCTACCAAGGCTTGAAACCAAGGCTGTGTCTTTCTGGTAATAAGGGATATTAAAAAGTATTAGGAAAGCAGATTTTTCCACATGTTTCCTCAGTGTTGAAGTTAACCTAAGTGAAAAGAAGTATCTAAAAGACATGGCCTTGAGCCATAAGAACCCTGAAACACAAGATGTGTCAGACTTCACACTATAGACTAAGTTGCCTCTTCTCTCTTTACCCCCTTATCTGTGAAATGGAGGATAACACCTTATATACCTAAAAACTTTGCAAAACCCTTCTCTTTAGGGAAGAATACTTTTGAGATCCCTTAATGCATGGTGTTACTATTAGATTTTTATGTTAAGTCAAAGTCTAATTAATCCCAAAGAATTACATTTTTTTTTCCGAAGAATTACATTTTAAAGGCAAGAGGCATTCATTTGGACTCCTTATGTGTCCATAATTAGTGAGACTCCCAGATGAGGTGAAACCTGTCCCCAAAATAAGGTGTCCTAGGAGAACTCAAGCCTGCCATTTCCAGCTTTGACTGCAGCGACATTTCATTTTGATTTTTTTAAAGCTATCAATGTAGAATCCTGACTTCAGAGATCCGCTGGGAGAAAGCATCCGTTGTTTTGAAGGCTCTGGGGTTCTGTGAAAGTGGGATTGAGAAAAGAGTCAATCAGGAGGGGTTGGTGACAATTGCGAAATCGTTTATTGAAAGTGCTCAGAGCATCATGCCCTTCTAGCTACCATGCTAGCTGCCCTGTGAGAAAGCAGGCTCAGGATTTCCAGATCTGTACATTTCAAGTGGCATCAGAAATCCAAATCTTTAAATAAAATCTTCTCCAACATAGGTGTTGGTAAGTAATCTGCTTAAAAACAAAACAAAACAAAAAAAGACTGTTAGTAGTGTGTGTAGAATACACCTATGGGTGTATCTCACTGACAGGGAGCTCCTTTGTGACCTTTGCTCTGACGTGCTGAGAGTACTGAAGAGTAAATACTTGCTTTGCAGCTTGTGGAGGAAGAATCAGTGTCAGGTCATGCAGTTCACGAATGACCTCAGACAATATCAATCGGGCAACTGTGGATCGAATAATCCGGGTGGATCATGCAGGCGAATATGGAGCAAACCGCATCTATGCCGGGCAGATGGCTGTCCTGGGTCGGACCAGTGTTGGACCAGTCATTCAGGTGTGTTCTTATTCCTCTTGTCAGCCCAATCTACCAAACCTGGGAGTGTGGGGGTCAGGAATGGGAAGAAATGCTCCAAAGTCTTTCCAGTATGAATCCCCTCAGGTTATGCATTCCAAAGGGGGTTGCTGTTGCCCCAAGAGAGCCCAAATTGGTGACGGGAGTGGGGGAGTGAAAATCATGGTTTTTTGATGTATAGAGCCCAGATAGAACATCTAGCACACAAACAAATCTGTAGCATTTAAATTTCACAGTGGGACTGAGAGTAGCTGCATTAGGTGAAACTGCCCGTGGCTGACATTTTTAACACTCCACTGCCGGCACAGGGAGGGCCCAAGTTAAGTCGTCACACACGCTTGGGTTCACATTCAGACTTGTGCCCGCCTGTGCAACCTGGGGTGACCCCATGACCTCTGAGGGTCTCTATTTCCAAGTTGCAGGGTAGGATGAAGTCCTACCTGAGAGCTGTGTGTGAGGAATCTGCTCTGTACTGGCACTCAGGCTGAGGGGAACTGCCTGCTCCAAGTTCTTGGACTAGCCTTTAACCTCCCCAGGCCTCAGTCTTGCCACCTGTACAGGGATGATGTAGCTGGCCTTCAGGAAGCAGCTGTCCAGATTTTTTTTTTTTCCTGTGCAGATTTTTTTTAAACGATTTATTTATGCAAACAGAGCTGGGGTACAAGCAGAGGTGCAGGGGCGGTGAGAGGTGTGACCGGAGGCAGAGTGGGGAGCAGAACAGGCAGATCTACTGAAGAACACTGCTGAGGGGAGCAGCAGGGAGACAGGAGAGGTCTGCCGCGCCATGTGGGTCAGCTCTGGGGTGGAGGATGGAACTGGCACTGAAGCAGCTGTGGCTGGCTTGCAGTGCTATGCTTTAACCCTTTGCGCCACCAGGGAGGGCCCAGCTGTACAGATCAAGGGAGAGCCTGCGTGAAGCTCTCTGACAGTGCCTGGCGTTGACGAAGTGCTGCCTGTGGGCTGTTCCGCCTGTTCCACCATTCCCCTTTGCTGGCCAGGGCCCCGTGTGCTGGCAGTCGGAAGGCAGGGCAGCATGGTCCTGCCCTCCTAGTTTGAAATGGGGTGGGCACCACATTTCTCACAGTTGGGTCTCACCCCTTAGTAGGAGCCTTGTGGTGCAGGGGCACCCCTCTTTTGCTTTGGGACGCTCTTCTCTGTCTTCAAGAGTCTTTTTAGTCAGATGTTTCAGTTTCTTGCTAGGATGATGGGGGGGGCGGAAATAGCGTCATTTTCTCCATTTCCGCTTTGCATCTTCATCCTGCATGGACAGGCATGTGTCTTCCTCGGTCGGTAGCAGGCCCCCTTTGTAGCTTGCACATCATCATTTTTCTGTTTCTTATAGAAAATGTGGGATCAAGAAAAGGACCACTTGAAAAAGTTCAGTGACTTGATGGTCGCGTTCCGGGTCCGGCCGACGATCCTGATGCCCCTCTGGAACGTGGCGGGGTTTGCTCTGGGTCCGTGTCTGCCCACAGGAGCGTGCGGCCCCAGGGAGCCGGGCGGGTTGAATCACCAGAGCCCCACCTCCCCAGTTCTTGCTGTGACCTCTTAAGGGCCTTTTTTTTAACTTAGTAATTTTTGAAAATTAAGTTGACTGGCTTTTCTTTTTTTGCTCACATTCAAAATTAGAATCTCAAAATCAGAAGTCTCATAAATAGCAGGTAAAGTAAGCGTAAGCATGACAGAAGAAAAGGCTAGAGTCACTTAGCTGTAGGCAGCGGATGCACCCTGACAGAGGTTCTCAGCTGACATCTGCTCGCTGTTAAAAGGAAAAAGAGTAAATAGTCTAGAAGAACCAAAAACATACCCGAGGGGAGACTTTCTCCCTGCCATAGTCAGGAAGTTAGAAAGAGTCTTGGCGGGAGAGCAATGTCCTTACTGTGATTCACGGTTTGACACTAAAAGGGAGGGTGATCTTTAGGCTGCTGAGTTTGCCCCTCAGGACACTTGGCAATATCTAGAAAAGACCTTTTGGTCGTCACACTGGGGACTGACACTACTAGCCTCCAGTGGGTATAGGCCAGGGGCGCCGGAGAGCCCAACAAGGGACTGAACAGCCCTCTGGTCCCTAGTGCTGAGGCTGGCCAGCCCCAGCCAGCCACCACCTCCCACACCACTGCATCTGCCCCAGCCTCTACCATGCTGAACTTGATGGTTCCAGGCGCGGGAACTGCCCTGCTCGGGAAGGAGGGCGCCATGGCCTGCACTGTGGCTGTGGAAGAGTCCATAGCGCGGCACTACAACAACCAGATCAGGACGCTGATGGAGGAGGATCCTGAGAAATACCAGGAGCTGCTTCAGGTATTTGTGCTCTGGAAAAACCCTCCAGGGGAAAAGGGCAGATCTGTGAGTAAGAAGAAAACAAGCAGAGTGTTAGGGAATGACAGGGCCTTAGAGGTCTGGTCAGTGGCTCATCTTAAAGCAAGCAGCCGAGGAGCAGAGACCGGGCCATGTGCTCTGTTGAGACTAGAACCCCTGGCTCCGGAACCCAGCCACCACCTCGCCCTCTGGATCACTGGTGGCTTCTGAGCATCGCATGCTGTGTACACGAGCCCTTTGGGCTGAGTGAATCACTAAAGCCAGCCCGTGATATCTTAATTACAAGCAGGGCAGCTGAACTGGGGCTGGGAAACGGCAGCCTGCGGCCAGGCTGTGTTTCTGTAAACACAGCACCTTTGAAACCCAGCCGTACCCTCTGTCCACGTCCAGTCCTGCTGGCCCCGCCTTGGCAGGGCTGGGCAGTCACGCCGGGGACCAGACCGCAAAGCTTAATGTCGTGACTGACTGCTTTTGGGGAAAGTTTGCTTTCCTAGTGTTAGATGAGATGTGATGTGAGCCCCCCGAATCCTACCTGTCACAAAAGAGGGGAACCACTGACGTGCTTCATCCTTTCTATGTGTCCAGGTGATAAAGAAATTCCGGGATGAAGAGCTCGAGCACCATGACACAGGCCTCGAGCACGACGCAGAGCTGGTAGGACTGCGGGCACTGGGCGCCGGTGGTACCTGGGCGCCTGATTTGGAAGGTTGAGGAGGTGGGGAGGTCTCTGCACCCAGAAAAGCAGTGATTTCAGAGAGACCCCAAAGAAAAGAAACCAACACCCTGCTTTGACCAAAAGCAGCAAACACTTTGCTCCCGACAGGGGCCCTCTTTTGCTTCCTCCCTGCCCCTCCCAGGGACCCAGAGGAGTGAGGTGGCTGAGGCAGGGCAATGTCGGCTTCTGAATAGGTCTTCTCCAGATGAAATGAAGCTGTTACCCAGATCTCTCGTCTGGCGAGCACTCCCCTCCCTGCTGGGCAGGGCCTTCCTCTTACCGCCAGGGAGGGAGGCCGGGACGGCCAGGGAGGGAGGCCGGGATGCGCCTTTTGTGGGCTTACTGGCTGCTCCCAACAGGCCCCGGCCTACGCTGCTTTGAAGAGAGTCATCCAGGCTGGGTGCAGCGCAGCAATCTACCTGTCCGAGAGGCTCTGAGATGCGTCTGCATCCCCTTGTCTGGAAGACAGGCCGTGATGCGGCTGCTGACAGTGGCCCAAGAGGAAACGTGCAGCTACTGCCCGTGGATTCTGTTAATAAACTGAGGGTTTTCGTGAGTATCCAGTGTTGCTTTCCCTCCGTGCTGCCTTAGTGCCATGGGCGGACAGTTTACCTTGTTTGGTCCAGAGTTAATTTTTCCCGGAACATGGAGCATCAAAGTAACAGGAATCTTTGAGAGAATCTTCCTAGTTTACTGGTAGTGGAAGGTAGTTTAGAACCCAAGAGTGCTGAAGACTGACCCGCCAGGACTGTTTGGCGAGCCACTTCCAGCAGATGTGGATCGTCCTGTCATGTGCGCTTGGTCCTGGGGGCTGGGTTAGCCCCTCACAGAAGTCACGACATGGATTCTTCACAGAGTTGAATTATAATAGGTTTTCAGGTCTGTCGCCAAAACATGAACCCAAGCTCAAAAGTTTTCATACTTCACTGAGGTCTTTTTTGATTTACACAATTTTAGATGATGGTGAAAATCTGAGACCTGTGGTTCTGCTCGCTGGCTGCACATCGGGGTGTCAGTGGCGATGTCTAAAAGTGTTCTGATTGCAGATCTTACATCCTGACCTACAGTGAGGGCCTGGGACCAGCGGGGTTTCCAGAGCTCCCTGGCATGAGTCGGGCGGGGCACCCTGGCCTGGAGTGGGCGCCTCTTGTCCCATCTTTGCCTCCCATCTCCCATCAGGCCTCATCACTGCCTGCGACTTGCCACTGCCCGGCTTTGAAGGGTCTTGGGGGTAGTGTGGATTTATCCTCTCCAGCCTCTTTCCCTGAACCAAGAGTGACTTTCACTTTTTACAGTCAAGTGAATCAGGCTTCTGATAACTGCAGTAAATTAAACATGGGAGAGTAGGTTAAAGGCAGCTTGAGATTTCAAGCCCCCCGTGTGAGCGCTCGAGCAGCATTTCGCAGGCCTGCCCAGCTGGCTGCACACAAAAGGCGCCAGCTCTTCGCTGTGCGTTTTCTGTCTCTAATTGACTGCGTTTATTGAGGCAGAACAACATCTTTGCTGTTTCCTGGCACACTCTAGGTGCCGGCTGAAAGGAAGGGAGGGAAGGAGAAAGAAATACAAGAGGGGGAGGGTCAGATGTTCCCAACCCCCTGCAGAAGTGTGGGAGGAGGGAGGCTCTGGGCTGGGCCTCTCTGGATCCCAGCTGAGGTGTCTCCTGCCTCTGGCAGATTCCTTCACATCTGTGTCTACAGCTTCTCATCTGAACTCAGGGGCTCTTAAGTTCCACTTGCCTCAGGCTGAACTCTCCCTCAAGCCCCCTTGACCATCCCCACCCCCATGTGTGGCATCTCCATCCTTCTAGCCCCCAGGATGAGATTGCTGGTGTCACCTTTGACACCTGCCCCACCACACCCCAGATCTCCCACATGCTGCTGTGTCACCTGTGTCACCCGGGCCCAGCCACCCTCATTGCTCACCTGGGTTATTTTCAAGCCTCCTGACTGTTCTTCCTGCCTTTCTCTTGTCCTCCCATGGTCCCTTCTCAACCCAGCAGCCATAAGCCCGCCACACGCTGCTACAGCTCATTGCAGGACTGTCCGGAGCTTTTCCCATTTCCCTCAGAGTGAAGCCCCTGTGCTGGTTTCAAGGCCGTGTGACCTGCTCCTCCGTGGCCCCTCGCCCCTTCCCCAGGCTGCTTCAGCGACACAGGCCTCTTCGTGGCAGTGGCCCATCCCACTGCCTGGAATGTGGCCCCCAGTTCCTAACCCCCAGGTTTTCACTCAGATGTCGCCTTTCAAAGGAGACCCACCCTGACCACTTTTTTCAAAATTACAGCCCCACAACCACATGGCTCACCCTTGCCATGCTCTGCGCTGCCCCGCCAGCCCCGCTGACGCCGTCTAGCATATTATGCCACGTTCCCATGGGTTGTGCGTCTTGTCTTTGTCTCTGAAAGTGTTTAAGTTCTATAAGACAAGAAGCTTTCTTTTAATTTCTGACACACATTAGGTGCTCAATAAATAGTTGTTGATGGGGTTGAATAAAGAAATCTCTTTGCCTTGTTGGAAATCATTGTCACCCAATAATCCCAGACGATGGCTGTGCGTGTGCCCCAGCACAAGTTTATTGAACATCTGTATCCATGAAGACTGGATCCCTAGACTCCTGTTTTACACAAATTATTTTGTTACAAAACTCAGTCTTCCAGCTAGGAAGAAAAAAAAAGCTACCAAGAAATCAAAGGCATGGCATTCTCTATTCTTGCTTGATTAAGAAAAAATAAAAGCTAGGTACCCCCGTACAAAAGAATGAGCTTGCACCCCTCCTTCACAGCCAGTACCCACATTAATTTAAAATGGACTGAAAAGTAAATAGTAATGCTAAAAGCTCGTAGAAAAGAATACAAGGTTAAATCTGAGTAACTGGGTTAGGCACCCTCGATATCAGAGAGGCCATTTCTTTGCTTGCTGCACAAGCAACAAAAGAAGATAGATAAATTGAGCTTCATCAGAATAAAAGCTTTTGCACCTGAAAGAACACTATCAAGAAAGTGAAGAGATAACCCACAGAAGGGGAGAAGGCACTTGCAAATCACATATGATAAGGGAAACATCTAAAAAAAAATAAGGGATTTTTACAACTCAACAATGGAAATAGCCCAGCTCAATTAAAAGTAGGCAAAGGAATTGCCAGACGTTTCTCCAAAGAAGACCTACAAATCGTCAGTAAGCTTTTGATGAGATGCTCAGCATTATTAATGGTTAGCGAAAACCATGATGAGATACCACTTCTACCCACAAGGCAATAGAAGGTAGTGAAAAGATGGCAAAGGTTGGTGAGGACGTGGTGAAATTGGAACCCTTGTTCATTGCTGGTGGGCTTGTAAACCGAGGCCCCTTGGGGAAATAGCCCAGCAGTTACCATATGTTACAGTAGCTCCTTGGTATAAACCCCATATATGTAAAATTCAACATGAATCATATCAACCCCAAAGCAAAAACAATCCCATCATCCATCAGCTGATGAACGGATAACATGGTACATCCAAAGGATGAAATATTATTCAGCCATAAAAAATGAAGTGTCGACACCTGCTAGGACATGGATGAGCCTCAAGAATGAGATGCTTGGGAAATGGTGGCCAGGCATGCTGTGAATATTCTAAAACTCACCAAGTTGTATACCTTAGATGGTGAATTTTATGTAAATCGTAACAATTAAAAAACGCAGGGTTTCTAATTTTATGCTGTATTTAAAAGCAGATTTTGATTCAGGCCACTGACCAGGGAATTAATTTTCCAACAGGTCCTGCAGGTAGAAGCCGTGCTCGTCTGAGCTGCTGCTGCTCTGTCTGGCTTCCATTCGCTGCTCACTGCAGCCGGGAGCCTTAGCTGCGTGAGGGCGCCTGCAGCTGCTGTGAACAGCCACGTTTGCTGCCGGTGAGCAGCCCCTTCAGAGCCCATGGCTGATGGGTTAGGCTTCTGAGAGCTTCCAGGACAAGATGAATTCCTCTTTGATGGCTGTTAATTCCATTACAGCTTGTCCTCGTGTATTAACAAGGCAGTCATGTCTTTCCTTTACGTTTACTGCTCTGACCTTTCAGAGGAAATGTGATTTTAAACTTGGACGCCATCCAGAGATGATGCCAGGATGACAAAGGATATTCCTCTGCACGCAGTTCAGGTCCCCAGTTGCCATCCAAACTGGAGTTCCCTTCCTGCGTTTGATGCCCTCATGACTCAGTGTGGCCTGTGGACCGCACGGTGTCACCTGGGGCATGCAGATGCCGGACCCCACCCTGGACCGACTGAGCCAGAGACTGTTTTCAACAGAGGTGGTGTTTTTAAAGAACCCCCAGATTCTGGCTACCGCCCCTGTTCCACTGAGCCAGTTCCCGTACTCCTAGCGCGTGGGCTGTTCTGAGCCCCTTCTCACAAACAATGGTGGGAATGCTGGGGTGTGACTTCCAAGGCTGTCAGGCCCTAAATGATACTCTAGCTTCTACCTTTGTCTCCTGGATCACTCTTGTGGCACAAATACGCAGCCATTAAGCTGGGGGGTGGGTCACGTGGCCAAAAACTGAGGTGTCCTACTGACTGCCAGGTGTCTGACATCTTGGAGTAGACCCTGTGGCTCCAGTTAAGTCTTCTCCTCACCCCACAACCCCGAGAGAGACCCAGAGGCAAGCCACTCTGAATTCCTGACCCCCAGCAACTGTGAGACAGCACGAATGTCTGGAAAACTGCTATCAACAACCTGCCATACAACAAAGACAAGGCATTCAGAAGCCCTGAACTAGACCTTGAACTCCAGGGGGGCAGAGCCCATCCTAGTCACTTTTTCTGTCTTCAGCTCTTAACTGCTCAGTTGATTTCTGTTGCGCTTGATACAAGGTTCCATTGCCCTGTCTTGAAAAATGAAGTCTTATAATATCTTCTAATACACAATGCATCATCAAGCACGTGGTGAAGCATTGCCAAGGTGCTGGGTATTTACAGTCAAGCACGTGGTGAAGCATTGCCAAGGTGCTGGGTATTTACAGAGAGGGAACCTCGTCCAGGCTGGTGAACAGGGAGGCCTGAGCCTGCCTGCCTTTGTGAGCTGCTGGCACTCTGCCACCACAAGGGACAGGCTTCTCCCTCCCAAAAGTAATACTTGCCTCCAACCCAAATACAATTCAACATAAATTGCATGTTGTTTTTTTTTTTGAAAAGTGCCTCTTCCAAGCTTATTCCCCAGCGATAAACACTAGTAGCAATTCATCAGGTTCGTCCATTCATCTAGACTCTTTAAAATCTCATCCATGCGCAAGCTTCGCTTTTTGTTGTTCCCCAGACAGAAGGAATTTAGACTCCGTGTCATAATGTTGCATTTTTCTTTTTTCCTTTTTAGAAAGATGTGCTTTATTTATTTGTGCATACATGAGCTGGGGTGAAGGCCACAGGTGTGGGGGGTGAGAGGATTCACCAGAAAGAGCTGGAAGCAGAACCGTGGAGCCACTAAAACCCTCTGCTGAGGGGAGCAGCAGGTGAGACAGGAGAGGTCTGCTGCGCCATGGGGGTCCCTCCCTGGCTGGTGCTGCAGTGGCTGCAGATAGCTTCGTAGTACTGAGACTTAAACCCTTGCGTCACCCCTACTAACCAAGAGGGCTGGGGGGTGGGGGTGAGTGGGGCCCTGCAAGAGAGGATTGAACCCCTCCCCCATTTCCCCTTCCCTGTGGTGTGCATGCCGGTTTATAATAGAATTTGCAGCCCCAACCTTTGGGCATGGTCTGTCTGAAATTCCAGGCGGAGGGACCCGTGGCATTTACTCTTTCAGCGCTCCCATACCCCTTTGAGAATGTGATAAAAACTCTCCACCTGCACCCCGGGACCTCCTCAAAGCCCTCCTCCAGATGCCTTAATCGGGTGGTGTGAGAAGAAAATTTGACCTTTCCCAGCCAAGGGAACAAAAGAAACCTTCCTCCGAACGGCGTTTCTGGCTCGGCTAAGCGGGAGCACAAAGCCCTTCTCCACTGATCTGTTTTCAAGGTTGAAAGGACCCCTTCGCCCGGGGGCGCGCCCCCGCCCACTCCCGCCTCCCGACGGGGCAGCCCTGCGGGGCTGGGCCTGGACGCGGCCGGG
>NW_004567133.1:10943306-10955743 GCF_000260355.1 Condylura cristata
CGCCGCCCCTGACCTGCGCGGCTGGGCGGGAGCGAGGTCAGATTGGGACACGAAGACGCCGGGGCTCAGCTGGCCTTTCCGGTCCGCACTGGTCCCCGCGAGCTTGAGTGCCTTTGGTCTGGACGAGGCATTTTCTTTTCCGGGAAAGGGAAAGGGGAAGAGAGAGAGAGAACAGAGGGGGAAGGGAAGCAGTTTGTCTCTGTCTGGGGTTACTACGTGGAATAACCAGCTTCAAGCGCCCAGCAACGTGCAAGGGGGTGCGGGACCTTTTTATTCACCAGCTGCTGCTCCCTGCTCTGGCGCTTTCTCCAGCCACAGGCTTGGCCTCTCCTGATGAACCCTCTCTGCCCCCCCCAACCCCTTATCTCAAGCGTGAAATCACCACAGCACTCGTCCCTTACCCCCTGTGCCTCCGATGCCAGGTCGCTTTGGTATTTCATTTTATGGGTGCACGGCTGGGCATCACCCTGCTTCCTGCCAGACCCTCCTGGAAGCCAGCTTGTCAAAGTCATGGGCGCTCTCTGGGCCTGAGCCTCGCGGGCCCCAGGCAGGGCTGGTGAACGGATCCAAGCTGAAACGGATGTGGACTGCTCACACAGAAGAAAGCGAGTGGAGACAAGGAGTGACAGGCAGTCCAGTTAGGAGGGGGCCTAGGAACTCCTGGAGGAAGCAGGGCAGGAGGGACAGCCTGTGAGAGGCCTAGTCCTCCCTTCCCTCCTGCCCCTCCGTGAGCACACCCAGCTTGAGCCTGGCAAACACTTCCTCCCTTGACCATTCTCGACTCTTCTCCCCCGATTTTCTTTTTATTTATTACTGCTGTGTTTCTTGAGAAGTTCTCTTCACAATATGGTCTTCATTTTCCTCTTTTTTAAAAAAATAAATATTTATGCATTCAGAACTTGGGTGCAGGCCAGAGGTCAGGGACAATGAGGATTCACCAGAGACAGTGGGGAGCAGAACAGGCAAATTGAGGAAGTACACTGCTGAGGGGGGCAGCGGGTGGGGGTAGGGTCAGGAGAGGTCTGCTGCACCAGGTGGGTCAGCTCCCTGGGCGGGGATCTAGCCTGCACTGAAGCAGCTGTGGCCAGCTTGCAGGGCTGCGCCTTAACGGGCTGAGCCACTGGGGAGGGCCACTTTTTCCTTTATCTGCATCATATTCCCAAGGTTATGCAGAATGCCCTGATGCTTGATCCGGGAGGTACCAACTAGGTGCACAGCAGAATGACCCCTTATGAAATCTACTCCTGCTGCTTCCTTTCAGCAGGATGGCCCTAAGGGGTGGTGCTCCCCAGCAGTGCTCCCCGGGACACCCTCCCAAGGGCTCTGGGGGGCTCCGCTTAGGGAGCCATGTCTCTATCTCACCTGCTGAATTTATTTAATTTTTGTTTCCTTTTTTGTTGTCATGTTGATTTTTTTTATGTTCCTTCTTTTTTGCTTTCATCTTATTTTGTTTTTGCACAAGGGGCTTATTTAAACCCCCAAGTAGATGGTTCTCACTGCTTTACAACCTATTTTTCTAGATTGCTCCAGGATCTGCTTCTCTCCAGCTTGCCCTGCGCTGCTTTCTGCTGGGACACGACCCACTGTTTTCCCTGCCCCAGTCAGTGCCGTGACAGCTCCAGCATGTTCCAGGCCAAGTTGTCTTCATCAGCGGGGAACACTGGTGAGCCGTGGTGCTCCGGGAGCTGCAGGGGGACCTGCCGTTGTCGGGTTTTCCATGCCTACTTTCAAGTAGCTTTGTGCAGCAATTTTTTTTTAAAGACTTATTTATTTATGCTTACAAAACTGGGGTACAGGTGGGAGATGCAGGGGTGGCGAGCAGATTCACCAGAGACAGTGGGGAGCAGAACAGATACACTGTCTGATATACACTGCTGAGAGGAACAGCGGGGAGACAGGAGAGGTCTGCTGTGCCCTGTGGGTCAGCTCCCTGGCCGGGGATCGAACTCATGTTGAAGTGGCTGCAACAATTCTAAAACATTGCGCGGCGTTGCCACCTGTTTTCACCTCCTTCCTGATGCTGTGCGTGTGTCTGTGTGTGTGTGCATTGAAAAGGGAACATGGCATTAAAAGAACAATTATCTCAAGTATTATGGGATAATATGACAGGTTTAAGGAAGCATGTTGGACATTCCCAGAGCTATGTAAGAAACAGATTTTAGAACATAAAAGTCTAAATCACTTAGAAGAAACAAAACATCTCACCTGTGCTTCAAACAGGACCCTATTTTGTGCTGCTAAAGCAAAGATTCTGAGTCAGTGTCCTTCTGGCATGGCTTGATCCAGGAGCTCAAACCAAACACCTAGCTTCTCTCTCTCTCTCTCCTCTGCTTTCCACAACATTGAAACTAGGCTTCTGGTGGCCCCTGATGGCCCTCCTCGTGGACAGAAGGACAGAAGCTTTTCCTCTCTTTTCTACAGAACAGAGAAAAAACTGCTTTTTCAAAGTCCCAAGCACACATATTCCTCCCTCGTTTCATGACTTGTTTTTCTCCAATGAGGTCTCGGTTCTGATCCTTACCCATCCTTGTGGGCCCTGGCCATGTGGCTAAGCCTGAACCAGTGGCGTGAGAGTGGGCTGGAGCAGGTCCCACAGAGGAAGACTGAGTCCTCTCAGCAGAGAAAAGAAATCAGATGTCAGGCAGGTAAAAAGTGCCAGGCATCAGGTTGAGGTCAGAACTTATATGTATCGGGCAGTGGCTTCAGGATAGACTGGAGCAGAGAAGACAGATCAGGGCCATTCATGGCACCCCCTTGGGGGTGACAGAGGACTTGGGGGGGGGCTGTTTGGCTTGACGCAGTAGAGTGTAGCCTAGTGGTCTGTGCCCCAAATGGTGAATTCTTGCTGCCACTTCCTGACCTCTCTATGCCTTGACTGCCTGGGGCTGGGGGTGTGGGAGGGTTGAAATGTAGAGGGTCAAGCTATGGGGTTCTTCTGGGGGTTATATTTTAAACTGTTCTAGAATGGACTGTGGTGACATACAAAAGACGTTGACCTGTGCACCTTAAATGGCGAGTTGTATGGTATGTGAATTATTATTTTGGTCAAACTCTTAAAAGACGGTCAGTGTTGGATCTCCCTGCACCCCCCCCCCGCCTGCCCCACACTGGGGGGGCATAGAACTTCACAGGGTCTTGGGGGCTCACCATCTCTTAACCTTCCATTCCCTCCCCCATCCTGCCCTCACCTTTCTGAATAAGCCCCACTCTCTTCAGTGACCCCCTTTGAGGGTGTCTCTGTCCTGCCCCCGACTGCGTAGAACAGGCCTCTCCAAGAGAAGAGCAGAACATAATCACAGGAGCCCATTCCCCTCACGGACCCACCCAGAGTACTGTGTGACCCCATGTCTGGGCACCTCAATCCTTCTAATTACCCCACATGTTCTGCTCCTCTTTTGGAGAGGCCTGTTCTATGCAGTCGGGGCTGTGTGTCCAGGTGAGAGGCGCATGGGGCGCTGGCGTTTGTCAAGATGATGGCCGCCTGCCGGGGCTGGGTGGCTGAGGGGCTGAGCGGGACAAGTCCTTTCAGCCCCGCCGTGCTGGGCCTTGAGGCGGGTTAGGGGGCCACCTAGGCCCCCCAGATGACTGTCGAGCCATTCGAGTGTAGGAAGCACACCCCATTGCTGCTGGGGTCCCGGCCTGCGCTGTGAAGGAACCATGAACAAAGCCAAAAGATGGGGGTTGTGTGGGGCAGGGTGATGGGACTTGATGGGTGAACCACCCCCCACCGCTGCCCACCCTGCCAGGTAGGGGTGAGATGGGGGTTCCAGTCAGTCAGGGGCGTGAAAAGCATGTGTTGCCTAAGACACCCTTAAGTGACTGCTTGACTTCCCCAGAAAAGACCGGGTGTTTTGCCTCCCAGCAGCCCATGCAGCCATGCTGTTCCTGTCAGGCTGGACTAGCTCAGGTGTGCTCCAGGGGAGCCAGAGGCGATTGGTCCTGGGGCCATGTTGATGGGAAACAGCAATCTTCAAATATTCACCACACCAAGGGGTGGGGCCGGGCCTCAAGCTGGTTCCAGCTCCTGTCTCACGCTCACCCCAAGGCAGCAGCCCCCTCTGCATTGTTTTGGGTCTCTCCATGTTTCTTCCCTCCTCCCTCTGCCGTGTGCACGTGCTTGAATTGTCACAATCCGGAACACCCCTGCTGCACTGCAGACCCCAGCTGTTCCCATCCATCTCTGGGGCTCCAACTTCCTTCCAAGCACTTTCTTCTGAGAGGTGCAGATTGCCACATTGGAGGCTCTGAGGGGTTTGGTTTAGGAGGGGTCTTTTCTGTTTAATCCTAGTAGGCAAACTCTAATTGGAGCTTCGGGTGCCTGTGGAGAGATTAGGACACCACCCCGAAAGTGACTGATTTCAAAGCCAGGCACCTTTTTGAGATCTGAGGGTTCTGAGACCCCCATGGGCTTACTCAACATGGTGGCAACATTCTCAGCATCTTTCTGAGGCTCCTTGCAGCCTACCTTGTCTCTCTTGAGGTCAAAGCAAACACTATGTGAGACCCACCTTCTCTACCAACCTGTCCCTCTCTCCCAACTCATGAAAATCATTCATTTCTGTGGCAGGACAACAAAAGACAGACTAATACAGGGCCAGTGCTATGGGCTGGATCTCTTTGTCCCCCAAAATCTGTATGTGAAACCTACCCCCCACAGTGATGGCAGCAGGAGATGGGAGCTTTTGGAGGTAACTGGCTCAGGAGGGTGAAGCCCTCACAATTGGGCTTAGCACCCTTATAAAGAAACCAGAGAGAGCCCGCACCCCTCCTGCCTTGTGGGGACCAGCAGGGAGCAGCCCTGTGTGGATGAGGGTGCTCTCCCAGACACCAGACCTGCCAGCTGATCGTGGCCTTCTCAACTCCCGGACCGTGGGCAATAAATGTTGTTGTTGATAAGCCATGGAGCCGGTGGTGTTCCGTGACTGTGGCACTCGGGTTAAGACAGCATCCAGTTGTGCAGGAGAGCTGCTACCCACGTCTGGGGGTGGGGCTAGGGGTACTTTGGGAATCTGGAATCTTCAGAAGGAAGGAAGCCCTCCTTTCTCTTGCTTTCTATCTCTTGGAGAAACTCAGACCTATTTAAATATAAAACATTCCGCGTCAGGCATGGCTGGATCCAGCAGCTCAAATGTAGCCACACTGGGTTTGTGGAAGTGCCTAAGTGCGGAGAAACCAGGTCTCCGGGAGGCCGAGCAGTTTCCCGCTGTGTCCACCAGAGTGTGGGGAAATCCCAGCTGGGAGCTCTGGGGTTCTCTCCGCTGATTCCTGGGGGCGTTTTCTTCTTCCTTGACTGGAAAGATGCCAAGTCCCAAGTGATCCCCTTTGGGCTGTCAGGACACCTCTGAGCATTTGAGGGACGTAGGAGAGCAATACTTTCCCCTCTGGGGGATCAACGGCTCCAGGCGGGCAGTGTGGTGTGGGGGTGACTCTTGGGGCTCCGCCTGCCTGCTGCGCTGCCCTGCTGCCTGGAAGCCTGGACAGCCGTGTCCTGGCGGCCCGTTTCGGGCCAGGCCTGCGCGTGGGCACGCCTGTCTAGAATCCATGTCAATAGTGACTAATAGGTTTCACTGCAGCTTTTCTACCCCCGACCCTTTAGATTTCACAAACCGGTTAAACAGATTTAACGAGGATTTATTTACCAAGGGACTCTGGTGCCAGGTTCTGGGAAGATAATGGGGCCCAAGGCAGACACAGGCCTCCCCGAGTTCCAGCAGCAGAAAGTGGGACTCTGCAGGAGCCCCAGCTTTTCACTTTGCCAGTTAAGGCTTAAGGAGAGAACCCTCCCATGATTATCATCACCGTCAGTTTCTCTCTGGGAGAAAATGGTTAATGGTTATTGTAACACCCAACAGAGCAGCAGAGCATATTCCTAGGGGACAGATTTTCAAAATGACGCCTTAGAACCACATTCTATGCAAATGTAAGTTTTTGGAATTCAGCTCCATAAATAAAATGCTCTGGGGTGTAGGGGCGAGCACTTTAAAGACATGGCCTTAAAAACGGGAAATATCAAATGAGTCCCTCACCCCCGTCTTGGGCATCTAGCCAAAGAACACAGCACCATCAACTCAGAAAGTTACAAGCTTCCCCGTCCTGCCTGTGGCATTATTTACAACAGCTGGGATAAGAAAGCAACCTAGGTGCCCTGGCTCAAGCAGATGTGGGCTAGTCACACAAGGGATTGCTATCCAGCAGAAAGGAGAGATGAAATGGTTCCCGCAGAATGGAAGGACTTGAGGGGATCTTTGAAAGCTGGGCAAATCAAGAACTGTAACAGGGTGGTCCCCAGGGAAAGGGGAAGTTCCAGGTTCCCTGCCCACCCAGAAGTAGGGTGGAGCTGAGGAGAAAAAAAGAGAGAAAAGGAATCAGAAGAAAAAGAAGGAAGCAGAATGGAGAGCCAGAAGGAGACCTGCGGAAGCCACATGGAGCAGCGAGCATGTGAGGAAGAAACCGGGCTTGTTTCCTGACCCTGGGCTGGTTAAGGCAGATGTGGATGAGAGACCTGTAGGGAGGTGACTGTGGCTGTGTTTATATTGATTTTGATTTTGCTCTTTCCCCCCCCAGACTTGTCTGGCCATTTCTGACCCTTTTCCATGGGTCCCAGCCCAAAGGTGTTTAGTCTTGTGGCGGTCCTCAGGCCTTGCTTTGGGCCAATCCCTTTTAGGTGGACTTTTGCCCACGAGGGGATGGGTCACTTCAGGTGTTTGATATAGAAACTATATTCTTTGTCTTCCGTGTTATACACTCACTGTATTAAAGTCCCTTTTCATTCAAGTTTTATGTTTTGTCTTGATGCGGCGGATGGCAGAACCCACGTAGAGCAGGCAGGTTGAAGCTCCAGGGGTGCCCCCTCCCCCTGCCCTGTCACAGAAGGACCCATATAGGGTCATTACATATTCAGTAGTAACGTAAGGAACCAAAGCGGAGAATGATGGACAACACCACAAATTATCACACGCGGTAATGGGCCGAGGTCTCGGAGGTGAAGATGGATGGGAGAAAGAGAAAAGATGGTGGTGGCAGAAAAGGACATCCGTCCTGCGGGGGGAAAAGTGGGGGCACTCTCCTCACCCCTTTACCAAAAGAGCTAGTGCTTGCGTCTCCCACTGCGCTTGGCCCCAGCTCCTCCCTCCCTGTGCTATGCAGAGACAAGTTTGTTCTCCCAACTTGACTGCACACTCCCACCAACTCCATCCCTTGCAGCCAGTCAGACTGCAGTGCCAGAAAAGGCCTCAGTGTGGTGAGTGAGACAGAGCAACGGGTTCCAAATAGCGACTTGCAATCGGATTTTCATGTGGTGTTCGTCCTCAATGCTATATTTAGTTTTTTGCGAGCAGGTAGAGAAGAAATGGCAGACCTGCCCGTTTGCCCCCCACTTAGATTCTGCCATGGCCGCTGAGCGTGAACTGTGCTCTCTCGGCTGGCCCCTTCTATTCCCCTCTCTCCACTGGTCAGTCCAGCTTACATTTTGGACACATTTCCAAGGCACCGTGAGATTGATTTATTTATGCATACAGAACTGGGGTACAGGCCAGTTCACCCCGACACGCGTCCGCACGCTCAGCTCTCCCTGTCCAGTCTAGCACGTGCTCATGCATGCTCTGCAGAGGTGATGTTGTGATCCAGTGAAACGCACAAGGTTAAAGTTTAGGACCATTCAATGAGTTTTGACAAATGTGTAATCCAAACCTCTAGGCTGATTTATCAAGGGTAATTTAAACTGAAGAGAATTTTCTTTTGTTGCACCCTAACTTTGCAAATGTTTTACCCTGTAAATGAGACCACTGCAAATTGGGTTTTATGAAAAAAATTCCCTTTGTATATCTCATGTTGCTCTTTAGCTCCAGACCTAGGAAAATCATCTTCAGGTTTGCTTTTGGATTCAAACTGTCAACAGAATGGAGATAAAGTTAAAAGCTTCCTCATGGCCCCTCCCTGGTGACGCAGCAGATTAAAGCACAGCCCCAGAAGCTTAAGCCACTTTAGCACAAGTTCGATCCCCGGCCCCGGAGGTGACCCACATGGCGCAGCAGACTTCTCCTGACCTGCCCGCTGCTCCCCTCGGCAGTGTACTTCGTCACTTGGCCTGTTGTGCTCCCATTCTGTCTCTGGTGAATCCTGTCACCATCCCTGCACCTCTGGCCTGTACCCCAGTTCTGTATGCATAAATAAATAAATCTTAAAAAAAAAAAAAAGCTTCAAGTTCTGTGTGGTGTGGGCAGGGTGAGTTAAATCATACTAAGTGCTTCATTAGAATGTGACAGTTGAGTCGTAAATTCTTGGGACACACTGACCTTATCACTGCCCTCCTCACAGGAGGCAGAGAAGAGGGGGCTTCCTAACCCATTCATTTTGTAACAGCGACTTTCTCAACATGATTTTTGGTCCTCTTCACTCCTGCATCTCTTTGACTCCCAGGTCCTCCAGAAATGTCACGGCTGTCAAAATTCTCACCCTAGATGGGCAGACAATGTCATGAGCGAGCTTGGAGCCATCAAATGACTCAAACTAAAAGAACTGGAGCCGGTGGGGCCGGGGCTCTTACTCTGTGTCACATTTATAGTGTAAATCTCATGACCTTGGATTTAATAGCACACCATTTTATGGGCAACAAATTGCATTATAGACTCATTGCCTCGCTCATGGCTCTTCATCTCTGCCAGGCAGAACGTCCCTCTGACTGACGCTGGTTTCATTATCCATGACTGTTACGTAAAAGGGGCTTTGCAGGAAGAACATTTTCTGGTGAAAAGCTCTTTGTCGATGGAGGGCTACTTTGCTGGACATATGAAGTAAGATATTCATGCTTTCATTCGGTCAATTTTAAATTAGGAATTGAGCAAGTATGCAAGACAAACATGGTCTCTGCTCTCACACACAACTTACAGTGTCTTTAGAAATACAAACATTTAATTAGTACTCACACAGGCAATGAATCACAGAAGCTCAGAATCACAGACTGATCCCCAGAACCTCTTGGAGCAGCTCTGTTGCCTGCCAACTACTGATGATTGTCCCCTAATATTTATCTCTTCTCTTCCCCAGTAATAAAACTGTTTTTTTGGCAGGAGCCATGCTTTCTAGGAGAATGACTACATTTCCCAGCCTCCCTTGCTGCTTGCTGGAGTCATGTGACTCCAGGACCAAGTCTAACCAGTGAAGGGAAGTTTCCCTGCACCACCAAGCAATTCTTCCACACCAGGGGGGGGTGACCCACAGTTCAACTCAGTTTTGGCAACTCTCTACCCAGGTAAAGCATATGGCTTCGTGGGCTAAGGGCGCTTCTCACAAGACTTCTGGTCCCCTGCCCCTGACTTCAGGTGCCAGCCGGAAGCTCAGGTTGTCACCTGCGCTCCTGCTGACCAACTGCAGATAGGAGGTTCCAACATTACCCTCCTTGGGTCTGACTAATTTGCTGGAGCAGTTCATGGAACGCAGAGAAACAGTTCACCTCCTAGACCGCTGGTTTATTAGAAGAGGATAAAGCGCAAGGCCACCCGATGGAAGGGCATCAGAGGACGAGGTACTGGGAAGGTGAGGAGCTTCAAGGTCTTCTCCTGGGCCCCGCTGCCCTGCATCTCATGCTCATTAACCCCGTTCTTTAGGCTCCTTCTGGAGTCTTCAGCATAGACATGATTGGTCAAAACATTGGCCATTGGGGATCGAACACAAATACGGTCATGGGGTGAAGTAAAAGTTCCGTCCATTTAATTTTGAAATAGGTTCCTGATCCAAGGGGTGCTGTCCCAAACTGGCCTCGTTTACATAACAAAAGACCTTTCCAACTCTTCATTTAGGCCGCAGTTCCAGAGTGTTAGGAGCTCTGTGCTAGGAACAGGGACAGGATGAAGACCAAATGTATATTTCTTTTATTCCCCCAAATACATGTTTCTTACCATAAATCACAACATCACACCATGTGACTAAGTTCCAGCCGATGTTACGTGCAGAAGTGGAGCGTGCTGGTTCAGATCATGAAACCAGCACACTCTTTTCTCCTTTTACTCTTCCCATGGGTTGAAATGCAGGAGACAGGTGCAGCGTCTGGCACAATAGAGTCAGGGCAGCGCCTAAGGACTGGGGGAGCAGTGAGATGGAGGGGGCCTGGGTTGCTGACACCAAGACTGTTTCATGAGACGAATAAGCTGATTATTAGATTTCAGTCACTGTATTTTGGATTTCAGTAACAATGGCAGAACATGCCCTAACTAATAATCCACCCCATCACCTGTCTTCCTTATTAAAAGAATCCCGTACTTATTCAGCTGTCAACTTAAGGGAAAGCTTACTGTACTCCTACCGCAAAGGAAGGTCCTCATGAATACAGATCAATCAGGTAATGTCATTTCTCTTGTCAGTGATTGGTTTGGGTCTGGACATGATGCAATTCAAAGCCATGGAACTTGCAGAAAGTTCTGTGGAGGATTTCTAAAACTATTTCCAGCTCTAAAAGAGAGATATAATATACAGTACTAGGCATGATGCTCGTCTATCTTCTCACGGATTTTGGTGTATCTGGATGTGATGTCTGGAACTGTGGCAGCCATTTTATATCCAGGAGGAACACTAAACTGTAGATAGCAGAGCAGAAAAATGGAAGGAATCCAGTGGTAGATGGAGCCACTCAATCAGCAAGCCTGAAGCTACTCTGCCTCCACTTCCTGTTTGTCAGGTTGTAACATGACCTCACTGTTTAAATTGGCCAAGTCAGGGCCCTCCCTGGTGGCAGGGCCATAACACTGCAAAGCTGGTCATGGCCACTTCAGTGCGAGTTCACCCTAGAGGTGACCCATATGGCACAGCAGCCCTCTCTCTCCTGAGCCGCCCGCTGCTCCCCTCAGCAGTGTACTTCGTCAATCTGCCTATTCTGCGCCCCGCTCTGTCTCTGATTGGTTTGGGTCTGGACATGATGCAATTCCAGACCCAATTTCATATTTGGGGAGAAATCTCTGCATCTCTGACTTGTACCCCAGTTCTGTATGCATAAATAAATGAATCTTAAAAAAATAAATAAATAAATTAGCTAAGTCAAGGTCTTCATTCTATCGCTAGTAACCAAAAGCATCCTAACCAAATACCATGGTATGTAGGATGGAGAACAGCTCTCAGCTCAACTCACAAAATGTCTCAACTTGAGGCCTACTGAAATCCAAACCTTTGCTCTTTCATTTCTCCAGGATTCCATTTACCAAGGGACTCCTGCACAATTTACCCACCTCCGTTCGCTTTACCTGGCAGTGAACCATTCATCCTCCAGAATCAGCTCAGCAGACATCTTCCCGAGGAGCCTTCTGTGCCAGACCCGGTACAAATGGGCCACCCCGATACAAATGACCCCATCTGCACACCTGGGCTTTCACTGCATGCCATGTTTCAGCCCCGGCGGTGACAGCCCTGTTTTTGTGGTTGGTAAGAGGTAGCCCCGGCACACACTGACCAAGGGCTCCCTTGAACAGAGCTGACTGAGGGTGCACAGGAGGGCAGCTGGCAGAAGCTGGTTTCTCTGTGGGGTAACACCCCTGTGGGCTTACTTTGGTGGATGGAGGACAGGAGAAAGGAAGGAGCCATTGGCTGTATGGCTTGCCCTGTTTCTCCCCAAATGTGACAGAGAAAGAGGCTTTAGGCAGTGCTTTGAAGACTCCTTGGTGGCAGGAAACTACTGATGTTTGCTTAAAAGCTGAGATAACTCAGTAATGCTCTCCCCTCCCTACCCTCTCACTCCGCTCTGCCTCACTCTTGCTTCCTTGGGGCTGCACCCCCATAACACATTCATATGCAAGTTATACCTGTAGATTTTATTTTCTGAGAACTGGGCTCCAAGGCTCCCCTCCTCGTGGGGCCACCTCCTCTGAGACTGAGCTGCAGGGAAGATAAGAACCTGTAGGGAGGGAGGTAGCGGCTGCCAGCACAAGAGCAAGGAGATCTGCATCGCTGCTAGGCACACTGCAGCTTGTGTACCCCAGCATCAAATGGGGAACACCCCATTCTTGGGTAAGCTTCTTGCTGTCCTTGCTTCTTCCTCCCCCTCCTGAGCTGCTGTGGTTTCTAGTTGCCTGCCCCGTGGCTTCTGCTTATTTATGGCTTCTGCTTAATTTTGAGTTCTGCTTCCTCATGGCCTTTGCGTCCCATTCAGACTCCTGGAGAAAGAGGCTCAGGGCACTTGGCCACCATCCAATCCCTGCTGGTCTTGGCACAGCTGGGTGTCAGGCACCCGTATTACTGGCTGATGGGTCCTGTCCCTGGAGTGTGATGGATTGGAGTGTGATGGATCGGAGTGTCTCTGAGGAAGGGAGGACAGCCTGGGGCTGACTTGTGTGTGACAGAAGCTGTGTGATAGTCATGCATAGTAGAGCCACCAGGAGGTTTTTTTTTCTTATTTATTTATTTGTGCATACAGAGATAAAGCGCAAGGCCACCCGATGGAAGGGCATCAGAGG
>NW_004567133.1:10957739-10980107 GCF_000260355.1 Condylura cristata
CCTGGGCTACATCCTCCTGCGCTGTCGCCACGCGGTGCGGCAGCGCTTCCTGCCCGGGTCTCACCGCCTGGGGCGCCACTCCGCCTTCTCTTCTAGACGCTTCCGAGAGCCGAGCCTTGGCATCTTGCTGGAGAGTTACTACGAGCACGAGGTGCGCCTGTCGCCACACGTGCTGGGCCACAGCAAAGCGCACGTGAGCCGGATTGTGGGGGAGCTGGTGCGGGCTGGCCGCACCCAGGGGTCCCCGGGCCCCATTCCCGGGGGATCACTCGCCTTGGCCTTCCGCGGAGACTTTATTCAGGTGGGCAGCGCCTATGAGCAGCATAAAATCCGTCGGCCCGACGGCTTCGACGTGCTGGTGCCTCTGCGCCTCCCACCGTCGGTGGCGCTGGAGCCTCAGAGTCTGGGCAGCGAGCCCGCGCTGGCCCCCGCCTTCCACGGCTGCTTCGTGTGCGCACTGAAGGCGCCCCCCGGGGCCTCCGCGGGCCAGTGGCTCCGGGACTGCAAACCCTTCGCGGACGGCTTCTGCGTGGACGTGCGCGGGCGGCGCCACCTCTCGGCCACACTGGTGCTTCGCTGGTTCCAGTCACACCTGCAGCGCTCCCTGGCCACGGTGCGCTACAGCCTGGAGGGGCGTTGTCGGGTCAGCCTGACCCCGGGGGGCCTGGAGCAGCCTCCCACCCTGCACATCCTGCCCTGCCGCACCGATTACGGCTGCTGCCGCCTCTCCATGGCCGTGCGTCTCATCCCCGCGGTCCATTTGGGCGACGGCGTCTTCCTCGTTGCACCACCGCCGCCACCCTCACCTGTCGGGCCCCTCGTGGAGCTACCTGGAGGCCTGCGCTCTGATGTCCTGTGGGGGGTCAACACGGCTCGCCAGGAGCAGAAGCTGCTGGGCTGGCTGCAGGAACGGGCCCCTCCAGGGGCCTGCTACCTCAAGTGCCTGCAGCTGCTTAAAGCTCTGCGAGATCTGGGCGCCCGCGGGCTGGACACGACAGCTGCCACCCAGTGGGGACGCATCCTGTCGTCATACGTGCTCAAGACGGCGCTGCTGGCGGTGCTGTTGCGAGAGGGGGGTCCTGTGCAAGACTGGGACGAGGCGCACCTGGGGGGGCGTTTGGAGGGCTTAGTACAGTTCCTTAGGGGCTGCCTGCTGCGACGCCAGACGCTCTTCCACTGCGTCCTGGGCCCCGGTGGGGCGGCTGCCGAGGTGGGCCCCCTGCCCAAGGTGCTCCGTGAAGCACCCCCTGTAGACCTGCTGGCGGCTTTCGACTGGCACGCCCGGGAATTCGCAGCTTCGCGGTTGTTGTCCACGTGGCGAAGGCTCCCCCAGCTCCTAAGGGCGTATGGGGGTCCCCGTTACCTTTCCATGTGCCCTTCACCCCGGGGTCAGCGCGCCCAGGGGTTCCCAGAAAATGAACCTTAAGCCCCGAAGAGCGCCCCCACCTGGTCTAAAAATCGTCCTAAAATCGTCCACCGGGTGGGGGTGAGGATGGCGGTGAAGCTGGTGTTAATGCCAAGAAGATGGACTCTAGAAAGTGGCGGGAGATTCGGAGGATGCTATTCAGTAGCTTAAATGTCGCTCTTGGCTCCATGCCCAGCTGGCTGTTCCAGCAAGCTCTGCAGAGAGGCTGATGACAGCACCTCAGAGCTGGTCCCAAAGAGGCTTTGGAGAAGCAAAACTAGGCACGGGAGAACTTCCCTCTGTTGGTTTCTGAGTCAGTGGTTGCTGGGTAGCCTGTAGTGACAATTATCTTTACCAAAAAAAAAAAGGGGGGGGGGAGGGTGGACCTGAATCTTTATCTACAACTGGAACTGAAATTCTATTCTAGGGGCTGATGTTCTGAGAAGTACAGTTTCCACCATTCAGATTAATATTAATGTATGTTGCAAGTGGTGATTGACAGGGTGGGGAAGAATTAAGTCTCCCCTGCTGAGAGGCAATCCAGAATTTGTTAGAGAAACTTCAGCACAACTAGTACCTTATTTTGATCAGATCTTTCCTTTCGTGATAGTTGCTTGTGCCAAGTATTGCGTCTGAAAGGGAGACCAGTTGCAGGCAGCTGCAGACTGGAAAAGTGAGCTTGCTTCATGTCCCTTTAGGTGCCAGCATGGTGGGTCTGGAGATTTCAGCCTTTGCTGCTCAAGACGTTTCTCCAGGGCTTACTGCCGGCTGGGCACAACCTGTTTTGCTTTAAGGCTTTGAGCAAACTCCTGTGCGCGGAGTTCTTTCTACATTTAATGAGATAAGGAGGTGGAACCGCTACTGCGGCACCTGGCATGTAGTTGGCGCTCTCAGGTCAATGAGCAGTGGTCTCAGGTGGAAAGTGTCTGTCCCATTGCCCCAGTGACCTGTAAAGGGTCCTAGGAGGCCGACTTTGAGGAGCGGTTGAGTCAGCTGCTCAGGTGCAGGTCTTAGAAAGCATTTAACTTCCAAGTGGGTACTTGCTTCATGATCAGTAACTCCTCAGCCCCAGCACAGGAGAAATAGGCTCCTTTTTCTCTTTGGGCATAAATACCACCAAGTTGGGATGTTTTGCTGCCAGGAAGCCATTCTGATGTCCTTCCTTATTCCTCTAAATTTCCGACAGGCCTCCCCTGCGCCATTCCCCTTAAAACTCACCTGAAGTTACAGCAGTCCTCTCTCCCCTTGACATGGGAATGGCAGCAGACCCCATTACACCTTGGGATTTTTTTTTTTTTAAATAAAGCATATGTATGCCCTTAGAGTCTTAAAGGTAAACCCGGGGATAGCAATAGCTATGTGAATAAGGCCACTGTTTTAATTTCTCCAGCTAGTCTGAGGAACACTATAAACTTTTTTCTTTAGGGGACTGACTTGGCACCTCAGGAAATCATTGGGAATAGTTGACTTCCAGGGAATCTTCTCTTGGGAGCGGCAGAGACTCCTTTGTGCTTAGCGACTCAGGCCTCTGCCATTTGTGCTGCGTCTTTGAGGTGGTGTTGGGGATAGTTTCCCTGGAGCCCACAAAGGTCACTCTAGTTCTTGAAGTCACTGTTAGGTCATGAAGTACAGAATTTAGCAAAGGGGTCCTGCAAAGACATAAACTGCACAGACATAAACTGCTTCCTGCAAAGACATAAACTGCACAGTGTTTATAAAAGTTATTTTTAAAAGAAATGCCAAGAATAAGCCGATCTCTATATGTGTATATAATGTTTCCATACTCTGCCACCACTTTTGGGAGTCACTCAGCCTGCCAGAGTGGGGTGCAGTGAGGCTGTCTAGGATTATAAAGCTTTCACAGCTGAATTTGCCAAATATTTCTGGCTAGTTTGATAGGTTCCTTTTTTAACCTTAATTGTATTTTGAGGTTTAAATCTGGTAACAGACTATTCTTGTAGGTTTGTTTTTTTTAGGTTAATTTCCCCAAATCTCATCCATCCTCAAGATTTTTAATTTTTTTTTAATTACTGGGGCATTGTGTTTGTGAATTTTTAACATATGAATGTTTTATTTAAATGCCATGCTAAGCAATTGTTCTCTGCACGTGGTAACCAAAACCTAATGATTTCGATCAATTTTGATCAATGTTTAATAATCCAAAACATGTACTGTGTACAAATGAAATAATATGGCATTTTTGCCGGGTGTGATGAGTGCCCGAGGCACTTATTAAACTCAATCCTGTATTTTATTAGGGCCTCATCATATCCTTGATCTGAAATGTACACATTTTTAGTGTATACTTGGTACTGGAGATTCTTATATGCAATATTCTTTTACAAGAAGGCTCAAAATTACTCAGATGAAAAAAATAAATAAATAAATTGTCCAGCCAGTACCCACAAAAAAAAAAAAAAAATGGTTTGGGGCGATGACTCAGCCATTTTGCCCCAAACACCCTTCAGTAACTCCCACTGACCAGTCTTGGGAGCCGTGCTGGAATGTTCGTGGGCTGAGAGAAGATTTTATTTTATTTTATTTTATTTTATTTTATTTTATTTTATTTTATTTTATTTTATTTTATTTTGCAAAATGAAACTGAAGCTGAAAGAAGGAGAATGCAAGCAAACTGAGAGAGGTCTGAAGGATTCAGGAAGGAGGATTTAAGATGGAAATGGAAGGAAGAACTGTGGAGAAGGAGGATGGAATGTAAATCATGAGGGTGTGAGAGAGGTTTGGGCTAGGAAACAGTTTTTAGATTTGTGCTCTTTCAAACAAGGGGTCGCCAACTCAGCAGCCCGCAGAAGCAAGGTGGGAGGTGAATAAGGGCAGGGTGAGTCTGGCCACTGTGCCTATGTTGAGGGGCACCGCCATTGCCAGGCTCCATGCGGGGAGTAGGGGTGGGAAGGGGAAGAAAAACGGAACTTAAAAAAAGATCTTAGAGGAATTTTTAACTGTTCAAAGCATCATGTGGGCCAAACAAAACATTTTATTGAGCTTGGGGGCTACCAGTTTGCGACTCCTGCCTTACATAGTTAACCTCCCCCCAAGTGTTTATAAGGCTCTACTTATTAGGGCTAAGAGCGCTTATATATAGTTGGGGTGTGGTATTTTAAGTCTTCTTTATCTCTCATAGGTAAGCTTTCTTGTAACAACAACTAAAAAAAAAAAAAAATTAACACTGCCACAGATAACATTAACTCAGTTTCTGAAGAACCCTCCATTCTGGAACCTTCTAAGAGTCAGATCAAATCACCAATGCTTGGCATTTCCTTCCTGGTGAATTGGGGCCAAACTCCTTGGCCCTGTCAGAGTTTGCGATGAGTAATCAGGAAGGATTGCAGAATAACTTGTTTTTTCTTTGTATTTCATCTTTTAAAAATGTGTTCGTAGTATCCTAACCAGTGACCTGGCCACGGTGGCTGGTGGGCTCGAACCCCAGGGTAAGCTGCTGGGTCTGGAACCAAAAACACTCTTCAGATGTTCCTACCCCTTTCTGACTCCGTGACTTCCACCAACATACCTGTGCATACCCCAGGATGCTTCCACAGCATCTCTTTTAACCTCCAGGGGTGAGTCACTTTGGTTGTCGAGTGGGCTTTGGCCTTGTCATGGTGACTTCACCCACAGGAGGGAGGCCGTTCCTTCATCAGCATGCCAGAGCACCCTGAGAGGGAAGCAAGTTCAGTGTTATCCTCGTGGTGTTTGTTAATTTTTTTAAGAATCAGCTGTTACTTAGACACTACCCCTCATTCTTTCTGTCTACACAGCACCTGACTGGGTGCAGATAAAGCAAGTATGGGTGGGGGAGGTACCAAAAACATGGCTGTGTGTGGAGAGAATAGACTGAAATAGGCAGCCTGAGGATGTATCATCAGGACTTTGAAGTGTCAGGGATGCTTCTAGCACATTTCATGTCAAAAAGAAAAAAAAAAAAGTGCCTTGATTCGGTCACTTGATTTTAAAACATTCCTCTTATTTGATGGCTATTTTTAACATGTACTCTGACCCCCACATTGTGTGGTACCCTGTGGTCTGCACCAATGTCACAGGATTGATTTTGCTCCAGTAACAGAGACCAAAGAGTTCATCCAATCTGGGTTGGCTGCTACAGTTGTGAGTCTCAGGTGTTGCCATTGTACCAGGTTTCCTGGGCCCAGACACCGAGGCCTCCTGTCTATTTCTGTTTCAGGTTGGAGTAAATTTGCACTTTTAATCGTATGGGTCATTCAGGGACCTTGATCTTTTATACTTGCTTTATTAATAAAGGAAGTTTCAGAAACCTCTGGACTGATGGTGAGATTTGCGGAGTCCCCTCAGTGGCCTGCCTGGCCACAGCTCCTTCTGTAACTCTCCTCCTCGAAGAGTCTGGATGTGCACAGCCCCGGGGGGACTGTCCACTGGACCTTACTCTGGCCACGGGAGGGAGAGAAGCCAGGTGGCAGCTCTGTGAGCCTGTAGCCTGGGCCCAGGCTTGGAGTCTATTTCGTGGCCTAGAACCTTCTTCTCCTGCTCCGCCTCTCCACCTCCCACCTCCGTACCTGTCCCTCCCCCCTTAAATTCTCCACTCCCACACACCACCCCAAACACAATTCAAGTCTTGGCCTGTGGCTAATTTTATAGCTCAAGAATTTTGCCCAGAAATCTCTTAGGCCCTCCAGCCTTCTCAAAAGAGTAAACATTGGCTCACAGGAAAACTCAGACACACAGTAAGAGATAGAATCTGGGAGACCGTGTAGGACTCTTCAAAGCCTTGGAGCGAGGTACAAGTCTGGGGAACCTGCAGCCACAGGTTCCCCTTTGCCCAGGGGAAAAGCAGTGGGGTGTGTTATGGTTGGTTGTCAACACGTAGCTACTGAGTGATTGCTACTCCCGGGCATTGAGGACACACAGAGATGGTCACGGCAGATGTGGTCACTCGTGAGCTCACTGATTGTGGGAGGCAGGCGACTGAAGAAGTTGTTTCCATACAGCATGGTGTATGTTCAGTGGGGGAAGGGTTCTGAAAGCACCCCATGCAATTCAGTCTGGGAGGGCTGCCTGGAAGAAGTGGTATCTCTGTTGAAGTCAGACAGGTAGAATCTGCTCAGGGAAGGGTTTGTGCCAGAGAATACATCCAGTTTGGAGGTGAGAGTGGATGTGAGCAAGAGGAAGGAGGCTCAGTGGCAGAGGTCAATGCCGTGAGAGAGAGGACACCGTTTACTCCGTGCTGAAACACACTCTGGCTCTTTACAGAAAATGTTGGCTGGAACCATCAGGCTGGAAGTCACAGAAGCTACTGTGGTCCAGACCTGGGCAGGGACTTGAAGTGGGGACAGAGACAGGTCACAGTATCATGGTGCTTTAGCACCCTGGGCCTGTCTTTAAGTCTGTGTCTCTGCAATTCACCTCATCCTCTCTGAACTTCAATTCCCTCATCTGTAAAATGGGACTAATAATAGAACCTCCCTCTGGGGGTGACTGAAGAGTAAGTGACTCTTGCAAAGTGCGTGGCCTGTCTTCAGCTCCGGGTATCTCCATCCTTGAATGTGTTGTTTTAGTCAGTAACGTTCTGATAGAACGTTGATGAGAAGGAAGCTATCCCGGCCAATGTTGCGTGCAGTGATGCCATGGAGACCTTTTTCCACCAGATGTCATTTTGCTTCCAGTAGACGTTTCCCGGAACCAACTGACACCATGAAGTGAGGAATTGCAGCAACTTTCAGCATAGGGGTGACCTTGGGAAGGCAGTTTCACTTAGTTGTGTCTCCAGCCTTTTCCTTTGTCGTCTTCGAGTGTCCCCCAACCCGGCCCAGGGTCTGTTTCCCCATTGTCTCCCCAGCCAACCCTCTGCCACCCAGATGGCGTCTGTTTCTCAATGCACACTGTGTCTTCTGCTAATCTCTCACGCGGGGCACCGAGGTGAGAGATGTAGCAAAAAGAGCTCCTGTTCTCTAACCATCCCTACACCTTTGTCCTTTGGAGGGTGACCTTGCAGTCTCACCCTCAAGAAGGGGGGCCTTTTCACCCACCCTGAAACTGGAGTGTCTTCGCGACTTGCTACAGTCCGTAGGATGCGGCAGAAGAGAGAGTGTCGCGTGCTGGCTGAGGCCTCCGTATGCCCCGTGTGCTTCCAACTGTCCTCTTGGGAGCCAGCTGGGGCGAACAGCCACCTCGCTGGAGGAGGAGACCAGAGCTGATGGCTAGTCACCGACAAGACTCACTCATGAGCCCATCCCAGACCAGCCCCCCACCCACCCGGCCACTCCTGGTATGGTTGTGTGAGGCCCTACACTCTGGGTGATAACAGGCACTCATTATCTTAAGCCACTGAGTTAGTGGCAATTTGTTGCTCTGTTAACTGATTTGGAAGTTCAGGAAAAAATCAGGCCCTCAGAGATGCAGCTGGATCGAACACGTTTGACTTTCCAACAGCCAAGCTTTGAAGCAAGTGGTTGGCTGACACCCCAAAGCCTCTTTCCCAGAGTGAATCCAGGTTTCCCTCACTGGGGAGGCAGGGGGTTGGGAGGTCAGCCCACCTCTGAGGCTGGCTGTGGCCATCTCCCGGCAGTGTTTATGAAGCTGGTAGGCTATGTGCTGCGTTTGCCTTTGTCATGTAAAAACAAATGGAAGCTGGGAAAAGAAAGTGCTGATTAAGGTGGCAGATACCCAGGTCTCGAAGGTGGTACACTTAAGACTTGATCTGGATGCCCAACTACCTAAATTCCAGCCAGCTGGAGGCTTAGCTAGGGGCAGCAAGTTCAGTATTGGAGGCTAAGAGTCGTAGGAAGCTGTATCAGTTAGGAATACATTTGGCCACAGTTGATAAAAAAAAAACTACAGTGTCTTTAAAAAGTAGGGACTTACTTTTCCTCATCAGCCAGCAGGCTACAGGTAGGCAGCTAGCAATTTAGGGAAAATCAGGCATCTTTTGCTCTACAGATCTGGATGTTTACTTTTATCTTTATTCTTGCCATGCAAAGACCCCCCCACACACACACACACAATGGCAATTACAGGCTTGGGGAGTGGCCTCAGGGGTGCAGTAGACTTCCTCTTACATTTCATCACGTGACCTAGCTGCAAGAGAAGCTGGGAAAGAGCTGGGCAAGTGTCACACAGCTGCTCTGAACAAATTATGAAGGAAGGACGGGGTGTTTGTGGGTAAATAAGATTCTGCCACAGTAAAGCTAGGAATAAATAGCAGAAGTCTGTGTCGAGGAAGTGAGAATTAGGGAATTTGTAATTCCATAATTATATAATTTATACTTGCCTATGTTGTTGTGTATAGCTAGTGCTCTATAAATATTAGGATGGAAGTCCCAGTTCTACCACTGGTGGAATCTTCTGGGCAAGTCAGCTCACTGGTCTCATTTGCAAAATGAGGATGATAGTCCCTCCTTTTCTAGGTCTGTTGGGAGAGCCAAAGAGTGGTGCCCTTGAAGCTGAGGAACACTGAACAGATGTTAGCTGGGGTCTCTTAGTAGTCATGCTTGGGAACGACAAAAGGGTGAGTCCCTTTCTTAAGAGGGGGTTCACCCTGGTCCCCTGCCATCACCAGACTTCCTTCCACAGCAGAGTGAGTGATTCTGCAGTTGTAAATACTTGCCATATGTTTTCCCAGAAGAAAGGACCCCCAGTAAAAGGATCAACTCCTTCCATATCTCATGCTTGCTCCTAAAGTGTGTCATCTATATTCTCCCATTTCCCTTCTTGATGTAATTTGATTTTCATCACTTGAGTGCCAGGCTTGTGGTTCTCAATCCTGGCCCATAATCGAACATGAGGAGCTTTGAGACATTACCCGTGCTCAGGACTCTGCCCTGGCCCGAGGAGGACAGGAAGCTGAGGTGGGCAGCCCAGGCACGGGTTCTTTCTACAGCTCCTGGGTGATGTTGGAGGTTAGCTGCCAACCGTAGGTCAGTAGGCCCCTTCAGGAAGCTTTCATGGAGAAGCTGTTATCTCCCCACCAGGTACTGTTGTATCCATCAGCTGGTTTGTGGGTGTTGCTGGGTGGCAGAGACAGACTACGAAGGTAGAGTGGTGGGGGTAGTGGAATAAAGTCTGAAGAGGGAACTCTTCAGTGGAAAGACAGAAAAGGCAAACTATCATGGCTAAGCAGGCATGATCCTCCAGGATCAAGTCTCCAGCCCAGGGAAAAGGAAACAATAAAATGTGTGTGTGTGTGTGTGTGTGTGTGTGTGTGTGTGTGTGTGTGTGTGTGTGAAAGTCTTCAGGGTCATTCTGAAACTTCTCAGCAAAGGAAAAGTGCTTTATCCAGAGGGACAGTGCCCGCATTCTCTGAGCCTTCTCGCCTGGGGAGAACACGAATCATATGTTGTCGTCTGCACAAAATGCTCTCTCCTCATGAATTGGCAATGCTTTTGCCCACACTGTCTCAATCTCCTCCCTCCTGCCCACCCCTCTAAATGGGGCGACTTAGAGCTGGCACTTAAAAACAATTAAAGTCCATCAAGTTCTCTCCAAAGAGGCAGGGAGAAGAATTGGGAGCCCTACCAAAAATTTAGTCAAACTAAAAGCTTTTAAGGACTGTATCTCATCAAAAGATTCTTATCTTCCTGGTTTATTTAGTTACCAATGTCCTGGAATCAGGAGCCTGCCTCTGATAGGTGACCTTTGATTCTTATCAAATGAAACCATTTAGCATGTAGTTCAGCCAGAGTCAGAGATGGTTTCTGGAAATGGGCTTTCTCAGGATCTTGATGGTTGAGAAACTACAGGCTGAGAACACCATGCAATATTTGAGGGACGCAGCTTTCATGGCCCGAGTTGTGATGGTGGATTATTTCCTCTCCGACAAATACCTGGTTTTTGAAAGCAGTCTCATTAGTGGGGACCTTACTTCCCATGTCTTCAAAATGCATTTCTACTAACCCCAGACCCCGGAAACCGGCCAAGAGGTCAGAGACCTTCCTGTGTGTGCACAGGGTCTGCTTGTTGAATATCTTTGTGCGACCTAATAGCTCCTATTCCCCAGCCCCATGTAGGGAAAGACACGTGACTGGGGCTGACCTATGGGCAGGTGCAGAAGGGCCTGGTGTGTGATCTTGCAGAGGTGTGAAGGTGGCCAGGTGTGAATCTGGCAGCTCCTGAGATGCTGTCGAGTCACTACAAAGACAGCAGCTGCCTGTGACAGTCACGGGACTCATGCTGGCCTTCACCTGCGTGAGGAAAACATTCGTGTGACATTAAGCCTCTAAATGAGGTACTGGGACTCTGTTACTGCAGCACTGCACAGCCTAGCCTAACTAATGCAACTGGGTGTTGGAAGGGATCTCCTATCATGGCCCCACTTTGGAAGGCCCCATTGGAAACCTCTCAGATGCATGTGTGGTCTCATAAATGGGGAGCAGATGCTCTTCCATAGGGCCCCCCATGGGAATCCCAAATGATGTAGGACTCTGTCTCCCATTCCTTCATTTGGTAACTAATCACTGAGCGCCTGCCATAGTCCGGGCCTTGTGCTGGTCCTAGGGACACTTAGCGAAATAGACCTCATCTCATTTGCCTGCACTTTGCAGTCCTTGGAGGAAAAGGAAGCTGGTCAAGTCAGCAGGTCAGGGAACACTGGATAACAAACAGGGGGGCTCTCTGTAGGAAAGAGCAGGTTTCTAGGACACTCCAAAATCCAAAGGGGATTAGGGAAGGCTTCCCTGAAATCTTGAAGCCCAGTGCACTAACCCAGGAGCTCCTGACCCTGGACGTCACCCTCAGGCCACTTACTGTGCAGGAAGCTTGGCTTCCGGTGACTGGCACATGCCATCTTCAGCTCACAGATCAACAGCCCTGGAGGCTGCACTCACGTCATTCCCGCGTTACAGATGGGGACACGGGGTTCAGCAAGATGAAGTCACATGCCTCAGAGCCACTTAGTAAGTGGACACTGGGATTGAATCCACATCTGCTGGGATAAAACTAACACTGGCTGCATTGCTGGCCTGGGGAACCCAGCCAAGGCGGTTAGTCATGCAGGAAGTAGCCCTTGGGCGTCCCACAGTGGGGGATCAAAAGGAATCAGCCAGGAGATGGTTACTGTTGCCTGCACAAGCCACCCACCCCACCCTCAAGCCCTTCCTTTAAAACTCTGGGGTTCCTGTTTCCTTTTTACGACACCCCAGCCCCCTCTCCCCAGAGGGATGACTTCATGGCCTTCAGCAGATGCAGCGGGGCCCTGCTGGCCCGCAGTAGCCCAAGCCCCGGCCATGGCTTCCCCCACACTTGACCAGATGAAAACGGCAGGAAAACCCAGCTCTTTCTCTTCTTGGCTTCACTCCACACTCCTCTTTCTCCCAAGAATAGAAGCAGGAAGGCCTGGGGTCACTGCACTGAAATGTTGCTTATCTGAACTCGTTGCTTGGTTATTCCAGGATCAGATTCCACACGTGGACACACGGACAGTGCTTCAGACATGCAGACCCACGTGCATGCATGTGTGTGCAGAAACCCAGTCTTGAGCTCCCTACTGGGTACCACACCATTTTCAAGGTCTGGGCAAACCACTGCCCAAGGGGCAAATCTGGCCAGCCACCCTCATGGGTAAATAAAGTTTTATTGGAACGTGGCCACGCCCACGCATCAGGCATTCTCTGGAGCAACTTTTGCTCAGTCATGGAGATTCCAGCAAGTGTGAAGTTGCCCTGTGACCCCCCCCCCCAAACAAAACGCTCACTACTTGACTATACAGGAGAGGCTTACAACCTGCAGCTCCAATTGCCGGAAAAGTCTATGAAATAGCAGTTTCACTGTGCATAATTAAGACCCCTAAAAGCCAGTGGCTTAAAAAAATAACACTGTCATTGTTAGAGCTCACGGATGGCCCCAGATCCTGGGAGCCCCCTCAGTCCTGGATAAATTGGACATTTAGTCACCAACGCTGACCCTTCTAGAAGACACTGAAGATGGATGTACAAATTGCTCTGAAACACCTGTTCTCAATCTTAGCCCCAAAGTAGGACACTCATAATTCTTATGGGGCCCCAATATTACACCTGTCACCGGCCCCTCAGAGATCTGATGTTACTGACCTGGGTGCAGCCAGGCAACAGAATCTGTAAAAGCTCCCCCATGAGTCAATCGTAAAGGCAAAGAGAGGGAGGCCTCAACCAGGTGAGAACAAATCAGCTACCAGAGGGACCGCTATGGGAACTGACATCAGACTTGGGGAAATCAGGGAGGACATACCATCAGAGGCACAATGTGGCTGGAACCCCAGACTCTGGGGCAGCCCCTATGAGCCTCAGTTTCATCACCTGTGAAGTTGGAACCTCGATCCTGGGCGTGGGTCGAATAAAACTAAGCACGCAAGGCATCAGGCTTGCTCAGAACCTCATAAGCAATGGTGACATTTGTGGGGTGCTCCTCACGGGCTGGGCACTGTGCTAAGGACTTTCAGTCTGCAGCTCCTTGGGGCCTGGGAGGCAGCTGACGTTGCTATTCCCACACTGGAGTCGAAGTTGTCTGCAGTTGGAAGAACCAGATGGACTCCTGGTTCTCCTGGATTTTGTCCACAGAGAGCCAGGCCCAAGAGCGAGCGATCCAGGTAGGTCAGAACCAGATCCTGGCCATCGATAACCACCTGGGTTGGTTGTGTTGGTCGTTGAAATGGAAGAAACGTTCCTTGCTTGTGATCAGAGAAGTAATACATGCTCTGTGTGAAAAGTCTGAGTAATGCAGAAGCCTGAGAAGAAGTAATGGTCTCTGGACACCCCAGAACTTCAGGGGCAAGCTTCCAGACTTGGGAACAACCAGGCAGGGGAGAGGGCTCCCTGCTGAGGCCTCTCCACCCTGCCTTACCCAGCCCTTCAGGACAAAACAGCGGTTCCCATGACATCATACCTCCTGCCTGGAGGCGTGGTGATGGGGACAATGGCTGGATGGACCGCCCATCTCAGCATGCTGACATCAGCCTGGTTACAAAGAGCCTGGAGCCAGGACTTGCCTTGGGACAGGCCTCTGGGGATGGGCTCGCTTGCATCCAGAGCCTCGCCAGAGGGACTCACAGACCCAAGTGGACTCAGTCTCAGTTTCAGTCTCCCAAACTGCTCTCCGATGGTGAATCAACTCACCTAGTCCTTGTCATCCCCAGGCAGCTAGGTACCATTACATCCTCATAGAAGGGGAAGTGGGCTCAGAGAGGTTAAGTAACTTGCCCAAGGTCACATAGCTGGTAAGCAGCAGAGTCCGGACTGGCTCCCAGCTGACCTGGTTCCAGAACCGCGTCCTCTTTGTGAGGAGGCTGAAGAGGCAGGTGCATTTAGAAACTCCGAGGTGGAGGAACTTGCTCAGCGTCACGCAGTGAAAAAGCAGGGGTGCCAGGAAGGAAGCTGGGGTCCTCTACTCCCGCTGCTGGTTTGGGCAGCATTCCCTCAACTCCAGGCCTGAGGCTCCCTGCAGAGGCCTTCCCTGGTTCCTCAACCTTTTTTCTGAATGCTGCCATCCCCCTCTATTTCATTCCAAACAATATCTGTAAAATTAGTGGTTTACTGTTTTTCAATAACACTCAACACCTGCCAAAGTCTACCTCAGGCTGCCCCTCCAGGGTGCATACAGGAGAAAGCTTGGGGTGCTCTGATGTGAGTTCCACCTTCTAGCAACACTGGGGAGTGGGAGCAAGGACAGGGTGTCCCCTTTAGGCTGGGCTGGGGACCCCGCCTCCAGGTCACAGCCCTCACTAATCTACTTGGTCTGCCCATCCTGTGGCATTTGAATCCACGATCCCTGACCCAGCTTCCCGGACCTCAGTTTCTGCGCTGGCAAATCTGGTTAACACCAGAACCTCCTTCTTAGGCTTTTTGGGACCTCGAAAGGTGAGGTGAGTTACTGTGCATAAAGTTCTTACCAAGTCGCCTTAGAGCACTGTTAATGTTGTTACGTCACTGCCTCCTTCATCACCATCATCATCATCATCTGGAAAAGAGCTTCACTTTGGGGGGCACTTCTGATCCAAATCCAGAAGACAGAGGGACAGCACTCCTGCTCCAGCACCTTTCTAGGGTGTGATCACGCCCGGGGTGACTTATTCCCCGCCCAGGGAGAGTTTCCGTGTTTATTTCATCTCTCTCTTTAAAAGTGTTAGCAGCTCATTGTGTCTGTGAAGGCTGGTGCCGCCTTTGATGTCTCTACCAGCTCCCAGCTTCTCCCTCTCCACTGACAAGAGCACCCTGGCTTCCTCCCATCTGGCCTGGGCTCCGAAGCCCTGGGCCTGTCCTGCCTGGGCTCCCCTGGGTCAGGGCCTGGGGCTGATGCCAAGCCCAAGCACAGCCCCAGACGTGGGCCCATGCAGGACCAGCAGGAAGGGGTGGACAGGCGGAGCCCAGGCTCCGGATGGGGCTAGTGGGTGGGTCCCGCGGGTGGGTGCCCTGTCCTGCCTCCCACTGCTCCCCCTTGGGGGTTGGACCTCGGCTTGCCCGCATTAGGAATTCCATTGGGAACACCCCCTTTTGGTTCTTTTTCCTGCCCTCTTGCTTAATGCCCTCCTCTTTCCTAGGGTTTCCTGGACGGGAGAACTTGAGGGTCTGATGGTGTGTGGGGGAGTGGGGGGGGGGTCTTCAGGAGATTGTCAAAAATGGAGGAAAAATGTCAAGAGTGGGGAGGCTCTAGCTTGAGGAGAGAGACAGAGGGGTGAGCTGAGAGGCCCAGGCAGCCCCGCCATCCCACCTGCGGAGCTGCTGAAATGCTGACAGAGCTTCCTTTGGTATCCTGCACGGGCTGACAATCGGGCATATGGTTCCTGCCGGTACCCCGTCTCGGCACACTGGACACAGCAACGGAGTTTAAAATGACTGGGGTCAGAGCTTGGCTTTCTTACTCCCAAGCTGTGTGACCTTAGGCAAGTTACTTGACCTCTCTGAAGTTCAGCATCCTGCAGTTTGCATGTCTGACTGTCTCCTTGGACGACAGGCTTAGACGGTTCTCTAAGCCAGCACCGCCTGAGGTCCAGACCTGGGGAGTCGCAGGGGTGAGCCACCCCGTGCAGGCCTGCGGGCTGGGGCTCTCTGCGATGGTGAACGATTTGCAACCCCATCAGCAGCGGTGGCCTGCCCACGTGCCGTGAACATCTGCAACATCCTGCAGGATCTGCAGCTACCTATTTCCGCACTTACAATGTATATCAGAGATCATTGCATATCATTCATCTAGATACGCTCATTAAAAAGCACCATTTTTTGGAATTATAATTATAGAAAAGTGGCGCACAGCGCCATGTATTTTCAGAGTAAAAAACCTCCTGAGTAATCACTACTTAAATTCAGAAAGGGAATGTTATCCTCATCCCAGAAGCCCCTGCCCGCCCCGCCCCTCTCCCAACCAAATGTTTATAAATAACATTCACTCTGTGTGTGTGAGTGTGTGTGTGTGAGTGTGTGTGGCTTCTTCCCTAAATACTACATTTGTGAGTGAGATGATCCCCGTAGCAACATTTTATTTTTTTACATTTTCTCCCTCCTCCCCCACCCCCATGTAGGAACATTGTAATAAAGTCTGGAGGCGGTGGTGGTGGTCACCCGGTGGACAGGGGCTGGCCCAGGGGTGCTGCTACAGTCCCACCCCTCACCAGACAGCCCCCTGCCGCTGAGAAAGCCCGAGGTCACCAGGCAAAGGACCTGGGGCTTGGTCCTGAGCTCCATGGGGAGGAAACCCTGGCCAGGGCTAAGGCGAGGTGAACTAGGTGCTGCAAACTCTTTCCCAAAGGGGCACGCCTGCCCTGTTGTTACTGCGGGCGTCCTCTGTCATCCTGTGGCCACATTCTCCTACCAACGGCCACTGATGAACTTAATCCTGTCTCCAGTCTCTGGTCATGAGGCCAGCACCAAACTGAGAAGCCTTGGGACAGGGTATTCAGGAAAACTACAGTGTTTGGATGTCAACACACACTCTGTTCGCTCACAGTTACTCTTTCTAGAGACTCCAGGCAGTGGGAACAAGACCAAATTTAATTTAAATGTAAATTTCCATCCCCCTTGTATGTTTCACATGGAACTGACTTAACAGAAATAGCTCCTGTCATCTAGCCTTCTGCCATGATTCACATCTTGTTCAAGTGGACACATGACCTGGAAAGATAAACAGGAAGTCCCTCTCGGCATGGGAAATGCTCTCCCTCTCCTCTGAGAGCTGAAGCTCTCCAAAAGGCTGAGTGTCAGCCGGGTGGGGCTGAGGACCCAGTGCTGACCCTTCTCTGCCTGCAAGCGGGACTCCAGGGCAGCTTATATATTTCCCCTTAAATGCTCCGTGTGAATTAATTCCACTTTGGAATTCATCTCTGACACCTCAGTTTCTTTAATCTTTGTTGAAATTCAAGCAACAGGCGAGGCTTTGATAGCAGAAGCACAGCCATCAACTATCACTACATCATACGTCTTGATCAGCTTTGCCTCACCTGTTTTTCAACCATCTGGGCTGACGATTTATTTTACATTAACTCTAAATGCTATGGAGACAATAAAGTCCATAAAACAGAGACATTAAAAGTAAACATACACATGTAGGAAGACAAGACCCAGATTTATTCAGTTACTATTAATGAGAGTTTAATTTTCCTCTGAGCTTTCTGGCGGCCAAAGCAAAAAAGGAAACACGACATCTTGCCCTCTCATGAAGGGAGCATGGCACTGCTGTAGCTGACAAGATTATTATCTTAATCTGAAGTTCTGAAAGGGACAGGATGAGAAATTAAAATCTATTCCTTGGGCTTGTGTTTCAGTCTCTGTTCTTCCTGCTCCCATATGGGGTGCAGCTGTAGAGTTGATGCCATCATAAAGTGCCAGCTGCTGGGTACCTGGCTGAGTGCTTTCCACTCAGCATGTGGGAAGTCATTATCCAAATTTATAGCTGAGGGAACGGAGGTGCAGAGACACCCAGGAACAGCCCCGTCTCTCCGTTGGCCAGTAACAAAGCTGGCAGAGGCAGGGGTGTCTTCTGAGAAGGAAACTCACTTGCCCAAGCTGACACCTTGGGCAAGTGAGGCGGCAGAGCTGGGATTCAGACAGGAGAATAGGACACCTGAAATGGCTTTAGCAGCCACCAAGTCGTGAGGGGTGTGCAGTCACCAAGGCCTGGGCACGCCTAGGGCCTTTCGTGAAGTCGTGAGGGGTGTGGGTCAGACAAAGAGAATGGCTGATTGGGGTTCAATTCTAGCTCTTAATCACCTGACTCTAGGCAACTATTTGACTCCTTTGGCCTCAGTTTTTTCACCCGCCAAATGGGCAGATAATCTCAGCCACAGAGGGTATTGTGCAGATTCGGTGAATTGATACCTCGTGGGGAGCTTAGCACAGAACCCAACAAGGGTGGGACCCCCTGGGACGCATCAGTGTCGGACAGCTCCTCCCCCCTGCAAGGGGTGTCCCAAGACCTGTCAGTGTGGCATATGGATTATTTTGAGTTAAGGTCAATTGAAGCCCTGGAGGGGCTCATAAGAAACTTTTACCAGTCCCTTAACTACACAAAGAATGAAAATTGGGAATATTAGCCAGAATGAGGAATTCCTGCCAGAAATAACCTTTCTGTTGGAGAAGACTATCTATATGGCAGGTCCCTAGAGGAGTAGGGGAAGTTCCCTCTATTCCCCGGGGTATTAAAGATCCTTGGTGAGAAAGAAAATGTGGTATATCCATTCAGTGGACTGTTACTCATCCATTCAAAAGGAGGAAATCCTGCCATTGGGGGCATCCTGATGGACCTGGAAGACGTTAGGCTGAGTGGCATAAGCCAGACACGGAAAGATCTCACTTGTGTTTGGAATCTGACACGTCAGATCCATCAAAGCAGAGAGTAGAATGGTGGCTTCCAGGGCTGGGGTACAGGGGAGAGGGAACATATTGGTCCAAAGGTACAAAGTTTCAGTGATGTGAAAGAAGTAAGTTCCAAGATCTCGTGTACACAGAGGTTTATGATTAACCAGACTGCAGTGTGTATAAACATTTGGTCGTGTTAGATGCTCTGGCCCACAATGGGAAGCAAAGAACAAAAAGGAGGAGGAAGGAAACTTTGGAGCTGATGGATTAGTTTATGGGCTGAGGTCAGCGATGGAGGTCTCAGGGTGTTTGTCTTCCTCCAAGCTCATCAAGTTGTGTACATTCAATAGCTGCTGCTGTTCTGTGTGTGTGTGTGTGTGTGTGAATGTGCATTATGTTGTGTGTGTGCATGTGTGTTTGTGGGTGATATATCCATCTAGTGCATATTGTGTTATGTAGTTGTGTGTGCCTATGTGTGTGGTGTGTATAGGGTTGTATGTATGGCCTGTGTGCCTGTGAGTAACTGTGTATGTGTGTGTGGTATGTATGTGTGGTGTTCTGTATTTGTGTAGTGAGGCGTGTGTGTATGTATATGTGTGTAGTGTGTGGTGTATGGGCTGCTATAGAGAATTCTGGAAGAGGCAGGCCTGCCAGCTCAGAACTATAGCTGGGCTCAGCTTCCTTTCCCCTCTTGTGAGCCTCTCTTCTCCTCAGCCCTGTACCACAACCCCCTCCCCCAGCTCTCTGATGGCCCCAGGGTTGAGGAGAAACTCAGGAACTGAGTTTAATAAATAAGCTCCTCTGAAATGGCCAGAGGCCCCAGCAAGAGCTATCTGCAGTGGTTTTCACTGCAAGCTTTGCAGGAATACCTTCTGTTTTTGTTTATATTTCCTTTTCCTGTTTACAACGTTCCGCTGCCTGCCTTGGCCTCATGTCACTTCTAGGCAGTCCTGAGGAGGGGGCCCATTTTACAAGGGTGCCCAGGATATAGCCAAGGAGGATGGGAGTTCGTACCCAGCTCCTCCAAGATCTCAAGACCTCGGTCACTTCTCCTACATGATTACAGCTAGTTACAAGGTCTCCCCACCTCACGAGAGCTGCAGAATGAAGTCCTTGTGACCTGCCTCAAAATGAAAGTGGACTTGGTGGACACATTTTTAATGACCTTCCTTTAACTTCCCATATTTGTGAGATGTAGCTGAACCCCCCACCCTTCTCCTGGGCAAATGTATGTACATGTGTACCCCCTGAGGTGGGGATTCCAAGTCTATTCAGCAGCTCCCTGCCAGTCTGTGTTGGCAAGAGATGCATTGTCAGGGCTGGTGCATTGAATAAATATATGAATACATCAAGTGAATGATCATCTCACTCTTCGCCTGGCTTTGGGAAGCACACACTCTGAGTCATATTTAATTCCCTCACTCCCAGACTGAACCCTTGAAAAGATCCTAATTAGATTCTTAGAAGAAATAATGCCCACAAGACAAACAAATGACAGGAGGTTGCCTGTGGAGCTAAACTCCAGGCTGGGAAAATGTAATAAGAGGGTCCATCCCTCTGGGGACTAGACAGATATGATGCAAAAAAGGTCATGCCAATTCAGGCTGGGCACCATGCCCATAAATAGCATCCTTCAAGGATCAGTGCCCTGCTCGCTGCCTGTCTGATGAGGAAGAGAGAACACTTTTATGTCACTGTAGGGACAAACTTTGTTTCTGATAAATTAAGCTCCAGAGAGTCTGGCATTGTTAACAAGGGGGTCTTGCATCTAAAAAGGCTGTATCGTGGGGAATTTCAGATTTAGGAAGTATGGCTAAGCAACAGCAAGACTTCCTGGGAGAGCATGAGATACCTCCGTGTTCTTGCCCATTTGCGATTCTCCAGTGTGGCTTGTCATGGTATCATAGGATCTCACAATCAAGGATCTCACAATCATTCTAGAACTACCAGCGCAAGTTTCAAATGAGGAAATCAGACAGGTTAAATGTGGCATGATTTAATAACCAGTGGCCAAGGATCGTGTGCCTGCACAACAGTAGGGGGCGCTCTCAACACAGGCTCCATGTGGGTGACACCCCCAGAGTGGAGCCATCCATTTTTCGAATGGAATCCGTGCTTCCTCTGTGAAAAAAGAGTCATCACTTGTTGCTCTGAATGAAAAACGTGTCTTTTAACTGAGATGATTTTAAGATTAGCCTAACTTTGCCAAGTGTGTTTTCAATGTCTTAGAATAGCCTATGTTTTTGCTTTCTTTATGAAAGTGAGTATTCAGTGGCAGGTAAAGGCTCAGACTCTGGAATCAGGCAGAAATATGATTTGACCATTAATTAGCTGTGACTTTACGCAAATCCCTGAAGCTCCTTTCTATCACGCTCTTCGTTTGCAATATGAAGACAATATTATTACTTGATTGGACAATGGCCAAAAAATTATTCATGTCCCCCTATTTTTTTCCTGCTTGGAAGTGTTCCAAGTAGGCTGCCTTGATTAAGGGCCACAGTTAGTCACTAAGTCAGCCAATCACACAATTCCAATTCCTGCTTTCCCAGACTCCTTTGCAGCAAGGGGGCAGCCACGTGATCCCAATCTAGCCAATGGGACTGTGGCCTTCATTCCCAGGAGATTCAATTACACTTGAGTCTATTTTCTTTTTTTACAGAGCTGGACAAATCTTGCAGGCTGCGTCCAGCTGGGAAGAGAATCCATTTCCTGAACTCTGAATCAGAAACCAGAAATTCACATGCTCACTGCAGCGAATGGTCCTCTTGTGTGACCCTGGGCTAGCTGGTTTCCCTCTGAGGATCTCGGTTTTCTCATGTAAAATGAGGAGGATTGGGGGCTGCGTAGTAAGTTACATATTTATCCATTTATATAAACAGAGAGGACGACTCCTCAGAACTCACGCCTGGCCACCATCCTTTCAGCTCCTCTTTGAGGGAAGGAGATACTTGGCATCTTTGGAGTCCAGGACACTCTTCGGGTTCAAATCCTGGCTCCTCCACTTAGCAGGTGAGTGAAGCTCACCTACTTCTATCTCTACCTCTCTGTACCTGTTTCCTTTTCTGTATAAGGAGGATAATGATTCCTACCTTGTGTCAGCATCAAACTATGGGGTAATTCAGGTTAAGCGCTGAGTCTGTGACTGAGGCTGAACAAATCAGACCTGTTATTGGGAGAGGCTATTTAGAATTACTTTAGAATCCTTTTTTTTTTTTTTTAAGATTTATGTATTTATGCATACAAGAACTGGGGTATAGGCCAGAGGTATGGGGGGTGAGAGGATTCACCAGAGACAGAGTGGGGAGCAGAACAGGCAGAATGATGAAGTACACGGCTGAGGGAGCAGCGGGCAGTGTGGGAGAGGTCTGCTGCGCCATGTGAGTCACCTCCTTGGCTGGGAATTGAACTCATGCTGTAGTGGTTGTGGACAGCTTCATAGGGCTGCGCTTTAACCTGTTGCACCACCAGGAAGGGCCCTACTTTAGAATTCTGATGTTAGCACTACAGACGTTCAAGGAAGGCTTCATGGTGGCAGTGAATCTGGCGATGAATTTGAGCTGAATCTGGTAGGTGGGAAGAAGATCTATCGGGCAGGGGAAACGCATGAGCCGATGTCTTACAGCTGGCAGCGTGCTGAGCTTAATTGTTCTCGGGTCAAGTCACGGTGTGACCTGGCCTTGGCAGAGGCTCCGCTCTCCTGCTCCCGCCGCTTCTCACCCACTCCTGCTGTCCTTGTTCTGGAAGGGTCCTGTGCAGGGGTTGGCACGGAGCTGCCCTGATCTGTCACCACGAGCTGCAGGTGACTAGTCAACATTTGCAGTATGCCTCGTGCCACATGGTGAAATGACAGAATCTTGGATATGCTGGATTCAAGAAAATGCATCATTTCGTATATAACAAGATCTATCATTAAAATCAATTTTACTTTCACTCTGCCTTTTAAGACATGTGGCTAATAGGCAAATGTAAATTAAATACCCAGCGCTTGTTCTATTTCTACTGGCCAGCACTGGTCTGGGGCCATCTGTTTCTGGCAGGTGCCCTTGCTGGCATCTAGGGCAGGATTGGTGGGAAGGTTCCAGCTGGGGTTTTTTTGCCAGGGGTGCTATGTGGCTGTAACAGCTGGGGGAGCAGGCCTGGGGCAGAACTGAGGGCTGGCTTCAAAAAGCCAGGGGCTCAGTCACCACCACCCCCACTCCTCTCCCCGCTCCCACTCTCCTCCCC
>NW_004567133.1:10980265-10992206 GCF_000260355.1 Condylura cristata
GGGGCGGGGCCTCTACCTAGCCTTGGCTGGGCTGCTTTTCACTGGGTCTCTCTACGTGAAAATTCAGCTTTAATTAGCTGATGCTGGGGCTTAGGAATCAGTGGAGAGCCACGCTCTGGGGCCCCAAAGCTGCAGTTCTCAGACTACAGTGTGCGTGAGAAGCCCCCAAGGGCTTATTGAGACACAGATCCCTGGGTTCTACCCCCGGAGTTACTGATTCAAGAATTTGCAATTTCTCCAAGTCCCGAGGTGATGCTGACACTGCTGGTCTGGGGACCGCACTTAGGAACCACTGACAGACAGGAAGGAGACAGGCATGAGGTCACAGTCTTGTGAGATATGTGGCTCTAAAATAGGGGGATTTCTACCAAACAGAATGGGGAAGTGGGGTGTCCATTTGGGCTGGGGGGTGGGGAGAGAGGACATGGGTAAGGGGTTAAATTGAAGAGACCTCATTTAACTTTCTGGTGGATGTTACAAAGACCAGTGAGTTGTAGACATCTCCAGGAAGGTTTGGGGGCATCTGAAAAAATTGGAGGTGACACCCAGTGTTCCATGGCAGTCCAGAGAGAGAGTAAGACTTTCGGAGAAACCTGCTTTGGGGGACCCCATTGTGGTGGCATGGGAATGGCAGATTAACAAAGACTGAGGTGAACCGGGAGGAGGTGAACTTGAGGGGGACAGCTCCAGAAAAATCCTCTGGGGGTTGCATCCTCCACCCCATCCCTTTCTCCAGAAGCACAGAGGTACTGTAGATGTTCAGAAGCCCGGGATCGGGAAGACGCAGTCACCGGATGTGAGGGAGGGAGGGAAGAAGAACTGCAATGCTAGTGAAGGGTCCCAACTGGAAATCCTGGCACAAATGCAGCCTTGACCAGTGTGGGCAGGATGAGGGACAGGCCAGGGAATCGCCTAGAACACACCTAAGGGCCGTGCAAGAGCAGCTACCCCACGCCTGCACCAGCACCTCCAATTCTGAGGTCTACCCCCTGCACCCCCATATCCCCCGCACACCCCCCTCCCCGCCACTCACCCGCTCACTTGTCTTCCCAGAATGCCTTGGGATTCCTACAGATTCCCTGCGTCTGTCTCAGGGAGGGGTCAGAGCAGGCGACCCCCCGAGTCCCTAGAAGGAGCTCTATTTCCTGGAACAGGCTGTTTGAAGTCAAGGAGATTGGATTACTTTAAAGGGTCCATTTCCTGAACCAGGGAGGGAGTTTGGCGTCAGATGAGACAGATGATGGCAAACGCCTGCTTCACCCCATTGATCCATATATGTCGGTGTCAAGTTCACTCCCTGCTGTTTCACGCTTAACCTATGTTGCATCGGAAGGTTTGGACAAATGAAGAGTTGCCTGAGAGTCGGAAGGGTTGGAGCCTTATAGGTCGCGGCTGAGAGGCTCCGTGCTCCTCAGGGGAACCCGTGTAAGCGGTAATGGCGGCTGGGTCACTGGTGGTTACTCTCAGAGAAGCTGACTGCACAGACAGCGTGAGAGCTGTTTTGGGTGAAGGACACCAGCCCCACTGGGTAACAACAGGATTACTCGCTCTGCAGAATTTCCTCTGGAGAGGGAGGGGCCCAAGGCAGGGACAGCCTCCCTAGGGTGACTGTGGAGCTTATTCTGATGGGGGCGCGGGGCTTGCTTGGGGCACGTGCTTGGGTGAGAGATGCCAACCATTCTGAGACCACGGAGGCACATCTGCTGTCCCCTCACGGCAAGCTCTGTGGTCTGGGTGGCCAGGGAGACAACACATGGTTGTCCAGACAGTGAAATCAGTTCAGCCGCAAAGAGGGGCCACTGTTAACCCAGGCTTGACACTGGGGAGACACTTCCCCTGCCCAGTGGCTGACCTCCCTCTTTTCTTTTTTAAGGTTTATTTATGTAGGCATACAGGAACTGGGGTGCAGGCCAGAGGGGGGCGGTGAGAGGATTCCCCAGAGAGAGTGGGGAGCAGAACAGGCAGATGGACTGAAATCCACTGCTGAGGGGAGCAGCAGGGAGAGAAGGGAGGTCTGCTGCGCCATGTGGGTCAGCTCCCTGGCCGGGGATGGAACTCGTGCTGCAGTGGCTGGGAGAGGTCCACCATGCTGTGGTTAACCCATTGCGCTCTTTGGGAGGGCCGGACCTCGCTCTTTCCAGGAGGACCCCTCCCCCCTCCAGCTGCAAGATAGGAAGGATGGGGGTCAGGGCAGGCCGCTGTGCCTGGTGGAGGTGTTGGTATTCATTCTGCAGGCCACGGAGGCCTTTGATGTGAGAAATGGCTGCTTTGTTTCCACATATCCCACCCCCAGGACAGACTCTCTCCTAGAACTTCACACTGGATGTACTTTGTGGAATGAATGAGGCAAGCTCTCTTTTCATAAGGGCTGGGGATGTCCCCCCAACTAGCGCAACCTCTTTTCCAGCACGCAACACAATCTGTAATGTGTCCTTTGTCTGCAGGATGGTTGGCACTTACTCGCTTCTTGCTCTCTCTCTATTTTTTTTTTTAAAGATTTATTTATTTATTCATACAGAACTGGGGTATAGGCCAGAGGCTCAGGGACGGTGAGAGGCTTCACCAGAGACAGAGTGGGGAGCAGAACAGGCAGATTGACGAAGTACACTGCTGAGGGGAGCAGCGGGCGGGTCAGGAGAGGTCTGACACGCCATGTGGTCTCCTCCGGGGCAGGCGGCAGGCGGGAATCGAACTCATGCGGAAGTGGCTTCAGATTCTCAGTGCTGTGCTTTAACCCGCTGCGCCACCAGGGAGGGCCTCTCTCTCTATTTTTTTTAAAGATTTATTTATTTATTCATACAGAACTGGGGTACAGGCCAGAAGGGGCGAGAGACTTCACCAGAGACAGAGTGGGGAACAGAACAGGCAGACTGATGAAGTACACTGCTGAGGGGAGCAGCGGGCGGGTCAGGAGAGGTCTGCCACGCCATGTGGTCACCTCCGGGGCAGGCGGGAATCGAACTCATGCAGAAATGGCTTAAGCTTCTTATGCTGTGCTTTAACCCGCTGTGCCACCAGGGAGGGCCGCTCTCTCTCTTTTTTTAACCCAACAGCTTTTATAGATGTTGGATATTCTGAATGAGATAACATAGCTTTAGTGAGTATTGATACAAAGGTATATTGTTGATTAAGATATTGACGGAAGCTTCTAGATAGAATGATTCTGGCTTCATAGTCACAGCTGAAGAAACCCATCATAATTTGGGGCACCGATCGGGAGGATTCTTGATTATGCTGTGCTAGTTTATTAATAAACACACTTGCTTATGAATAAACATTGTCACAGATGAATATTAAGACCCAGTGGCACTTACTCATTTCCACTCACCACCCATCTGGTTTATGCAGGAAGATGCAGGTCTTGAACTTCACAGATCTCAACTGGAAACAATCGATCATCCTATAGGGTCTGATCTGACATGATCCTTGCTCAGAGACTTGGTTGGCTTGTGTCTGATTTTGTTTTCCATGACAACCTCTGAAGTTGATCATTTAATAGAATGTGAGTCTTGCCGAGGCCATCAAAATGCACCTGAAGATTGTAATACCTTCATGCAGCGTGCCAGGCTCCAGGAGTCTGTGGGGCTAGAAAGGACTGGAGGTCACTGGGTGGACAGAGCAGGGATTCTGCCCGCTGCCAGCCCCAACTCAGGCCTCAGCTCTCCAGCGTGGACCACTGACCGAGGCGCTCTTAGCCACATTTCTTGCTTGACACATGGGTTCTGCCTTGTGCTGGCTTACAGAGCTGTTTCAAGAATGGAACCTCCTAATATTGCCAGCATGTTCCTGGAAACCGAGCTTTGTTCTCCTGACGCTATAGCTAAGCGACATGGCCAGAGGTGATGGTCTTCACCCTGCTGCCCGGAGTATCAACATCCAAGGGCCATGCTTGACCAGCCGGCGAGGGCACAGAGACGGAAGCAGTCACTGCCACACGCCTTCAGAGGCTGTTCCCCATCTTTGAACCCAAGCCCATGAGAAATACGGGAGTGATTTCTGGGCAAGGATGAGGCTAAATATCACGAGATGCACTTTAAAGACGTAAGTCTAAAACTGAGTTCATAGAGCTCTCCAATCTGAGAGATTTCACATTTTAGCTTGCTGGAGAAGGTGTTTTCTGTTGTTGTTTTAGTTGTACATGAATAAGAGTGGGGCTGGGGGCTTAAGGAAGATGGGGTGCGGGAGGAGAGAGGGGGGCCTGGAGCCCTCCACATAAGACAAGGGAGAAGAAATTTATGTCCTGACACAAGGCTGACTTTAGTAGCAGTGGCTGTGCTCAGAAAGACTCTGCTTGATGCTCTAAGGTCATTGCCAGCTTGAAACTGTTCGTAAAGCTGGGCAAGGAGGCCGGCATCTTCCCTGGGCACCGAGCCCCGCGAGGTCAGTGCTGCCAGTGCTGAGAAGAACAGGGTGAGGCCTGAGCTGCCTGCCCACACAGGCCATCTGGAGACCATCATCTTTGGGCCACATGCAATCCCAGCATCCTCTTTTTGAGCCTCTCCAGGGAGTGTGAGCTTGGATGGGATGGGGTTGGCTTGAAGAAGGGGAGCCCTGTGCCCCGTCAGTGAATCTGCATAGAAGCGGAAGCGTGTTCTATGAGCAGCTGTTAGACTCTCTTCTAGGCCAAAAGGCAAGCTCTTCCTCACGTGCACACTGGCTGTCCTCCCCAGTAAGATATTTGGCCCTATCATAATTTCCCACACGTGGGATAATATAGAGGCTCTCAGGTGTTCCTGCCCTGTCCCATCCTCACCTCCTTGGTGAGGGAACTGCTCTCCTCTTGCTCTGTGTGTTTCTGGAGGGAACCCCAATCCTGGTGCACCATCCCCAGCCACGGGGGTGGACACCCATCCTGGGCCAGTCCTGGTGCTCCAGCCCCCCTCACCTCTGGGATTGATTCAGGGTGGCACTTTGGGGGTGACCAAAGTGGAAGCTATCTCTGTCCCGCCTTGATTGCATGGAGGTGGGAATTGCAGGTCACTGATAATCAAGCTTTCGCCATCTCCCCTTATACCCACACTGCCCCGCTCTCTGGGTGAAGGTGGCCTTGTCCATGGCTTTGATGGGGCTGGTCCCTCATGATGTGGTCAGGCCACAGAGCCGCCCAAATGACCCATTTCAAAAGGTCATTCTGACCCCCTTCGTTACCTGACTTGGGGCAGCCAGAAGGCCTATTTATCTCTTACCTTCCTTTACTTATTTTCACCACTGCATTGATCTTTCTTAGCAATAACTATCTGAAAATCCAGGAAACATAAATTCTGAAAGAACATTGGAGCGGTTATCCTTTTAGAGATAGATCTAGAACCAAGGCAACTCTTAGCAAGGGCTTTTCATTTTATTTTCTTTTGAAAAACAGCTTTGTTAACATATAATTTATGTATCATGTCCCATTCACTCACTGAATCACAATTCAGCGATTTCTAGTGATTCACACAGCACACTACATATGGTTTAGAGATGTCCTGCACAGCCCCCCAATCATTTATGGCCAGCTGCATCACCCCCAGTCCCAGGCAAGACTTACCCACTTTATGTTTCTATAGAGGTTGCCCAGACTGGGACATTGACTGCCCATTTAGGGCATATAAATGGAGCCCATATAAATGGAGTCACAGAAGGTGACTATACAAGGTGTTTTTTCACCTGACTTCATTCACATGTTTTAGGTGATCCAAGCAGCAGTTGTTCACTCATTTTTACTGCTGTTTTCCACTTTATGGTTTGACCACGTCTGTCTTTCCATTCCCCCATCAATGGACATTGGGTCCACTTGGGGGAGTTATAAGGAAGGCTACAGTGAACGTTCTTATGGAGCAATGTCTCTTTAGATAATGCCAACTGCCTCTTACCAGAAAGGCAAGCTCTTTCTTGGATTAGAAAATAGGCCCTCCAGTTTTACTTGAACATAATGGATAGAGTTAAAGCCATCTGCTACCCTGAGCCAGCAAGACTGTTAGAGGGAGTGGCAGAGAGTTTCAGCCCGTATAAAAGGGACTTCTACATATTTCCTTTAACAAAGAGGGACAGGATCCAGGTGAGGGTGAATTAGTTCTTTCCTGGATGAGAGATAGATAGATAGAAGATAGATAGGTAGATTAGACAGATAGATAGATAGACAGACAGAAGGACAGGTAGATAGACAAGGAGGGAGATGGCTGGCTGGCTGGCTGGACAGACAGACAGACAGACAGATAGATATCTGGAAATAATCTTTTTCACTGGGGTTGCTAGGCTCAGAAATGTAAAGTTAGTGCCCACTGCAATCACTTGTCTACTGTATGGAGACTGTCAGCAGAATTCTCTCCTTCATTCAATGATATTATTGATTTACTTCTATATTCCAGGTGCTGTTCTAGGTATAAGTGTGGAGAAACAGACACCAAAAAGAAACAAACAAACAAAAAACCCCAAAACTCTTGAACTCCTAGTGGAGGAGACAGACCCTATGTGACATGATGGTGTATGTATCATAGAGAACAATTAAGTAGGGATGGGCAGAGGGGAGGGGCGGCTGTTTTAAAGAGGAAAGTTAGAGAAGAACATATGGAGAAGGGGACTTTTGAAGAAAACCTGAGAGAGGCTGTCTTAGCCCATGCCACCTGACTACTGAAGATAGGGCTGCTGACAACACACTTGTCATCTCGCAGTTTCTGCGCTTCAGGGCTGGGCTTCGCTGGAATCCCGGCTGCAAGCTGTCACACACATCCTCATCCGAAGTGCCGAATGGGGCCGGGGTCATCTGAAGACTCGACTGGGGAAGGATCCACTTCAAGTTCACAAAGTGTTGTCGGAAAGTCAATTTCTCTGGGGTCACTGGGCCCGGAGTCTCCTTTCCTGCATAGGTCCCCATGCTCCTTGTCATGTCCCCAACTCAGCCACGTGCATCCTCCAAGCCAGCGTGAAAGAGTCTGTGACCAAGATGGAAGTTACCACCTTATGGAATATAATTATAGAAGATGGCCCGTCACCTGTGAGCGGCCCTGCGCATGTACAATGGCAGAGGTCATGCTGGGGGCCCGGCCTGGAAGCCAAGAACCCCAAGGGGCAAAAAAAGCAAGGAAGGGAAAAGGGGGGGCAAGGGGCCCCAAGGGGGGCTGTGAAGAGGCACAGGCAAAAAGAACAACGCCGTTGACCTGGGGTGGGAGCTTTCTTGGGGCGTTCAACAGCAAGGAGGCCTGTGCAGCTGGAGAGGAGGAGGGGGAGGACAGAGATGAGGACAGAGGGGTGGGTAATGGGGAGCCAGGTCACATGGGACCTTTTTGACTTTAGTGATGGGAGCCACTGGAGGATTCTGATCTGAGAAATGACGTGAGCTGGCTTTCTGGAGCCTCGGTATTCACACTGTGGCCCGTGGACCCCAGCAGCAGCGTCGCGGAGAACTTCTCAGAACTGCGGGCTCTCAGGCCCTACACCAGACCTGTGAATGCGAAGCTGCCTTCAGCGGGATGCCCAGGTGAGTGGCCTCCCTGGAACCTTTGTGGCTCTTGCTCTTCAGCCAATGTCGGAGTCATCTGGAGAGTTTGCTGAAACCCAGCTTGCAGGGCCCTCCCGCCCCCAGAATTCCCCATTCAGTAGGTGTTGGGTGGGGCTGAAGTTCTGCATTTCTAGTGAGGTCTGAGATGATGCCGAGGCGGCTGGCCCAGGGTGCCTGCTTTGAGAGCTGCTGGTCGGCAATACGCCCGGTGTCAGGGCTCAGGGCTGAGTAAGACTGAACTCTGTCTTGAAGTTTCTCACAATGCCAGTCCTTGTCCCAGACTCAGGGACCTGGGGAGATGACACATCAGACCCAAAGCCCTCTCCTCATCAATCCTAGGAAAGCAGGCTCCACATGCCGCCCCTGGAAGCCACCTCATATCTGCCCCAGTACCCCTTTTATTTCCACTGAAACCGCATCACCGTTTCTTCCAGCCGTGGTGGAGAGAGGGAACAGGTGGTCATCAGCGCCCTGCTAATAACTCTTCATAGTTTTGCAGCCCATCATTAAATCGCCCTCGGAGTTTCCTTCTCGAAGACTAAATAATTAGCTACCCTTTTGTGAATCGTGGGCGGAGAGGGTTGGCCGGCTGCGGGGCCAGCCTCAGACATGCACACATGTGGGGGGACTTCTTCAGCCAGTGCAGGCACGGGCGGTAAGATGGGACGGGGGCGCCAGGGGGTTGCTCAGGCTGGGCCGCCTGACTCCCTCCTCTGAGCCAGATCCGTAGGAGCGATGCCAGCAGGCAGCAGGCAAGCAGAGGAACTGGCCGCTGGGGCGCAGGGACCAGCTGGCAATCGGGCGTCACCGGTGAGTCAGACACCTGCGGTGGCCGCAGGTCCTGCCAGGCCCACCCCTGCCTCGGCACCACCCCTCCTCACCCTTTCTAGCCAGCGGAGCCACCCCTGGGGCAGCAGGGCTGGTGGGGATCATCTTCCTGGGTGGGAAGTGTGTGGACATCACAAAGATGATGGCCTAGATTGCCACGGTCAAGGTCAGACTTGGGCCCACCGGGATCAGCCTCTCCAGAGAGGTTGGTTAGGAAGTGGAGATGCCCAGGACCCTGCTCCTAAAGCGACTGCATCAGGGTCTGTGGGTGAGGACCCTGAAAACAGGCACTTTCACTAACTAGCACCCCATGCTCTGCCCTGCACACTCAAGCTTGAGAAAGATGGTCTGGGTGTGCGATGTGGCTGGTGCGCTCTCTTCAGTCTTGGCCATGAGCAAAGAAGGGAAACTGTTCTTGGTAAATAAAGCCCCTAGTCCAGCAACTTTGATGCTGGTGACTTGTCTCTGCGGTGTGCCTGTATTTTGACAATGAAAACAGCAATAGCTGCATGTCCTGAGTCCCTCCCCAGTGGCAGGCACTGTGCCAAGGGGTGAATGTGGCCGGGCCCCCCATCTGTTGGGAGCGAGATCGTGGCATCCCACCCACTGAGGCAGGGCTGAAGTCACATATGTGAGTGCAATGGGCAGGCCCACTTAATCCAGGTCTAGCTGCCTCTGGAGACAGGACTGAAATCTGCACATTCTCCCTGCCTCCTCCTTGTCACGCCATAAAGGAGAGTGGGAGGCACCATGGTGAAGTCTGCACCGCGGGGGTCAGACAAGAGAGCCACAGATGGGGAGTTTCACCCGGGTTTCCCCACTGGCCCTGGGAGTGGAACCATATTCCCGTTCTGCAGCTGGGGAAACTGAGGCACCAGGGACCATATGGCTGGCGGGAGGCCTCACAGCCAGTAGGTAGACAGGCTGGGAATCCACAGGCCAGGGGGAGTCGCTTGGTGATGTCACCTCTGGGGAGCACACCTAAGAGGGGCTGCCCCTCTGCCTTCCAGCTACTTAATTAGCCTGGAGCCTTCTTACTTCCTTGGTGTCTAGAAACTGCCCCGGGTTACCGGCACAGCTAAAAGAGGATCTGAATGACATGTTCGGGGAGCTGTATAATTAAAACTGACCTAGAGGACCAGTGTCGTCAGTCTGTAAGGCAGAACTCAAGAGTCACCTTTTAAAAAAAGACACCTACCCCTTGCTGCCAGCGACTGGGCTTTTTAATTACAATAGGTCCCCCGAGACCCGCGGCTGGCATTGCCAGCTCCATCTACCGTCTTAAAGATGCCAAAGAGCAAACCATCACCACGAGCTGGGTCTTTGGAGGGAGAAGGTGAGAGTTCGTTTCAGAAGCTGGAGATTGACGTGACCCCAGAGGTGTGACAGGAGGTGACCGAAGTCTCGTCCACTGACCCTCTGTGCTGAGTGTCGTCCTGTGTTCGGTGGGGCACTAGAACCGTCCCAGCCAGCTGGTGTCCTACCAGCTTGTCGCTGTGGGTGTGTCATCTGTGTCCCCCCAAGCATCTCCTTCCCCTCCTGACCTCCCCATGGGTCCCCTGCCATCCGGACTGTCCACACCCACACGTCCTGGCTGACTCGAGCAGAGAGCTGGGCCCTTGGGACCGAGACAGACACATGGTCCGAGCAGGACCAACTAGAGTTTCCTTAAGATTCCATGCAAAGTTTCACTTCCTTTTGGAGCTTAAAAGGTTAAATATAAAGTTCAGGTCACAAATGACCAGTTTCTGCCATGGAGAACAAACCTGCTCTGGGGTGGCGGGGACATCTACTGTTCAAGGGCGCCTGGGAGACATGGACAGAGAGACAGAGGCAGAGACCTCGAAACTGCTGTGTGCTGACGTCCAGCTGGGCCTCGCAGGATTTGCTATAAATGAGCCCATAAATTCTTTCTTGCTTAAGCTGGATTGAATTGGGTTTCTTTGAGGAAACTTGAATAACTGAGATTCAACATATCAAAGCACAAAACCCTCCACCTCCCCAGCGAGCCTGCGATCTCCAGCCTCCCCTGCCTTGCAAGCCCCACAGCTCCTCTGCTTCTTGCCTCCAGATTGTGTGACCCAGGCCCACGAGACAGACACCTGCCCAGACCTTTGAGTGTGACCGCCCTGCGGTTCCATGGGGTAACTTACCAGGCTGCCGACACCCGCCCTCCTACCTGTTGAACCTCACCTGGCACCAGCCTCCCCTTGCTCCAGCCGGAATACAGCTGGCGGTCCCCCTCTTACCTGGACACTCACGCTGCCTTGAGGGGATCATAACCCTCTCTGTGCCATTAGTGATGCCAGAGCCGGAGCTACTCTCCTTTCCAAGTTCATGGAGCCTCTCAGAATTCACCCCGTGGCCCCCTTCTCCCCAGGTAAGCCCCATCTGCTATTCTTTGGTACTCAGCCTTATGTCACCTCCTCCAGGAAGTCTTCTCTGACTTTACCACACTAGGTCAGTGCTATTCCTCTGGGCTTCTGTCACTTCACAGGTTCCATGTAATTCCGTGCATTTGCCAGTCTACTGAAAGCCAGAAGGGCTAGTGATTATTACCGCCATCTCTCATGCAACAGGCATTTATTAAGCACCAACGGCATGCCAGGTGCCCATGGCCATGAAAGCCTTTCATGACCCCATGGCTTCTATTAGCCCCATTTTCACTACTTGCTTCAATGGGTGTGTGGAGCAGGGGGTGCTTGGTATTCTTAGAGCATTATGTCTGGGGATTAAGGTGCCAAACTAACCCTAACAATTCCACCCCCCATCTCCCAAGCTCTGGCATAGTGAGGCAGTGCAGAACAGTGGCTAGCGAAGGATTCTGGCTAGGCATGGGATTTGAATCCTACCTCCTCCATGCCCTATACCTCCTCGCCCAGCAAGTTACTTCACCGTCTGATGTCTCCCTTTTCCTCACCTCATGTTTGGGATAGTAAATAGTGTCCACCTCAGGATGACCAGCAATTAAAAGGTTGAATTTGTGTAAATGGTTTAAAGCAGTATCTGGCAAACTGTCGCAGAAAGCCTGGCCATTCTTCCTGGGAAGCTCTGGTGAGGTCTGCACCTCCTGCAAGTCACCACAGGGGGCACAGGTGGCCCCTGGCCCCCTTCTCTGTAAAGGCCACTCCCCACTGGTAACCCTTCCCTGGGTGCCAAAGAAACACTGTGTGCACGGCTCCTCCGCCCCCCCAGGGTGAGGCCTGCACCACCAGCTGTAGCAAGCTGAGAATGATGACAGGTCTTCTACCCTGAAGTTAAGAGACGCCACCATTTGAGAACGGACTCGGGAGGCACCGGCAGACGGACAGGAGCGAGCAAGGCCGACGAGAAGGAAAGAGTGCTCGTAAAGTGCGGAGGAAAATATCCGCCCAAGTTCAAGCACGCAAATGCGTGACGTGCGTGCACTACAGAATGAAATACGACGTACTAGAAAAATGCACAGGTGCGCTAGATTGCTGCACAAAATAGAGGCCTATTGCATCTTTCTGTTTACTCCACATTTCTTTTCTCCATTATTCCCACATCTCAGCTCTAGCGTCCTGGCATGGCTGAGGTGAAAAGACCTAAGGGCTGGGAGGTCAAAGCTTGGTAAACTGGTGGGTGACCCGGCTACTGGACATTTGGCCTTTCACT
>NW_004567133.1:10993044-11025730 GCF_000260355.1 Condylura cristata
CGGGGAGGCGGCTCTGACTCCCGGAGCCCGCACGCCGGGAAAGGCAAGGACGGGGCGGCCGGCGGAGGGGCTGGCGCCTCTCATCAGCCACGCCAGTCACGTCTGGGCCACCGGCTGCCTTTTTCTTTCTTCCCCCCTTTGCTTTCTCCCCCTTCCCCTGTTGGCGAGGGCAAAGTGGCCGTGGCGGCGCCATGCCCGGGCCGGAGTGAGTGCGCGCGGGCGAAAATGGCGTACATCCAGGTAGGGCTGAGGCTGGGGGGCAAGGTCCGCGGTGTGGGTGGGGGGTGCCGCGCCCCTCTGCCTGTGAGCGCGCGGAAGGAAGGGCGCACGGTTAGGCTCGCACAAACTTGCCTCGAGAAAAAGGGTGCCTGAGCGCAGGCACCTGTGCAGCGGCGGGGACGCACCCCACGAGAAGAGGCTGGGGACCCCCAAACCCTGGGCTGAAGGGCCCCGTGTGGACTCTGCAGGCACGCCCTCGCCTCCTGGGGAGTTGGTGGGGGTGGGGTGGGGCGGACTTTCTCTGCGCTACCCCTCCCCCTCCCGCTTGCACCCCACCCCCGGGGAGGGGCCGCGGGGAGGGTGGCCCGGGGCGAGCCAGCCGCCCGGCCCGCCAGCTGCCGTTGCCGTGGTGACGGCTCCGGCTAATTGGCCGGCTGAGCGAGCCTGAGGCAGCTGTTCCGGCCAGGAGGGACAAGGACGTCGTCTCTCCCAGGCACTGGGTGCTGAGGGTTGGGGGACACCCCAAGGCGTCAGAGACGTGCTGCTGTTGGTGGGGTCAGCCGATTATTTGCGGCCATTGCACAAGGTGTTGGCAGTTGTGAGCCCCCGCCACCTTGGGGAAACTCCCCCAAGAATGCTTGGGCTGAAATAATATTCAAGCATCTTTTTTTGGGGGGGGGGCATTGGGGAAGGGAGGACTGCTTGATTAAGAGACCTTTCGCCTCAATCGAAAGGGGGAAGCAGTGACAGGTCGGCGCCAAGGTCAAGCAGTCAGACCCGCGTAGCCGCTTGGTTCTGGGACTGATTCCTCTGAGCCCGAGCCCCGAGCCGGGGTTAAAAGCCTGCAGACTCCCCCATTCCAGGGACATCTGGACTCACTTCTTTCCTGGGCCACAGCTGGGGGGCTGCTGGCGCCCCCTCCCTCTGGCTTCCACCCGCCCTCATCTGGTGCTCAGACTTCTCAGCCTGCTGGGAACTCTTGTCGCCTGGCATAACCTCCCCCTCCCTCTCTGGCTTAGAGGAGACCCTGACTGTCCTTTTAGAACTCCTGGGTCCTCTGTTCAAGTTTGGCCAAGGTCTCATTTACGTCCACCTACTGTGTGCTGGATGTGGGGGGCGGTGCTTTTCTCCCATGGATCAACAATACCTGCTTAGCTACCTACTATGTGTGGGCACTGTGGATATAGCCGTGAAAACGGCAAGGTCCCTGCCCCTCAGAATACGGTCTAGTGACTGAGGAGCCTTGGAACCTTAAAACTGCCTTCAGCACAAGACATTAAGTCACTTGCCCAGCCAAGGCTATGCCACTCATGGAGATCCTGGTGCCCTCCAAAGAGGGTGTGGGGAATGTTAAACATCCGAGTGAGCATGGCCTGGCCACGTTGGCTGGCTTTTTTCTGTGAAGGACCAGCGGATTGTTTCTTTGAGGTTCCTAGTCTGTGTCAAGGCTGACTTTGGTGCTGAACAGCCCTGGGTTATCAAGGACCAGCGGGCCGGGCTGTGTGCCTATAAAACTTTATTGTGAGCACTGAAACTTGAAGTATTCCTCTCCCTTTGGCTTTTTCCACCCGTTCCGTGAAGATGTACAAAGCATTCATAGCTGACTGGCTTTCCAAAGCAGGCCGGAGACTCCCCAGCTTGCTGACACCTGCTGTAGAATATCTGGGTTTTCTTTCTGTTTCTTCCTGACTTGAATCAGTCTCCACCACAGGACCAAACAAAGTGAGTTAAGATTTCAGCTTTCTGGGTTTATTTGTGCCCCCTGCCTGGGCCTGGGGGTCCAGATGATGGTTTCTTTGCAGGGACTCTGAGGCCGGTTCTGCTCATCCTGGTTTTGTAAATGTTTTGCTTCTGATCAACAGTGCTTAGCTAAGATTTCCCCACGTTAAGAGAATGGGTATGGGCTATGGAAAAGCAGCGCTTAATTCTTGTGCTTTATCAGGAGCATTTTTTGAAGTACTCTCTCCCGCAACCACACGAGGGCACATAGCTTTTTGCTGCTTTGTTCACGGCTCGATGGGCCAGGACAGTCCCTTGTGCCAGCGGTTCCCATTGGTCTGGACAAATCACCTTGTTCTCACAGCCATCGAAAGGGGACAGATGCTTTGCAGCTGGAGAGCACACACATCCATTCATTGTTCGAGTGCACTGACTTAGCCTTCCCGCTACAGAAAAGGGCCAGAGTGACCCCCCCCAACTTGCCCAAATCACAGGACTGGCGCTTCTCCACTCTCCTGTCCGCATGCCCCCCACCCCAGGTCTTGCCCTTTTGGGGGGTGGAGTTTTGCTGTGGCGGAGTTTATGATTTCGTCTTTGCTTTCCTGCTGCAGACATTCCCTCACCACTTGGGGGATTTTGAATTTTTCATCAGCTGTCTACCACCCTGTTATTTACTTAATATTTTCTCAGAAAATGGAATCACTATTTGCCTTTGTTAAAAAGGAAACTTTATGTCACCTCCATACTAGAAAATCAGGAGCACTCGATGTCCATAGAAGGCAACTGGACAAATTAACACGATGCCCCGTTACTAAATTCTCGCTGGATGAGCAGCCTCTGCGGTGCTGGGTCTGTTCTTTTTGTGTAAAAAGGGAGGGGGGATTTCCAGCGTTTGAAAGCCGGTAGCAGGGTGCCAGATGGAGACTGTCTCTGAAAGAGAACTGGAAAAGGAGATCTTTCTCCGCCTTGGATCAAAGTTCCAAGTTTGTGTTCCATCTCCGGAAGGTCCCAGGCTGGGATGGGGCCTCCACCTAGCCCACCACACTTACTGGTCCATCTGGGCAATGCTCGGGATTTCCTAGGAGAGGGGGAGGGTGTCTCTGAGAAGACGGCTGAGGGGTGGGGCCAGGGACAGGAGGCAGCCCCTCCCTCCCCAGGACCAGATTGTGCCTGCCTTTCGGGCTCCCTCCATTTGTGGGTGGTCTTAGGAAGCTCCCCACCATCACCACTGGAGCAGCAGTGGGAGGCAGGGAGGCGGGGAGGCGGGGAGCTGTGCCATGCACCCTGCCTGCTGCACCCACCATGTCCATTGGGTTGACTTCATGGCTATTTCTGAATAGGGAAGCTTTGCGCCCTCAAGTGTGGCTGCATCGGACAGCATGACTATCTATCCCCTCGCTCTGATTCATGACAACATACGGTGCAAATCAAATCGAAATGCTAAACTTTCCCATCTATTCGGTGTTGGTTAGCCAGGAGGCTACCAGCAGCTCTGAAGATAGCAACACCTTGTTAGCAAGTCAGCTCCCTTTCCAGGATGGTAAGTGGAAAGATGCAGGCTTTTTTTTTTTTTTCCTCCTGGAGTTGCTGGAATATTGCTAAACTGGTTTTGTCTCTCTCTCTTTTGAAACCCCCTCACTCCCTACGCCCCTTGGCTTCATCCCGGATCTTAAAAGGGCAGCTGGAACCTTTAAACGAGGTGAGTTCACGGGCTAATGTGTCTGGTCTGGTTTCTAACCCAGAAATGCTCGCCGTTCATTTCCGAGTCTTCTGTGGGGCTGTGGGGATTTTGATAGGAAGCAATAACCAAATGTTGATAAGGACACATTTTGATGCTTTTCCACGCCAGGGAGATTCCCGGGTGAAAGGACACCCCCTTGACGAGATGGGCTTCCCTCCCCACCCCCTTCTTATTCCGTTGGATGATCTCTGTTTACTGTCATGTCACTGAGATGATTAAAAAGAATTTTTTTTTGGCTTTGCTTTCGAGAAGACGGTAATATTTCTTATGTCTCTCGAACATATTGTGTGGCCCTCACCGTGCGGTGTGCACCGCCCACATGTCGACAAAGACGTCCACAAAAACTACAAAAGAAAAGAAAATACCTGCGAATGTTTTGCTCGCTATTAACGGCTGCAGGAGTTGGTGTTTGCCATCTTTGTGCCTGCAGTTGGTAAATAGAAATGGAAAACATTTTGTTCTAAGTGTTCAGCCTCGGATACAGACCTCCTGCATGTCATTATTTCTCATCAGGCATCGGCTTAATTTTGGGTGTTTTTCCTCCCCCTCCTCTCCGCCCTTCTAACCTCCTGTCTCTCCCCTGCCCACCTCCCCCAATGGCCTCAGGGTTTTCTTTCTAGAATCTCTGATCTGCTGCTGTGCAGACGGACCTGCCGGACCTGCTGTCAGAAGTGCTATGAGTCCAGCTGCTGCCAGTCGAGTGAGGACGAAGTGGAAATTCTGGGACCTTTCCCTGCCCAGACCCCTCCCTGGCTGTAAGTACACCTGCTTTGAACCTCCTTGAAAGTGGACTCAGACCTTTCCTTCCCAGCGAGGGTTGGTGGGGGTGAAAGAGGGTCTGGTGAACTTCCAGCCGATGGGCATGCTCTGTTTTATTTGGCAAGCTGGCGAGACCAGCTGGTCACGGAGCTCGAGTCCAGCCAGCTCCTGAGCGGCGAGCCGTGTGATGCTAAGAGAGCGGGCACGTGGAGCCACCGAGCCGTGCCAAGTGGCGGGCGAGAGAGCTGTGCGCACCTCGAGTGTCCCAGGTCCTAAAGGTCGCCATCCCAGCGGGTCCGGCCAAGTGTCCCAAGCACCTGATCCCACGCTTGGCCCGGATCGGATGCCCGATAAATACTTGTTGCTGGGATAGATGCAGGGAACAAATGAACAAGTGGTTTTTTGCTGTCCTGCGCGAGAACTTGAGAAATGGGGAAGCAGAAAGGCGATGCCAGGCTCCATCCTGTCCTCCAACGCTGTTTATGTTCTCTCGGCATCTTTCATTTTATTTCCAATTCGTTCTCCTCCCGCGCCTGCATACAACATCTCCATCTGCCAGTCGCTCAGATATTTTGGGACTGCGGTTTGGGAGCTTCTCAGCCACATGTCGGGTCCACCTCTCTGTGGCTGAGAGAGGAACGTGGCCAGAGCCCAGGGTGGGTCCAGGCTAGAGGAACAGTGTGGTCAGGCCTGGAAGTATCAAGTGTAACTTCTTTTGGCGCAGCTGGGGGTGGGGGCAGGGCAGTGCCCAGTGCCCAGGTTGGAGCCCCAGCAAGGGCCCATGCCATCTCAGACACACCCAAGGGCCCAGACTCTAGAGCTCTGTGGCGGACCCCCTTTCCCTCCAAGTTGGGGGTCATGCCTTGATCCCCCGATTTTTCTCTTAGAAGCAAGTATTAAATAGTTCCAAGGTAAATGGGCTCCATGTGTTCAAATCCTGTTTCCCCGCCTTATTTCTAGTTCTGTAATCTTGGGCAAGTTGCTTGAGCTCTTTGTGACTTGATTCCCTATGTGTAAAATGGGGATGACAGAAATAATAATAGTCTGTATCTCAAAGGCTTGTTATGGTGATTGCACGGACAGATAGATAGGAAAGTACCTGAGACTGTTGGACAGTTTTTTAATTCTCATAAAGGTGCATGATTCTTTTTATTCTATTTTAGCCTCGGTTTCTGCATCTGTAAAGTGGGACCAACAGTAGAACTTCTAGGGCCATTATTAAGATTAATGACTTATGCCCAGAGTGTGCTTGGCACAATACTGAAGGTTCATTTCTATCATTATTGGGGATGAGATTCTTTAAACTGATGCCAGTACAATCTTAAGGAACTCTTCTGTCTTCCTGGGTCGTAACCTGAATCCTCCAAGTGTGTGTAAAGTGGAGCTGTTTGGTGAAACCAGGCTGTTAACCAAGAGATCATTCCCACTTTCCAGCGCCCTGTGTGGTGGAGGTGGGCACCATCTGGTGTCTTTGACTCCATGCTCAGGAGAATGCCAGCTCCGTGAGGACAGGGCTCAGCTGTCTTGTTCATGCAAAAACTCCTCACTGTTGACCGACTGACTAACCTCCAGACAGAATTGGCTCTCGAGAGTGCTGGTCACCCAGGTGCAGAGTGAGTCTCGGCCTTTGTTAGCTCTTTCTGAGGCAGACTCTGTGTGCCAGACTGCAGTATACAAAGGCCAGGGAGAGTCGCTTCCTGTGCTCGGGGCATCTAAAACCCACTCTAGGTGAAAAGCAAGTACCTCAACCCTGTTGCCTTGAGAGCTGTGCATTTACATCCTGCATGCCCAGATGCCACCCTCCTCGAATCTTGTTACGGGAAAATCCAGCAATATTCCTCAGACATTGCTGGATCCAACACTCCAGGGATGCCTGGTTGTGTTCCCTGTTTCTTCTGTGTTGATCTCAGTCTTAGACTTGCTTTCTTCTTCACCTTATTCTGAGCAGCATCAAAAAAGACGCACTGCCTTCCTGTCATGTGTCAGTTACGTTCAAGTAGAGGACATGGTGTGTGGGTCAGGTCTGGGGTACCTGACCACTCCACAGTCAGGGAAAGGTCCCTTCCATCTGAAACATACAGACCAGGCTAGTAAACCAGAGATTGGTAAAGGTTTTTCTATGAAGGGACTTAGAGTAAATATTTTGGCTTCCTGGGCTTCATCTCAATCCAACCACTTATCATTGTAGTGTCAAAGCAACTGCACGCGGTTGATACATGGGTGAGTGTGGCCGAATGCCAGAGTCCTTCACTTGCAAAACCAAGCAGTGGACTCGGCCTTGTCATGCATTGACCTTCATAATAGACAGTTTGGTCTGTGGCTGAATCCAGGACAGTCAAACAGACATGAATAGTGGCGTGAATCAGAACCTTTGTGTGTGTGCAAGCTGAGTATGTATGAGGCTCTTGACCACCAGATTGACAAATACAGATTTTCTTGTGATCGGTGGAGATCCCGGATGTGCATTGAAAAGTGCTGTCAGGCACCTGTGTGTCCCCACACCCTGGAGGTGAGTGTTACAGGTACATAGCGTAGGCGCCGACACTGAGTTGGAGGGCAACTGTGCTTTGCTCTGGCTGCGTTGCTCTTTCTGGGCAGAGACTTCTTTGGTTTTGCCGCCAGCAGAGAAGTGGACAGAACTTTCCCAACCTACCATACAGCCCCTCCCCCCCCCAGGGGCACCACCCACCTGGTGTCCTGACAGCATCCCTGAGTTGTGCAGTCACCAGCATGAGGAGCTGTCCATGGTCTCAGTGCTTCCCTGGATGAGCCAGATCTCGCTGGAACTCCAGGCAATACTTAGCGTGTTTTTAGCACTCAACATAATGGAAAATGTTAAGAATGTGTACAGGGGAAGCGGGCGGGTTCAATCATTCAAAAAGTGAATTTACAGCTTGTGTTTTCCCCAGATTTATTTACCAAGTGGGCAGTTGCATGTTATCAAACAGCAGGGAGTAGAAATGTCAAGTGAACAGCTCTGCAGTGCTGTGTCTATTGTGACATTTGAGCCAAGAACCAGAGGACATGTCTATTTGCAAGGTGGCTTGTGGCAGATGGGCTCACCCTTTGTATGTGTGATTTTGAGGGGAGGGACACACCATTCATTTTCACATATGCTTCCTTCCGGTGGGACCCCCAGCTTTCCTGGGCTGGGCTGAACTAGTGAGTGTCAGGAAAATGTCAATATACATGATCCTTTTGGGGCATTGCCAGAAATATTCACAGTGAAGAGCAAATTGAGGTCATTTGTCCAACAAGCATGTCTTGAGTACCTACTGTGAACAAGCTCTTGCAGATCTCTCAGGGGGTGCCTAGCAGTGTGGAGGGCTCCATGGGCTTCTTCCACATCACAGTGGTGCCAGTGAACTCTCCCGCCCCATACCCCACCCCAAGCTTCCATTACCCATTCTGAAGAGGCACTTAATAGGTTGCTCAGTACCTCAGCACCTTGATCATAAGTCTCACCACTAGAAGCATGCCAGGCACAGGAGGGCTGCCAGGTACTTAGATCATGGTGAGAGAAATCAGGTAAGATCCACAGGAAGGGTGTATCCATACATCCTGTCGTCATTCATTCATTCAGAAAATAAGCATGGAGTGCCCCAAGGTGCCAGGTGCTATGCCTTCTTGACAGGATTGAATAAGCAGCTGTGGCTTAGTGTCAGAGGCACAAGATCAACTAGCCAGTCAAAACGAAAGGTGACTGGTGCACAGTAAAGGAGATGCACAGATAAGGGGTGATGGGTAGGGATGGGGGTAGGCACAGCCCTTGAGACTGAGACCCGATTGATGAGGGAACCAGAGGGTTGAAGATACCGGGAAAAGCATTCTGGGTAGAGGGAACAGCATGACTCAGAGTGATGGAGGAGGGGCAGAGAGGCCTGGTGGCTGCAGGGATCTACTCGGGCGAATGCTGGTCTTGTGTCTGAGGACTCAGCTAAGGCTGCAAGGGGCGATGGCATTCAGGCTGATCCTTGGAGACAGCTGGGACTTCCCAGGTGGAGGTGACTCAGTGGCCATACGTGTTAGTCTTGCCTTGGTTGGAAAATACTGCTGCTTTCGCTGCGATCCTGGTTCCTTCCCCACATGTCATCTGCAAAGTGCACCTTTTACACATCAGGATGGGGCAGTCAGGACCGGGGCACCCTCCCCCCTTATATAACTTGCCCTGTCTTGTCCTGACTGTGACCCTTGTGAAATGTGGGAGCTTATCAAATCAGCCCCATATCATGCCCAGAGGCATCTGAAGACCCCGTAGAATTTGAAACTTGCATTTTTCTAGACTGGTTTACCCTGCAGGCTTAAATGTCAACTTCAGAGGGCTGTGGCCTCAGAAGCTATCTGTTCACAAGCCTTGAGAGCTTAGGGGCTTGTAAAGCAGCAGTGATCTCGAGACTGCATTGCCAGCTTTTCCTCTCCTCTGGCACCCCTACCTAGCTTTATGAGTATCGGGGATCTGGGAACCGCCCTGCTCTAAGGCCAGCTGAAGTGTATCGAGCGCCTGAGAAAGCTGCCAGCCACTGTTCTAAGCATGTTGGGTGTTTTAGCTCTTGGTGTTCACAGCAGCCATCCGGGGTGGGGGGAGGGTGTCCGATGGGGCAGATGGGGGACAGAGGCACAGAGAGCAGAGTCTTGCCAAGGTCGGCAGGCAGGGTTCATAGCCACAGAGCGTGAGATTAATTGCTCCTCTAGATCATCTGTCCCCACCCACCCCCACGCCGGTGGTGCTCTTCATTTTTCGCCTCTCCTCCTCCTCCTCCTCATCCTCCTCCTCAGGAACACATTGAGTCAGAACTGCTGCTAATTCACAGCTGTTTCTTCACTTGGAACTATTGGTCTTAAATTAGTGATTCTCAGGGCCCCTTCATAGCTGTAACTCTGCCACTCAAAGAGCCCTTGAGTGACACACTGTTACAGGATTTTTTTTTTAAGATTTCTTTTTTATGCATACAGAACTGGGGTGCAGGCCAGAGGTGCAGGGGCGGTGAGACACAAAGTGGGGAGCACAACAGGCCAACGGAGGAGGTACACTGCTGAGGGGAGCAGCGGACCGGTCAGGAGAGATCTGCCACGCCCTGTGGGTCACCTCCGGGGCTGGGTTTCGAACTCATGGTGAGGTGGCTTTAGCTTCTTAGTGCTGTGCTTTAACACGCTGCGCCACCAGGGAGGGCCCTACAGGATATTTTTAAAAGATGTGCAATTACAGACGTGGGACCACTCACTGAAATCCACTCAGCGAAGTTCGGCTGTGTAGAATCCTGGCAGCCCTGGCTCTGCTCAGTGGCGCCCCTGCGTGGCAGGTCGCAAATGCTCCCCATACCCTCCTCTAGGGCCCCGCTTTGAAATGATGCCGCCTTGCATTACAGTACAAAACTAGGAAACGTTTGTTCATACCATTGCATCTTTTGTGCAAAATAAAGCAAGATGTGGCCCTCCCTGGTGGTGCAGCGGGTTAAAGCACAGCACTAAGAAGCTAAAGCCACTTCAGCATGAGTTCAATTCCCGCCTACCCCGTAGATGACCACATGGCGCAGCAGACCTCTCCTGACCCGCCCGCTGCTCCCCTCAGCAGTGTACCTCGTTGATCTGCCTGTTCTGCTCCCCACTCTGTCTCTGGTGAATCCACTCACCCTCTGCATCTCTGGCCTGTAACCCAGTTCTGTATGAATAAGTAAATAAATCTTTAAAAAAAAAATAAAGCAAGATGTGACTGAGAGTTCAAGTGACACCGCGCTGTCTTCTTCAGAGACCTAGAGGCCAGCCTGGGGAGGGGGGTTCTTTAACAACCACTGAGCCGTCTTCCCTCCGCTAGGGTGACGAGCCGGAGCAGCGACAAGGACGGGGACTCAGTCCACACGACCAGCGATGTCCCACTCACCCCGCGGACCAGCTCCCCTGACCGGAGATGCTCTTCCTCGGACACGTCCAAGTCCGCTTACAGCCTGACGCGCAGGATTTCAAGTAAGCGCCCTCCGGGGACCGCCGCGGGGCCAGGCGCCGCGTCAGAGTCCAGGAATCCGGATGCCATTCTCTGGGTCCCTGGGCCAAAGGCAGAGTCTTCCCCCAAAGACTCCCCCAGAGACTCAGCAACGTCCCCAAGGAAAGATGTGAAGGGCAGGGATGTCCCCGGGAGGGGTGGGAGGAGTGACAATCCAGGCGACAAGGAAGATAAGGGCAGTGTCAAACGAGAGCACTGCACCTGATTTTTGCTGAGTCTAGCCAGAAGCGATCGTTTCGATTGATTTTGGCTTTTGGTGATCACAAGTGGCATTGAATTGGCTCAGCTGCTTGGCGTGGCCAATGTCCGTCATTTCAGACCTCCAAGGGGGAGGGTCACCGTAATATACAGCAGGGTGACAGATGCAGGGGACTTCAGGGCCTGGGGTGGTTGTGACAGGGACTGAGTGCAGGGGGTTGGACAGAAAGATGTCACCTCCACCTCAAGAGGATGCTGGCAGGGGAGGGGGAAGGGGTTGGCCAAGCTTGGCGCCCCATTTCAAGGAGAACTGTGATGCCTGGTCTCGCTAAGGGGAAACTGGCCATCTGGGTTTTCGAAGAGACTCTCTTGCTTTCAAACCCAAACAAAATGTGTGTATGGGCTGAATTTGACCCAGTTGGTCTCGATGTGCTTACGTGTTTGACCATATGACATGACTGAGATGCGGAGGAAAAGGAAAATAAAGCCCAAATGACACGCCCTGTGCGTCTGCTGTCAAGCCTGCAATTCACTTAATGAAGAAAAAAGCTTCAAATTCATGAAATGCCCACTCGAGTGGGAATGACGGGTGCCTGGTCTTGCTGGGAGTAGATGGGAAAGAAAAAAGAAGCAGTGAACAGCTTGAAGTAGTGAAACAGCGATGGTGGGCTCGTCTGGGCTGTCGTCCCAACTGTAAAATGAGAGGGCCGGTCTCCACCTCCGCTATCCAGCCAGTAGCCACTGGACATGCATTCTGGAGCGCCCCCCACTGGGCCAGCCCAAAGAATCAGAATCGAAAGCTGCTGTACATGTAATGTACATGGTGGAGCTCTGAGAATAAAAAAAGGAAAATTGAAAGGATTGAACATTCCTAAAATGTTCTTATATTGATTATATACGGAAATGGTCATGTTTTATATAGTGTCAGATAAGTAAAAGATGACAGTTTTTACCTGTTTCTTCACACTTTAAAAAAAAATGTGGTCACTGGAAAATGTTTTTTTTTTTTGAAAGGTTTTTATTCATTTATGCATACAGAACTGGGGTACAGGCCAGAGGTGCAGGGCTGGTGAGAGGATTCACCAGAGACAGAGTGGGAAGCAGAACAGGCAGATCAACGAGGTACACTGCTGAGGGGAGCAGCAGACCAGACAGGAGAGGTCTGCTGCCCATGTGGGTCACCTCTGGGGCAGGGGATGGAACTCACACTGAAGCAGCTGCTGTTTGGCTTAGCTCAGCAGGGCGGCACTCCAACCCACTGCGCCACCAGAGAGGGCCCAAGTCACTGGACAACTTTAAGTGACCTATGTGACCTATATTTTGGATCTCCTTTACAGTTCTCTTGGGTGACGCTGGACTACATGATTCTTTAGTGTCAGGCCCAGTTCTGTACACAGGTGAATTGTGTTTAGTGCACAGGTATCAAAATAGTCACCACATACTAGGCAAGACATGACTTTATCTGGTAAGACGGTGTCCGGCAAAAGTGCTATGCAGGAGCAATTACTACAGGGCGGCACTTCTGTATGGAATCCAGGTCAAATGCATGGGGTAGAGAGGAGACTGGCCACCAGGGGGTGCTGCAGCAGAGAGGGTTTCAGTGCGCAGAGAGGACATTAGTCTAGCGCTCTCACACTTTGTGGTGCAGTGAGCGATGCCAGACCACACACTGACTTTTGCTGAGAGCTTGTGTTATGTGTTCTTAAGTGAAATAATAAGATGGGAACAAACTTTGGGGTTGGATAGATTTGTGGCATCAATTATGCTGATTTATCGCCACACTCTTCAAGTCGTGTAATTAAACACATACAGCTTTTGTATGTCAATCACACATCAGTTAATTGTTGGGGGAAAAAGGAGTGGCATGAGCTCATTGCTAGAGTGGAATGATGGGCTTGGAACAATGGACTCAGCTAGCTGATGAGAAGAGGAGCGGCACCCCAACAGTGAGGGGGCCTCAAATGGTCTCTAAAGGACAGTAGTGACCGCTCACTGCGTTCCTGCCATGTGCAAGTTCAGTGTCAAGGCCTCTCATGCTCAGTGAATTCACCCGTCGTTGAGACAGATGCTCAATTGACTCCATTTTACAGGGGAGAAACGGAGTCCCAGGGCGTCTAAGGAATGTTCTGGGATCACATGACTAGTGAGTCACTGGCTCACTAGGAGGTGGCAAGCTGGAATTTAACCCAAGCGCTCCAGCCCACTCCCTGACTGTGGAGGGTAGAGGTTGGGCGCTGGCCTGTGGCACTGGCAGGCTGGGCTGGACTCCTGGCTCCTCCTCTCACTCATGGTGTGACCTCTGGCAAGTTTCTGTGTCTTCATCTGTAAAAAGGGATGATTTTATCTCATCCCTGATGAAGAGGAGATGACTTGTATGTGCAGTACATTTTGAAGCTGCATTCCACCCCAGTGAAGAGGGCCAGGTCACTTGGCTGCCTCTCCCACAAAAAATAAGAGGGCTTCAGGGTGTGGGGGAGCAGGTGGCAGTTAGCATTATGGCCGACTGGAGAGTCTGTGGGAAAGGGTGCCAAACCCCCCCCCCCCGGGTGGCGGTGCTAATTGTGCTCTCTGGCGACTGTCTAGGTCTTGAGCCCCGACGACCCAGCTCCCCACTCATTGATATTAAGCCCATCGAGTTTGGCGTTCTCAGCGCCAAGAAGGAGCCCATCCAGCCCTCGGTGCTCAGACGGACCTATACCCCGGACGATTATTTCAGGAAATTCGAGCCTCAGCTCTATTCCCTCGATGCCAACAGCGACGACGTGGACTTCCTGACCGACGAGGAGATCTTGTCCAAGTACCAGCTGGGCATGCTGCACTTCAGCACCCAGTACGACCTGCTGCACAACCACCTGACCGTGCGGGTGATCGAGGCGCGGGACCTGCCGCCCCCTGTCTCCCACGACGGCGCCCGCCAAGACATGGCGCACTCCAACCCCTACGTCAAGGTCTGCCTGCTGCCAGACCAGAAGAACTCCAAGCAGACGGGCGTCAAGCGCAAGACTCAGAAGCCGGTGTTCGAGGAGCGCTACACCTTCGAGATCCCCTTCCTGGAGGCGCAGAGGAGGACCCTGCTGCTGACCGTGGTGGACTTTGACAAGTTCTCGCGCCACTGCGTCATCGGCAAGGTGTCCGTGCCGCTGTGCGAGGTCGACCTGGTGAAAGGCGGGCACTGGTGGAAGGCGCTGATCCCCAGTTCTCAGGTAAGGGGGGTCGCCTCGCCTCCTCCCGGGGCTTTAAGGAGCAATGATTTGCATCTGGGGATGGCAAATTTTTTGTATTTGAAGACCTTTTATAATTAAAAATAATTCAAAGTATTTTGAAATCGTTTCGACTTAGAGGATACAAACACAGGACAGAGAGTGCTCATGTGGTCCTCATCCAGCCCCCAGTGACAGATCTTACACGAGCAGAGGGCATGCCCGTCGGAAATAGACGTTGGTAACATGGGACAGACCTTGTTTAGTTTGCACTGGATTGACTTGTGCATGTGTGTGTGTTTCTCTGGCACTTTCTTTTATTTATTTTTTAAGATTTATATTATTTATGCATACAAGATCTGGGGTACAGGCCAGAGGTGGGGGGGGTGAGAGGATTCGCCAGAGACTGGGGGGAGCAGAACAGGCACATCTACTGACATACACTGCTGAGGGGAGCAGCGGGAGGGACAGGTGAAGTCTGCTGTACCATGGGGTCAGCTCCCTGGCTGGGGATCGAACTTATACTGCAGTGGCTGCAGAAAGCTTAAAACCGGTTTGCTATCAGGGAGGCCCACTCTCTGGCATTTTATCACATGGATATTCATGTAGAAGAGGAGGACGTGGCCACTGTAGAGGCTGCTGGCTCATGGCAAAATAAGCTGTTGGGTCCTTTCACCTGGGGATGCAGCTCGTGGTCTCATTGCTAAGGATTGGCTGAAAGATCATGGAAATGAAGGCAGGTTGGTGCTAGGGCTTTGGGTATTGTTAAGCTGTTGAACATGGAAATGAGGATATAGAATCAGCAAATGTGTGGGTCCATGGCCTGGGTTTGAAGTGACGCTGGTTGTTAAGAGACATTCTGCTCAGCCAGGTGGTGAGCAGTGTGTCAAGTAGAGGGACCCTTTAGCCGCTTAGAGTCTACCGTGCAGGCACAACTTTTTAAAAAAATTATTTAATAGTTACAGCCAAACATATATACATAAAATTGACCATCTTACTGATCGCTGAGAGTACGAGTCAGTGGTGGAAAATACACTCCTCTTGGCGTGGCCGTCCCCACCATCCATCTCTAATGCTCTTTTTCATCTCACGAAAAGGAAGCTTGATGCCTATTGCACAATAATGTTTCACCTTCCCCCCTTTGCTTCCAGCCCCTGGCAACTGCCACTCTGCCTTGTGTCTATGAACTACTGTAGGGCCCTCAGATCCGTAGCATTGTGCGATGCTGTTTTGGGGACAGGTCATTTCCACTGGCGCTCATGCCCTCCAGGTTCCTCCGCAGGGCAGCATGTGTCAGGCTGGCCTTCCTTTTGAAGGCTGAATAATATTCCATCGTGTTATCGATCACATTTGGTTTGTTCATTATTCTGTCTATTGTGGACACTTGGGTTGCTTCCAACTTTTGGTTTTTGTGAATAATTCTATGAATGTACATGCACATGAATGTACAGACATTTCTGCATTTTTTTTTAGCCATAAAAGTATTATGATCTCTTGTATTCATATGGTTTTGGCATGGAAAGGCAGTGGGGATATCAGCTCCCTGTGGACAGGCAGCTCCTCACGCGACATTAAAAAGGCCTGGGTTTCCTGTTCCAGCCTGTTCACACTTTGGTTGGCCTCAGTTTGCTCATGTGACGGGAGATATAGCACCTGTCACCTTCCCTCTGGTGCATTTGTGGGGGTAGAGGCCATCATCTTACTGTTCCAATGGTCAGCGAAGAACCACACAACAGTGGTCCCGTAGGCCACATGACCTCTGTGACATTCCCACAACCACAAAACCACATAGTGACTCACATCCCCCATCATTAAGTGATACCTGAACATCAACTCTTCATGGGAAACAGTAGCCTCTAGAGATCACAATCCCTCAACCCGAGGTAAAGTATTATATGTAAAAATGCTGTATGATTATGAATTATTTATTTAGCCTGTGAGTATCTGTTAGCTGCTTCTCAGTAGTGAGGCCCACTTATGGACACTACTCAGGCACATCATAGATTGGATTCCAGACACCCAGTAAAACAAACAGCCAATAAAGGCTTTCCAGTGCATATAAATATTACATGTATACTATACTATAGTACATTAAGGATGGGATACCGCTGTGTCTAAAACTCCTTAATTTATAAATACTTGGTTGCTTAAACATATGAGTCACCATCTTAGTCTTGAGCAAGTTGTAATCTTTTGGGTCAGCGGGCTCATAAGAAATGCAATTATCTGCAAGGTGCAATAAGATGAGCACTAACATGTTAGTGTCTACTCTGAGCCAGAGAGTTCTGTGTGATTTATACGTGCTCATGCATTTTTCCTTGCCAGGGCCCAGTTTCAGGGGGACTAGGCAGAGATAAATTAAGTAATTGTCTGGGTACTGGGTGGTGGAACCAGGTATCTTTGACTTAAAAAAAAAAAAGATGTGCTGTGACCGTGCCATTAGACATCTCTCTAGCAAGCACAAGGGGAGTCTCTGCCCTCATGGAGTTTGCAGTCTAGTGGAAGGAGACACACAGCAAACAGCTGAGTCAACGAATAATGCTCTGTTAAATAATGCGTCAAATAATTGAAGTAATTAATTAGTTAACTTTTCATTACATTAAGTAATAATTGCATTTCTATGATATTTAAGAACCTATAGAGCCTATAGGTGAAAAGACCAGCACAGTGGATATGCTGGGGTAGATGGGGAGAGGGTTGACCAGAAATGTCTAGACTAATAGACATTGTCTATGCCCAGAGGAAGACAAAAAGCAGGGCAGGGTGGGAAAGGGATTGTAAGTGGGTGAGGCGATGATATGGAAGTAGGGTGCTGGGGGCATGGGGATAGAGCCTGGAGGATCTCTGGGGAAAGAGTATCCCAGGCAGAGATTGAAGATGTGCAAAGGCCTGAGACAGGAGCTGGCTTAGCTTATGGCAAAACTAGTAGAGGGAGGGAGGGAGAGAGCTTCAGCTGGGGTAAAGGCCACATCCTGTGGTACTACAGGCTAAGTTGGGGTAAAGGCCACATCATGTTAAGACTTGGATTTGAGTCCTAAGTATGGTGGAAGTTTCGAGAATAGGGTCACCCAACCAGGCCAGGCCCTGCAGAGAACTCACTGTGGAGTTCAAGTACCTTGAGTGACAAGGTACTTACATCCCAAATACTTAAAGAATCCAAGAACTCAAAACTAAAATACAAACCCTAACTTAAGCACAGCAACAGTTTTAATTAAAAAGATACTTCCGGAAGAAGACATAGGCACGGTCTCCAGGCTCCTCCAACTCCCCTCACCCCCAATCTGAGAGTAGATCCATCTGTTTGGTGGCCTGGCAAGTTATGCTTTGGGACTGGGAGTGATATCACCACTCCTTTGTATGGAAAAATTTTGGCCTCAGAACGCCCCCCAACGTAACTCCTATTCTCCGCCCACTCCCTACCCCCCAAGCACGTACCTCCTATTTCTTCCTTCCTTCTTGGGCACTTACAAGGAGCTCAGTGGGTGTTTCTTGAGTGGAGTAACTGTCCTGTGTAAAGAGGGCTGGCCTTGCATTAGACCGAGTCTATTGTAGCTCCACGTTTGTCTTCACCAGTGTGAACTTGAGTCCAACTTCTCACCCATGAATTCAGGACTAGAATTGCCAGTGCAGGGCGGGAGGGTTGGGAAGGGCTGTGCAGACACCAGTGGTAACTTCTGTTGCACCCACTGTGTGCCGGCACGATGCTATCGCACGAACTCTTCTCATCCTCCCATTTTATGGGTGAGAAACCTGAGGACTATGTTAATTTGCCCAAAGCTACAGAGCTGGGGTTTGAACCCAGCTGTCAACTCCAGAGACTGTGTACTTAGCTGCTCTGCCCCATTCCCTGGCCTCTTACAGGCCAGGTGGGCAAAGCCCCTGGCAGGTACCAAACACAGAATAGGGAGAACTGGGAATTTAGAGCCTGGGAGGCGGGGAGGAGGCAGCAAGAAGGGAGAATGCTAACGGTGGGAAGGGAGGCTGGGAGCCATTGAGACTGAGGCCATGAGGAACCGGCCTTGGGATTTGGTTCGAGTTTCAGGAAATGCCTCTCTGGTGTTTACTGTGCCCCAGACAGACAGAACTAGAAGGAATTTAGGACACTTTTTTAAAAAGGGAAATAGTGTTATTTTTCTCTGCAATAAAAGGAGGTGACCATTGTTCCGTGTTCTCTTGCAAGGACCTGGGAACTGTCTGGAGGGATACGTTTGCTCAACTGCATTTTGTGTTTTGAGATGACTCCCTGCCTGACACTAACAAGCAAGACCCTTGACAAGGCAAATGTCAGTTTTTGTAATGAGACTCCCACTTCTCAGCACTGACCTGTCACAATGCTGTCTCTGTGTATTCAACGGCTCTCCTGCCCGGCTTGGTCGACAGCCGTGTTTCGACAACACTGTGCAGCCAGGCCAGACACTTTCAAGGCAGCATTAACTAGAAGCTTCTTTTCACGAGATCCTTCTTGTTTTCTTCCTCCTGAAATAGAAGTGGACTTTACATTTCAGGCCTCAACGCCTCAACAAGAGTTTCCGATCCTAGTTGCAGCATGAACTGGAAGGGAAGCCAGAGATGACCTAGACCAACTTATTTTATAGGTGAGAAAACTGTAACACAGAAAGGTTGGTTGACTTGCCCCAGGTCACACAGTCACACAGACCTGGCTCAGGCCCTGGTTTTACTACCTTCGAGAGGTGTTGGCCTGGCGAGTTAACTCAATCACTAAGCCTCAGCCTCCTGGCCTGTGAAATGGGCCTCAGGTAGTATCCTAACAACTGTGCCTCACAAAGCCCATTTTTTCAAATTATTATGAATTTTGCAAGCCAGCTGACCAGGTAACTTGAAGTCAGCCATTGTGTGCGAAGTCAGCAATCGAAACAATCAGAACTTTTCCGCTAAAGTGTCACCATTTCCAGCCCCCGGGGGGGCACCGTGCTTACCTCGGAGGGTTTCACGGGCAGCGGGGCCGGCCCGTGTATACAGTGGAGCCACAACATGGCGGAGCACATGGCCCCGCAGGCCAGAGTCAGTGTATTCATAATCATGACGTTATTTATAATAGCTCAGTTAAAGTTGTGAACATCTACTCCTCCCTCAAGCCAGGAAGGCCCAACACTGTCAGCAGCGCGAGCTTGGGCAGCGAGGGGCACCTCCATACAAGTGTCGCTTTCCAGGAGACAGAATCCACAGGTCCCCTGGGCTGGTGTCTGGGGCAGAGCCAGCAGCCATTCCCAGCCGATGACCCTATTCTTGATCGATCTTGTTACTCCTGCTGGCCTTGGTCTCGGGGTGCTTGTGGGCCCTGTGCCAGTGACCTGCCCCCCTCCCCCGCCTGGCATCGGGTGTCCCTTTGAGCTGGCACAGGCATTCTTTGTGCCAACAGGGGTCAGAGCGCAGAGGCATAAGGTCCTATCAGTCCACGTCACTGGGATGCAGCTGCACATCAGTGGGGCGACCTGGGGGGGGGGGACAGCACTGTCTAGGTGACGTCACTGCCTCAAATGGACGGAGATTTCTTCTGTCTGGTCCACTGTGGGTTCCCCGAGCCTGGTACATAAGAGCAGTTCAGTAAAAGTACAGATAGAAAGGCGGAAGAAAGCTTAGGCATGATAAGGATACAAAAGACCCAGCATGTTTGGGTCATACAGTGAATGTGATGGTTGAAACCCTGGGCATTAACACAATTGCCAAGAAACGCTGTAGACTGTAAGAAACGAAGGGAGCCCAGAGTTGAATTGGGGGTGCAGGGAGTACATGGCAGGGCAGGGGTGACGGAAAAAGCGATGAAGACCATCGAGAAACACAAAGTAGAAAAGATGTATGAACCAACGGAAGAATTTTAGGAAGAGCTGTTTCCTGCTAGACCTTAAGGGTAGATGCTATGCCCCTGTCGCCCCAGGAAGAAACGGGGGTCAGCAGCACATCCACATCTCACGGGCAGTACTGGTACAGCTGGTGTCAGGGTGGAGGTCTGTGCTGTGGTTCTTCGCCTTCACCCACCACTGTTCTAGCTTCCCAGCGCCTCTACAACCAGTGACCGCAGCAGGGTCGCTCCCCGGATAGGGACTGACTCTCTCACAGTGCTGGGGCCTGGAAGTCTGAAGTCAAGGTGTTGCTGGCCATCCTGGGGGCCCCGGCCTCCATCTGTATCCCCGACCTGTATCCAGCATCTCCAGATGCTCTCTCCCTCTCTCTGACTCTCCTTAGAAGGACACACGTCCTCTTGAGTTGGGCTCCACCCTACTCCAGCATGACCTTGTCTTAACTGGATGTATCTGGTGAACCCTGCGTCCAAATAAGGTCACGTTCATCATAAAGTGTTCGGGTGAGGGCTTTAGCACGGCTTTCTGAGACGCAATTCAAAGAATGACCAACACGCTTCTCCAAATACTAGGACAGGGAAGAGGCCATCAAGAACATAGAAAAGGCCACCCCTCCCTCTCCAAGCGATTGAGGAGAATACATGAAAAGGAAAGCACCCACAGAAGAGTTTGTTACAAGAGGTGCAGAAAAGTACGTGATTGCAAGGGTCCAGCCAGAGGGACCTTTCAGAAGTGCAAGGCTGAGTAGGTGACTCTGCATAGTGCTTCCCGTGGCTCCCTGTTCCTCGGGGTAAGTCCGGCCACCCCAGCCAGCAGCAAGGCCCCAGCTGACCTTTATATTCTCTCCAGTCTGGGCTCTACACCCCGGCCAACCCCACTTGCATTCTTCCTCGTCCATCTTGGCCATGTCAGTGGTTCAGTGTGTCAGCTCCTTGACCCTCTAATGCCCGTGACTGCCTCTGCTGGGGAGTGTTAGAAAGGTCAGCTCTTACGGCACCCCATTATTGCTCCCAGCGCACAGCACAGTGCTGATTTAATCATCTCATAATTAATTACCAATGTGTAATAATCCATGAAGTACATTTGCCACCAAGACCTGGCCTGTCTTGCTCACTGCTGTATCCTTTGTGTGTAAATTGCCTTGTCAAAAGATAATTATTGAGCACATACTGTACGCCAGCCTGTGCCCAGCATGTGGGCATCTGCTGGTGGGGGGTTACTCTGGATTAGGGGTTGGTGAGACTGAGCTGTCTATGCAGATGTGAAAATCAGCAGTAGGAAAGGGGCCGGGGGCTAGACCTTGCTGGCTCGAAGCCCCCCCTCTCCCCCCCACTCCCCACCCCCTCCCCCACTTAGCTGGTGGGGCTTCTTACCAAAATTCCGGTGCAAGAGCCTGGTCTGTCCTGGCTGCTGCTGTTTGTTCTCAAGGGGGCCTTTCCAGAACAAAAGTCTGTCCCTTGTCAGCCCTTGCTGTAGACCCTGGGTAGCTGGAGACAGGCCTTGTGCCATCATCTTAGGTATGGACCTGTGGTTTTGCATGTTCTGGAGCAATCGCTGCTGAACAGAAGCCTCTGCAGCAGGATGCTCACGGGAGCTCAGTTTAGGACCAGATCAGTCTACTCACTTGAGTGGATCTGAAGTAAGTTGATTTAATTTCGATGGCCATTGAGGTCTAGACAAATGCTCAGACATCAAAAGATCCAGCTTCTTGCATTATCCCTGGAAGGTTTAGCTTCACAGGCAGGACAGAAACAAACCTTTCTCTTGCTGACATTCACTGAGGAGCCTGTCATGCACTTGGGGAGGTGGAGAGAAGTAAATCAAGATGACAGCAGCCCTGAGCTGTGGGGCAGGAAGAGAAGTCAGGGTGAAGAGAGCCCTACCTCACACCATACACCAACACCAAGTCCAGTGGTCGAAGGGCTTATATTTGCAAGGCCAAATTTTACATTTTAGAAGGAAAAAAGAGGGAAGGACTATCCTTACAGCCTTAGTGTAGCAAAGCATTTCTTAAAAGGTCAGAAAATGCAAACCATAGAGGAAAGATGGGGGCCTTTTCCCACATGGTAAAATGATGAACTTTGCTCATCAGAAAATGTGGTATAAAAATGGAAAGACAGGCCACACACCGGGAGAATATGTTTGTTATCCACGAGTCTCGGTTTGCTGGGGACTGTCATGAGAAGTACCACACAGGGCGTGACTTAAAGAATAGACGTTGGCTCTCAGGTTCTGGTTAAGATGCTAGCAGGGCTGTGTTCTCTCAGCAGATTCTGGGAAGGACCTGTCCTGACCTCTCTTGCTTCGCACTCCCAGTCTTCACGGGGCGTTCTCCCTGGGTGCGTGTCCAGGCCCCCTCATCCCATGCGAATGCCAGCACTACTGGACCAGGGCCCACCCTACTCCAATCTGACCCTGAAATGACTCTACAGTCAGTCAGCACTTAAGAAATGTGTCCTTTGGAGTCTCAGGTCCTGCAGGCATCCCAGAGCGTAATTACGCCTACCTGCTCTTGAAGCCTGTTGTGCCACGTGACACCTGCAGGCCGTGGGTGACAGAAACATCCTCAGTGATGCCAATTACATCAGTAACATCCCCATTTCAAATCAGTCACGTTCTGAGACCATAGAGTTGGGGCTTAAACAATAGACATTGAGAGAGGAGGGATGCAATGGAATCCATAATGACACATTGCTGGTGAGTGATGTATCCACCCTACTTACAGGTGTCTATAAATTAAGAGAAAGACAAATAGCTAATAGAAAAATGAGCGCAAAGAAATGAATAGCATTTTTGTAAAAGAAAAAGCAGGAATAATTGATAAAGATGAAAAGAGGCTTGATCTTGTTAGCAGTCAAAGAAATACCAATGAAGCCCGTGGCATGGAACAGACAAAATTCAGCATGAAATGTCTGTCCTCAGCCCTGTCCTAGGGACAGTGCCCCCCGAAAGCCAGCATTTCCAAACAAAATAGGAAATTCAGCTATACTCTGCCTAGATAGGCAATCAAAGATGCAAAAATATATATATTTGTCAAAATGTTAATACCCAATGCTGGTGTCACTATGGGAAGACATCTGGCCTCCTTGCTAGTGAAGTGAGTTCATCCTTTTGTCAATAGAACTAGGGAATTTGTATTCTATTGAGCAGCAGAAATATATCTGGAGGTCTTTTATATGTCCTGATGTATTCTTCAGTCCAGTGATCCTAGCCTGGTTTTTATTAGAAGGATGTAACGTTAAGGAAGAAAAATAGCAACATGCCCAATTGTAGGTCATTAAAAATAACTGGAGTACTTAGGAATAGGGAAGTGGGTACAGGAAGTCCCAGCATTTGGCCTTCCAGAATAGTGTAGCCAGACATTAGAAATGACACTTCGGCTGTCTAGATGGTAACATGGAAAATATGTGTTTCTATTTAAAGTAGCCTATAAAATAAAACAGTGGCATTTCAGAATCCGCCGGTGTTATTGGTGCATCTAGGCAAATATCGTTTGGGGGTATTGACAGAGACGAGAAAAGAACCTCATCGATGGGGCTGGCGGAACGTGGGGAAGCAGCTGATGAAATGTGTCAAGTGCTGGGCTGGTGGTTGGATTTTGCTGTTTTGAAAAAAAAATCCATTTCTATTTTAATGTTGTTTGTATAGTAAATTAAGAGATACAAGTTTCCGCCCAGCCCAGGAGACAATGGCAGGGGCTGGAAAGCAGCTGTGTGAGAAGTGTCCTGATGTATTCTTGGGCTGGTGAGAAGTGTGCGCACACAGCTGACAGCCTGGCGAAGTGAGGCCCAGCAAAGGTGCCGTGCAGAAGCCCTTCAAAGGAAGCGTGTCAGGCGCACCACGCTCCTGTTTTCTCCAGAAAGTGCTTTGTCCCAAATGGTTTCCTTTGATTTTCTTTTTATTGATTAGAACTTAGCTGAGTGCAAAGGCTTCAGGGAGAAAGAATTTTTGTCCAGGTAGAGAACATAGTGGAATTTGTACCAGCCTGCGGCCTGGGGCTCCCAGGGTGGCTTCTGGATTCATTTGAGTAATTTGCAAACTGTCTATTTCGGTTCTCCCCAGCCCACCCCATGTGGTTCAGCCAAACTGAGCTCATCGGGTTCTTAAAAAGGGAAATGAGGCTGTTTATTTGTGACTTTGCCTAGAAAAGAGGGAGGGAGGAAATGGACCCCCCCTCACGCTGCTCCCCCCCCCACTCCCCCCCCTCAGTTTTTGTTCTCTGGGGATTGGATGGGGCAGGTGACAAGCACCATCCGGCATGACCCCCTGGGCTGGGAGGTGGCCACGTGAGCAGGCCACATGAGCACCCAGGGTGTCTTGTTCTAGTGGCCATCTGGATGGCCGGTGTTCCAGGGGCTGTGCATATAGGGGTGGAGACTGGACACTGTCCCTGCCTTTGTGAACAAGAGACCTCAGAACTGCCATGAATGAAACTGACAACTGAAAGGGATGGAGGTGGGACAGTTTTTAGTCGGGTGGTTGTGGAAAGCTTACCTGAGAAGGTGCTGTTTGAGTATGAATGGGAAGCAAAGCCCTGTGGCAGGATTTTTTTTTTTAGATTTTATTTATTTCTGCATACAGAAATGGGGAGCAGGCCAGAGGTGCAGGGGTGGCGAGAGGATTCGCCAGAGACAGAATGGGGAGCAGGACAGACAGATCTACAAAGTACCTTGCTGAGGGGAGCAGTGGGTGGGTCAGGAGAGGTCTGCCGCGCCATGTGGTCAGCTCCCAGGAAGGCATCAAACCCGCACTGAAGAGGCCACGGCGTGGCTTAGCTCCGCAGTGCAGCACTCCAACCCGCTGAGCCACCAGGGAGGGCCCTGTCTTGTGTTTTCAAGGCACAGAACAGAAGGCAGATATGGCTGGTGGATGAGGGTGGAGGCAGGCGGTACATTCGTTAGATCCTGGTAGACCAGTGATTCTCAACTGGGTGATTTTGCCCTTGGATAACATTTGACCTAGAGACAATATGGGTGGTGACAGCAGGATGTTACAGCCCTATGACACAGAATGACCCACCCAAAGGTTGACATGCTGGAGTAGCCTGGTTGAAGGCCTTGGGCTTCATTCTGAGAGTGATAGCGGGAATGAAGCAGAGGAGTAAGAGAGTGGCTTGGTTCAGTTTTCGTTTATAAACCTGGAGCAGTGGAGTAAATTATTCCAGCTTATCTGGAATAATTTAGCCATCCTTATCTGGCTAAATTTGGATAGCAGAAAAGTGACTCACCGAGTCAGAGAGCCCACCTCCAGAATAAGCAATCCATTCTCTTGGGGACACTTCTCCCCTTCCTGGGAGAAGCTTTGTGTCAGATGCTTGGGGGCTGGGAGGCTCCTGGCAGCCCAAGGAGGAAGCAGAAAGACAAAAAATGTAGCTTCTTCTTTGACTTTGCAGCTGGTGCTTTGTTCCTGTCACCCCATGCACCTCTGGCCTGTACCCCAGTTCTCTACGCATAAATAAATAAACCTTTTTAAAAAATGACCTTCTCAGAAAGAGGATGACATCAGGAAGCCCTGTGGAAGTTCCACTTCCTCCTCTCAAAAGAGCTCTTTCCATTCCAGGGAGAACTCGAGGGGCCTTCAGGTAATGGGGAGCTGGCCTGGGGTCCTCTCTTCCTTCCATTTACTGTAGGGCCTCTGGGGGTGGGCAGGCTCCCACCCAGATGAGAAGCGCGGTTCCGCCTGGACCACGGTTTGAGAACAGATTCCCCGCCCACGTAGCTGCTCTGCAGGGTGTTCTGAAAGGCAAGGCAGCTTCAGGACCCCGAGCCCAAATGTCACCGTGACCACTTGGCCATGGTGGCCTTGGACGTGTTTCTTCGCCCCACCCGAGCCTCAGTTTCTTCATCTATTCAGTGGGGTCAACCGGTTATCTCACAGACTGAGTGTAAAGTTGAACTTGTTGTTCCAATTCTGTGCTTAGTGCAGACATATAGCATTTTTTTTAAAGATTTATTTATTTATGCATACAAGATCTGGGGTACAGGCCAGAGGTGCGGGGGGAGGGGAGGTTAGAAGATTCCCCAGAGACAGAGTGGGGAGCGGATCAGCCAGATCTACTGAAATACACATCTGGGGGATCAGCGGGAGACAGGGGAGGTCTGCTGCACCCTGTGGTCACCTCTCTGGCTGGGACTGAGCTGAAGTGGCTGCCTGTAGCTTCTTAGTGCTGTGCTTTAACCCTTGCACCACCAGGGAGAGCTGACATACGGCATTTCTTTATCACAATTATTGATGCTCTGGTTGTTATTATTGCTGCTGCTGCTGCTAAGTATTCTAAAGGCAGAAAGAACTTTTGAGAATAGAAGAAAATAACAAGGGGCAGAGGTTCAAAAAGTCAAAGGAGGGAGCACTGACGGTCAACTGATCCACAACGGAAGCCCATTTATGAGCTGTTGGGCTCCATTTCCTGCCTGGTAGCTGCAAAAGGAATAAAAGAGAAAAAGCAACTGTCTGACCATTTCTTTTCTCCACAGAATGAAGTGGAGTTGGGGGAGCTCCTTCTGTCCCTGAATTATCTCCCCAGCGCTGGGAGACTGAATGTTGATGTAATTCGAGCCAAGCAACTTCTTCAGACAGACGTGAGCCAAGGTTCAGGTATGGTGCAATGCTCTTTTCACCCACTGATTTCTCAGTAAGAAATCTCTGTTTGACATAGGGACCTGCTTTCCTTTTCTGCATCCTGGATACTGTGACTAAGACCCCCTGAGAGTACTAGCACCCAGAACTAGGATTTAATTCAAGAAGGGAAGTAATTGATCAGATGTCTCTTCAGTGAGGCAGGTAAACCGTGCATCTCAGTAATCCCATTTGAGCTGGGGGTAGGATTGAGGCCGGGGCTACAATCCCTGAAATCCAGAGCCTCTAGTCACCTGCCTTTGTGAAAGCTGTGGCTGCAATGGAGACATCATGCTCTAGGTGGCGATGATGAGCATTGAGCACGCTTGGTGGACAGACCCTGTTTTCTCCCCAACTCATTTCATACATCTTCATAAATCCCAGCTCTGACAAGTCTGTTGTATTCAGACTGTCTGCTTTATAGTAAACCAACTCAAATGTAACTTTTAATCAAATGGGACAGATTACATTCCCTCTGTATGTAGGTTCCCCCATGACAGCAGAGGTCATTATAGCTCAGAGGCAGGGTTTTGGGGGTCTCTTCTGCTTGGTATTGGAAATATGGTCTTCTCTAAGTGCAATGGCTCAAATAAATTACTTTTGCTATAAAGTGACAACTAAATTTAGCAGACACCTTCCATTCTCAAAAACCACATTGTAAAAATGGGTTTCAAGGGGGCCAGTGTAGGAAATGATATTAAGACTGGAGAGTTTCAGACTTACTGCTTTTGGAACCAGTATGATAAAGGGTTTAAGGGTTCTGGAGTCAAACCTCCTGGAACTAAATCCCAGTTCTGCTATTTACGAACGAAATAGAAGTGACTGAACGTTTAGATGCCTCAGTGTTTCCATCTGAAAAAATTGACATAATAGCAGCATTCATTGGGTTGTTTAACCAAATATTAAATTAGGCGTTGTAGATGATCTCTCTGTAAGTTGTAAAGTGGCCTGAGAGTGGTAATTAGAATTCTGCCCTCTCTATTCAGCTGTGAGCTCACGGATTGGACAGTGGTTTTTCTGGAACCAACAGCTTGGTTAGTCTCCAGGTCTGGTGCTTTTCTACTAGTCAGATCTTAAGCAGATCACTTTGAGTCCTCTGTTTTGTCATCTTTAAAATGAACATAATGCCTGATACATCAGAGGAACTCACTATTGGATGGCTGGAGCAGAAGGAAAATGTGAGATAAGTGCCTGAGTTGGGAAAAGGGGGAATGGAGAACAAGTGGGTGGATGGGGATATTGATAAAAGAAAGGAGTGGTGGCTACCTGCACTGATGGAGGGACTGATAGGAAACTAAAAAGGTGGAAGAATAAGGAGCTGGTCGGACTGTCAGTTGGGAAGATGGATGGAAAGTTGAATAAGTGGATAGGTGGATGGATGCTTGGGTGGGTAGATGGAAGAATGAGTAATGAAAAGAAGGCGAAATGTTAGACAGACTGATGGGTAGGGGAATGGACGGGTGATGGGAGGAAGGAAAAACAGGTCAGTAAAAGGATGGGTGGGGAATGAAATAGATGAATGAACAGTACTTGGATTTCATGATAGCCAACATTCTGGGATGCTGTGTCCAATTCTCAGACCCCTTTGTGAAAATCCAGCTGGTACATGGACTCAAGCTTGTGAAAACAAAGAAGACATCCTTTTTAAGAGGCACAATCGATCCTTTCTACAATGAGTCCTTCAGCTTCAAAGTTCCCCAAGAAGAACTAGAAAATGCCAGCCTAGTGTTTACAGGTAAGGAGCTTTCCAGACCTAGATTTACCCCAGGTGAAGCATGTTCAAATTACTGCCCTAGAACTAGAAAGTGTCTCCGGAGAACAATGTTTAAGAAATTCATGTCTGGTAGTCAACTACCTGAGTTTGAATCTACTTATAACTTGTGAATTTGGACAAGACTCCTCTAGTCATATAGGGTAGTTGTTACTATAAACTTTGTAGTAGATTTCCTGGCAATTCCACATAATTACTGAAGTCTTGGGGGTGTTATTGAACACTCCTTATCTATAACATATGGACAATAATAGTGACGGCTTCATATGCTTATTGTATAGATTAAGTGATGTACAGTTTTGGAATAATAATAATAATAAGTGCATACCAGGTTAGTTCTGATGAGCTGATGGTTCAAGTGGCTTACAGTCTAATAGGAAAATATGAGAAAATAGGGTCATGGAGAAAGGAGAATTTTGAGACGCTTCCCAGAAGACATAGCGTTTAAGTAGCAACTTCAGTGGACCTCCTCCTGGTTGAATTTAACCTGTTGGTTCCAAACTGTATTTTAATCTATTGTCTCCAGAGTGTATTATCGGTGGACATTTTACTATCCCACAGTTGCTGTGGGTCAGGAGTCCAGGCATAGCTTTACTGGGTGCTTCTGGCTGAGGTTCTCTGACAGCTGCAGGCCTGGGACTGACTGGGCTGCAGTGTCATCTGAAGGCTCAGCTGCAGGAGGGTTTGCAGCTAAATCAGTTATCAGCAAGACTCGGTTTGGTTCCTTGCAGGCTGTTGAACTGGGAGCCTCAGTTCCTTCCTGGGTGTTGGCCAGTGACCCTCCTCAACTTCTCACGACCTGGGCTTCTCCACCAGGCATCTGGCATCAGAGCAGATGACATATCTATGAGAGTGGACAAATGAGGGAGCAAGAGAGGGTGAACAAATAGAAACCAGAGTCTTTTTCTTTAAAGATTATTTATGCATACAGAACTGGGGTACAGGTCAGAGGTGCAGGAGTGATGAGAGGATTCACCAGAGACAGAGTGGAGCGTGGAATAGGCAGATGGACTGAAATGCACTGCTGAGGGGAGCAGTGGGGAGACAGGAGAGGTCTGCTGTGCCATGTGGGTCAACTCCCTGGCCGGGGATTGAACTTGTGCCGAAACAGCTGCTGATAGCTTCACAGTGCTGCACTTTAACTCATTGTGCTACCAGGGAGGGCCCAGAAACCAGAGTCTTTTTATCACCTTATCTCAAAAACATCATCTTCATCAACTTAGAGGATTAGGGATAGTTAAACTGATGGGTGAGGGAGTGGATGTTTGGATGGAAGGCAAGAAGAAGAGGTCAATAAAAGGATGGATGGGGAACTGAATCTATGAACGGAGAGCTGACTTGGGTTAGTTAGGGTTAGGGACTGCGGCTAAAACCTAGGAGTCTGCCTGCCTCTCTAGCTGGCAACATCAGGATTGCAGCTCCAGAGATCAAGGCATCTGCATTTCCTCAAGGGAGCAGGTAGTGCTGGCATTGGATGGAACACCACGTTCCTACACCCCAAGCAATCGGAAACACCTGCCCAGACCTGGTCTAGAGTCCTTAGTTGCAGGTCTCCTGAGAAAGCGGCCATACTGGAAACCCTTCTGCAGGATGCTTCCTCTGCAGGGGCATGCTGCTTCTCAGTGCCAGCCGCAGATGCTCCATGCTCTGAGGCAGACAGGCTCTGGGCGTTCTCAAGGCCTGTCACCGTGAGAGTCTGCATCCAGTCAGTGGACGCCTGCCCTGAGCAGATGCAATGATCCTGTTGGACCAAGCTGTGATGGCCGCTGCCCGATTGAGTTACAGATGAGGCCCGCTCTCCCCAGGAGTCTAGGTCAAGACAGAAGACTGCGATTCTGTTGAATCCTTAAGTGGTGACAGGCAGGCAGCGGGCATGATATTGAGCCCAGAGTGATCCTGGAGTGGACTGTCGATTCCTAAATCCCTCCTGAGAATTAAGGACTTAATGTGGCATATTTGGGCATCGAGAACCCGTATGGAAAGCCTTGATGCTTCCGCGTTTGACTTAGAATTTCATGACCAAGTAACACTGCAAGTTGTAACAGAACTGAAAGAAACATCTAGATGGAAAATCGGAAGAGCAGTGGGTTCTCTGCCTAGGCAGTGAAGTCGGGCTGGTCCTGGCTCTGTGGCCTTGGGGAGATCTCTGAGCCCAGGTTTCTCATCTGTAAGTGGGGGTACAAGGACACTTCAGAGGATGACGGTCGGTGGGTAAAATAAGATCAGCACGTTACGAGGAGCGAACGCTGCGCCCAGCACAGATGTAGCAGTCAGTCACTGACCTCCTGTTGAAGGTCAGTGTCCTCACCCCCTTTCCAGAGCCTTCTCCCCAAAGTCACCAACTTTAATGACCTGGTCTCTGTCATTCCTCACAGCTTTCCTTGCCCACACAGACATTGCCCACATGTAGAGGAGTCCTTCCCTTTAAAGAGCTGATTCATACAAGAAGTGCCTGGGCCAGACATGGTTCCCAGACACCTCTGCTCCTGCACGGCTTTCTGGGAGCAGCACTCTGACACTCGCTTTTGTTTAAAATGAGGTTCAGCGTAAATCCGAGTGGCTCAAACGCTTTCTTTTTAATAACTGTGCTATGTGCCATAGCATAACAGAAGCAGAGATTTCTCACTCCAGGAAGGAGGGGATAGTAGTTTCAGAGAATGTGATCGGAACTCCAGAGGGCATGTCCCGGGAAAATAAACAGGGCCGGACTCTCTGCACACAGTTCAATCTTTTGAATCCCTTGAGTCCCCTAGGACTGAAGCCCCTCAGGAAGAAGCCTCACACGAGTGGGCTGTCACCCCCAACCTCAGTACCTCTCGTTTGAGTCAAGTCTCCCCCCAGACAAGGTCTGTCCACTCCTGGATGACCTGCTGCTTCTCTCCTTTCCACGCTGACGTTTATAATGAGCCTTGTGCCCAGATCTGCACCTCAGGCTAAACGCCCAGTAAAAAGTCTTTAAGGAGAAGGAGGCTCGTAGGCCTCCCTGCCCTTTAAGCAGGAGCCCAGCACTGCTTGCTCTTTAGAACCAGCTGGGACCTTTAAAATGCCAGGCCCCCTCGCCCCCGACACCGCAATTCAGCAGCTGGAAGCCAGGGTCCTGGGCCTCTCTCTATATATCTGTATTTTTAAAGCCCAGTCAGGGTTTAGAAACACAGCTGTGAGTGGAAATCCCAGCCGGGGTGGCATTTTGCATAAAGGGCACTGACTACGAGAATAAAAGGAACTTGAATTGAGCTGCCGTGCATCTGGGCACGGCTATGATTGTTCCTACATTCAAAGCTGTGAGGTAAAACCTCACATGGGGGTGGGGGAGAACTGTCACCCCCAGGCTCAGGACTGAGAAACCCAGCACATGATTTTGTTTCCAAACACTTCGTAACAAAAGTAGGGTTAATCTACAGTTCTGCTGAGAGTCTGGGAAAAGCCTGTGATTGCTGGTGGGAGGGGCTCTCTGAACAGCTCCGGGCCTTTCAGTCAGGTGGTTTCTGCCCTTGTAGCTTAAAAGAAAAGAAGGGAAATTTGCTTCTTTAGATAGCAATAGCCATCCAGAGGCCTTCGAGGAAATTCAGGAGGGTTTGCTGAACCATAGTAAAGTTGGCCACTGAGGCCACTCAGCTGGTATTGGAAGTGTGTGTTGAGGGGGTCGGGGGTTGAGGGGAGGGGGTCAGGGGAGAGGCAGGGGATCCGGAGAGGAGGAAAAGCAATGAAGCTTGTTGATGGGCCTTCTAAAAATGCTTTAAAGATTTATTTATTTGTGCATACAAGAACTGGGGTGCAGGCCAGAGGTGTGGGGGTAAAGGATTCACCAGAGACGGAGTGGGGAGCAGAATGGGCAGATGGACTGAAATGCACTGCTGAGGGGAGCAGCGGGGAGACAGGAAAGGTCTGCCGCGCCATGTGTGTCAGCTCCCTGGCTGGGGATCGAACTTGTGCTGCAGTGGCTGCTGACTGCTTCATGGTGCTGAGACTTAACCCCTTGCGCCACCAGGGAGGCCCCACCTTCTAAAAATTAGAACAGAGAATGAGTGCAGAATCCAGCAGTCCCACTTCTGGGGTACACCCCAAAGAGTGGAAAGCAGGACTCAGATTCGTGCCCGCAGCAGAGTTTCTCGCAAGCCAAGTGCCCTGGCTGGATGAAAGGTCAACAAGCATGGTCTATAAGTGCAACTGTGCGCTTCTCGGCCTTCAGAGGCAGGGAACTGCCCCACGCCCGACTTGGAGAGCCTTGATGACGCGATGGGAAGTGAAATAAGCCAGAAGCAGAAGGACAAATACTAATTCCATTTATATGAGCTACAGGTGTCACCATATTTAGAGACAGAAAAAAATCGAGGTTATCGGGGGCGGGAGGGGAGGGAGAATGGGGAGTGTCTGCTTAGTAGACCCTGAGTTTAAGTTTGGGAAGATGAGCAGATGCTTTGGGGGGTCACACTGCAGCGTGAGCAGACCCGGTGCCACTGAGCCGTAACCCGAAGCAGTCGTGGCTGGGCAGTGCATTTCAGTCCATCTGCCTGTTCTGCTCCCCGATCTGTCTCTGGCAAATCCTCCACCCCCGCACCTCTGGCCTGCACCCCAGTTCTTGTATGCATAAATAAATAAATCTTTAAAGCATTTTTAGAAGGCCCATCAACAAGCTTCATTGCTTTT
>NW_004567133.1:11025830-11034454 GCF_000260355.1 Condylura cristata
GAGTGGCCTCCGTGGCCAACTTCACATTGTGTCGCAGTTTCAAGAGAAAGAAAAGAAATTTCTCCAGAGTGATTCAGGGCAGCAGCAGGGTGCTCGTCTCCCTGAGGGGTCACTGTTGTTTCACAGCAGCTCTGAGGGGATGTGTCGTGGTGAGGGGCCAGCCCTTCAGCTGCATGGCGGGGTTCACTGGGGCATCTTGGGGCTTCCCTGGGTTGCTCTTTGCCTCAGCTTCCTCAACTCTAAGCTGGGGGTATTGGTCTTTACCGAGTGCAATAGATGATTCTTAACTCTGAAAGGGTTCCTAGCTGTAAAGGCTTAGAAGGTGCTTAGGTCAGAGAAGAGTGCTCCGTGGATTCTATTGCCATTGCTTCTTGAGAGACTTAAATTCTTGCAGCCAGATGCTGCCACCAGGAGGCCTTCCTGACAGATGGCAGAGTTTATTTACAAAAAGAAGTAACAGGTTGTAGGCGCCTCCCTGGTGGCTCAGCTGGTCACGGCACAGCACGATGAAGCTACCATCACAGCCCTGCAGCAGGAGTTCAGTCCCCGGCCAGGGAGTGACCCACAGGGCGCGGCAGACTTCTTCTGTCTCCCCGCTGCTGCCCTCAGCAGTGCACTTCACCGCTCTGCCTGTTCTGCTCCCCACTCTGTCTCTGGGGAAGCCTCTCACTCCCCACGCCTCTGGCCTACACCTCGGTTCTGTATGCATACATAAATAGAAGTGACAGGCTGCAGCCCCGGGCCCTGGGCCTCATGCTCTCATTCTCCCCGTCCCAGGTACCTCGCAGTCGTAGCCTCTCCTCAGTGACACCCCGTTTCTAGACCCTCCTAGCCCAGGTGCGTGTCTACACGTGCACACACCTGTGGGCCCGGCACCGCCATCGAGGCTGGGGGCGGGCGGCCGTAAAAGGCCCGATGGACTCAATTACCCGGCACGTGTCCTACCACTTTGTCAACTTCGAGTTGCAGATTCTGCGGGACACCCAGAAGGGGAGGGAACTTATTTCACAGCCTCAGCTGGCGTGATGTGAGTGCATCCACCTCCCTCCCTCCCTGTGCCTGGGGACGAGCTGCTCTCTGCTCGGAGCTGAGGGTCAAGGGAGCCGAATGCCATGCCATGCTTCTCTGGCTCGCTCCCTCCCTCAGTTTCCCCTTCCTGGCCTGAAGAGTACCCAAAACGTAGTCCTTTGATGTATTTGTAAGAGTATTTGCTAGAAGGTTCTGACCCCTCCCCTGGGAGGGAGGCCTGGGACAGGCTGTCTGCAGAACAGGGGTGGCAGAGGCAGAACTAACCGGATGTTCCTGGGTTCTTGAGCACCTGCTACGTGCCTGGCACTGTCTGCTTGCCGTGTATTCTACAGAGAACCACACATCTATGGTTTCTCGCCAAGCTTCCTTCCAACAGGGGGACAGACGGACACGCATCAGACGCCACCCCAGAAATGATTTGTGAATTGGTCTAAGGGGTCAAGGGAGAGAAGCAGGGCACCCTGGCAGAGTGCCTGTGCTATTCAAGGGAGCTAGAGGGGCCCACGGGATGGCCGGGAAGAGGGGCCGAAGGTTTCAGCAGGTGGGGATAGGCCAGAGCTCCAGCCCAGAAAGGAAACCCAAAGGTGGACGAGAAAGGAAAGCCGCTTCATGCTTCTACTTGGAGCTTACCAGCTGCCAGGCTCAGCAAGAAAGGCCACCCCGCTGTTCATCCCCAGGCAGCTCAGAACCCCTGAGAAAGCAGATCAGGCCACGAAGGCCCAAGCCTTAGCATCTCCAGCTAATGGCACCTCCAAACTCCAACACATATGGGCATCTTCGGGGGTTTGTGCAAACGCGACTCTGACTAGTTGGTCTGTGTGAGGCCTGGGATTAGGCATTTCTGACCTTGTCCAGGTGATGCTGGTGCTGTGGTCTGCAGACCATATTTGGGGGAGCAGATGCGTAAGAGCCCCAAGAAGTGCATCAAGGTGTGTGGTGCTCATTCCAGGGCTGCAAGGACCCCGCACCTTGGGCACGACCCTTCCTTGTGCTTGTCATTGACAAGCCCCGTCTGGGCATGAATGTTCCTTGGGGGCTTTTAAAGACCCTGGTAGCCAGTCACCAACCCAGAGCAGCAGAATGAGCCAGGACATTTATATGGTGGGGGTGGGGGCAGGGGTCTGTGTTCTCCAGAACTTCCCAGGTGGCTCTCTGGTACAGCCTCTTTGGCAAGCATCTGCCTACCCTGTTCTGCCTCCCTCCTCACCCTCTGTCTGCTCGGAGGCCGCACTGTGAGGGTGAGTTCCAAGGCACCTGGTCTGTTTTTCATAATTGCTTGGTTTTCTGCAGCTGTAGCATCAAATTGGTTAATTGAATCTGCTGGCGAGATGAGATGGGCGGGGAGGCGTGGCGGAGTGTGAGACCGAGGCCTGGAGGACAGTGCTGCCACCCTCCTGCTGGGCACACCCCAGGGTTAAATAGGCACCAGTGGCCGTGCTGAGAAAGTGCCAGGGCTTGGGAAGCAGGCCAGGGCGAGGCTGAGGGTTCCAAGCAGAGGACAGAAGAGGAAACCTATGAGCTTCCAGAGTGGCCCATGGCCATTCTGCAGGCCAGAACCCCCTTGCAATGGACAGATGCCCGGGGCTCATTCTGGGCACAGATGTCCCCTCGTGTCTGGCCCCAGCCCACCCAGGCGATGCTTCCTCTGTGAGGCCACTGCAGCCTGATTTACTGGGCCCCAGGCCCAGCTCTGCCTCCCAGAGAGATGGCTGCGTGGCCATCCAGAATGTGGCTGCTTTGAAGTTCTCCTTTATCGCTTGCAGGTGTGGGTGACCTTGGGCACGTGGTAACACTTTTCTGAATTTCGGGGTCCTCCTCTGTTATGAGCTTCCAGTTTCAATACTTATATATAAAAAACTTCACATGCACCATGTATATGATTAGTACTTCAAAAAAGAGCAGCTACATGATGATGATCACTGAGAAGCAAACCCTGCAATGAGGTGAACTTGGGTGTAAGTCTTAGGCCCATCATTAACCAGCTGTGTGATGGTACCTCTCTAGTCCTGACTTTCTATTGTGGGAAATGTAGCCAATCATTCCTATTATGGGAAATAAAGATAAGTCAGCAGCTGGATCCATCCTCCCCAGAAGAGACCACTTGGAAAATCATACCTGCTGTTTTCATAGTCTCAGTTCGTTAGAATTGAAACAATGGCACTTTTGAGGTGAATAGCTCAGCCCCGCTGCCTGTGATTGTCTCCCTAGCGTCTCCTCACCTAATCACCGTCACCCCAAAACGGCCAGCTGGTACAGTGTCCAGGAGCCAGGAATTGGCACTAACGCTGTGCCTGCCAGCCCAGCCGCAGGACCAGCCAGTGAATGCTCCCTGCGATCCCCTGGGATTGGCTTGTGTGAGAGGAACTGGCAGGAGGCACTTGGCTCTAGACCCAGGCACAGGATGTGAGAAGCGGGTTGGGGAGACTGAAGCTCTGCTTTCCAGCCAGAGGACCATGAAAATGGGCCCTTGGGAGCCGGAGTGTAGGGAAGTCTACGGAGAGGAACCAGCTCAAGAAGGAACCCCACCCACTTCAGAGTGAACTCCTGCGCTTATTTCCAAGTGCAGATGGAGTGGACATACTCCTAGGCAGTTCACAGGATACTTTGCGAACGTAGCTACAGGGCAGACCCCTTCCAGGTCCCAAGCTGGCCCCTGGGGTACAGACAGGCAGAGCACCTGCAAAGATTCTGAAAACTGAACTGACGTTGGACCACGGAAGGCAGGTTAGAGCTTGTGGTCTGCATCTAACTGAGTCAACTGTTTGCTGCAACTTAAAAAAAAATTAGCATTTCGCCCTCCCTGGTGGCGCAGCGGCTTGAGTGCTGCGCTGTGAAGCTAAGCCAAGCCGTGGCCGCTTCAGTGCGAGCTGTAGTGGGAAGAACTCTGGCTTAGACATCGATCCGGGCCCCGGAGGTGACCCACATGGTGCAGCAGACCTCTCCTGCACGTTACTGTGCCCTTCTGAACCAGGACTTCCTTGCATGTAGATCTCAGTGCTGGCACACAGTGAGTGTGTGTTGTGTGGTGGCATCAAGCCTGGCTGTGGGCAGAGGCAGAAGTCTGGCCAAGCGGTCAGGAGGTGGAAGCAGGGACCTGGCGTCGTGGGTCCTGACAAGCACAAAGCCTGCAGCATCCCCACTACTGCGTCTTCTCCAGGGAGCTGGAGGCTGCCAGAGTCGTCCTCCCCACCCCCCACCCAGGGGTGAAACTTGTCTGAACCTTAAATATCACTTTGGGTTCCAGCAGCAGCCTTTGAAGACCAGGCCAGCTGCCAGGGCACTGGAGCTTTTTATTCCATTTGCATGGCTGTTAATGATTGTGGTGCCTGTGGCTGGAGTCTCGATCCAGGCAAACTCCCAGGGAGCCAGGGATTTATCCAACCACGCAGATCCCCGCACAGCGCGAGTGGGCTGGAGTGGCTGTGCAAAGGTCAGGTTCAGCCTTGCCTCATGCGGCAGGCTGGGAGCAGTGGGGCGCAGCACCCCAGCCCCGAGGCAGGTGCAAGGTGAAGGCTGGCGTGCAGTAAAGTCAGAAACCAAGAGTGGCCCCTCCTGGTACCTGCTTGTCCAATGCCCTGTCCTCACTTCACCAACCAGAGCTGCCAGTCAGCCCGAGCAGGTCAGCCTTTCAATGCCAGGGCCCGCGGGGATGGGCTGTGGCACTCACACCCACGCGCCTTTGTGATCCTTTGCAGGAACCCTTCAGCTGTAGTGGGAATAACCCTGGCTTAGAAATCAAAACCTGATCCTGGAGTTTGGCGGCTGCGTTTTCTTTCACAGACCCCATGCCCATATGTTGGATGCGTGTCATATATCTTCATTATGGTTTTTACAATCATGGTTGCAAACACATGGGCAAGGCTCCCTACCTGCCTGACTGTGCTGAGCATGCCCGTGAATAAGAGTGCGAGCCTTCTTGCAACGCTGTGACGTGGGCATCGTGCTTGTTGGGTGACGAGGAAACTGAGGCGGCCACAGGGTGAGTCACTTGCCCAGCTCCTGCAGCGACTCTCGGGTCCAGGTCCAAGCCTGAGCTCTCAGTACTGGGTCACCCAGTCTCAAATATAGGTCAGGCGCTGCTGTGTTGAGGGGCTGTGCGTGTGGCGGGAGAAAAAACGGGAATTATTCATTCTCCCACTCTAGTGCGGGTAAGACAAATGAGAAATAAACACCTAAATAATAAGAGGACCTGGGCATTATTTCACTCTGGGAAAGGAAAGCTGAGAAAGGGTGGCTGTTTAAAGATGGGGCGAGGAACATGCTAGGCAGAGAGAATGAGGGTGCAAAGGACTTGAGATATAAGGAGCTTGTTGGAGGTGGAAGCCACCAACCAGCATTAACAAGAGGACTGATTTATGAAGTCAGGATGATAAGTAGTGGCCATGGTAAGCTCAGATGAGAAGGATTAATGGAGCGCCTACTGTATACCTACGTCGTGTAGGGCAAGGTACGCAGTGGCCCTAAGAGAGGCCGTGGAGAAGCGTGGATGGCAAGTATTGATGGAGCGCCACCCGCCAGCCCGAGACCTTAGCGCTGGGAGACGAGTGAACCGGGAAGATGTGGCTGCTGCCTTCACGGAGGAGGGCGGATGGCTCACGCGCAAGGACACGGAGCTCCGAGCCGCTGCTCAGTGGTTTGCTTCTCCCTGTTTGTAAGTGGACAGGAGAACCGCTTGCCTGGATTTCTGCCGGCCCCTCACCCCCTCTCACGTGCATGAGAGCGGGTGGTGCGCCGTTGACTTTGAGTCGTGACCCTTTCTGGAGATCACCTTCGGCTAAACAAAGCCAGCAGGGCAAAGACTGAGCAGAACTTCCCCTGGCTTCAAACGCAGGTACCCCACACTGGCCAGGGAAGGGAGGGTCTTGGAAAGGAGCTTAACGCTCGCCACTTCCGTGGGATCCTGAGTGCAAATCAGGCCCAGGGAGAAGAGTCCCTGGCTTGGGGCTCAAGTTCCCATGATGCATTGGTTCTCAGGTTGTATTCTGCTTAAGTGTATTGGGGCTGGAGAAGCAGCTTCTGGATGATGTGTGGATGGGTCCCCTCCCATCCTTGTTCACTCTGGCCTCTCTGTTACCTCTTTAGTAAGGAGGGGCCAGGTCACTTAAGGGATGCCTGGACAATCTCAAGATAAAGTGACAGTCCTCAGGCTCATTGCAAGAAGTACCCCCCCCCCAAAAAAAACCCAATGTGTACCTTCGGCATTGGAGGATGGAAGCGAATCACTCTTTTCCAGGTTATCACAAAGTATAACGGGAAGGGCAGAGCTGAGTAATAATAGCTCTTCTTCCCGTGAACTGCAACCGCCAGTGTTTATATTAAAGGCTCACCATGTTCCAGGCACTGCCCAGCACCATCTCAAGTGATCCTCACAAGTAATGCGGTAGCTGCTGCATGACCCCGTCCTATGGAGGTGGAAACACTCAGAGCCAGGGGACTTGCTGAAAATCACCAGCCAGTTGAGGCCAGGCGGCTGCTGCCGTGGGTCAGCCACTGAGTGGTTCATCCCAACAGCAGCTCAGGTCTTGCTGGCACGGAGGTCCTCTGTGAGTCTGTCCACGAGTGGCCTGTCAAGCGCCAGTTCAGCCCCAGGTACGTTCTCTCTTGTGGCTCTGCCAGCTTCTCAGTCCTGGAGGGTCACCCCTCCAGGGTCAGAGAATTGACAGCTACATGGGAGTTTTAGCAAGTAGGGCCAGAAGTTCTGTGCCTCACACCCACTTCCATTCTAGTTCTCCTGCAGGAGAGACTGGGAAATGTAGGCCAGTGACTTGTCCACGCAGAAAGGACTGTGGTGACCTTGCAGCCACTGGTGCCACAGGCCCGGCGGGGGGGCAGGCGTGCTGCTCCACTGCCTCCCTGCACACCTGTGTCTCTGCCTTTACTGTCAGCCTCACTGGGGGTCCCACAGCACCCAACTCCAGGCTCTGGAACTCACCTAACGAGAGCAGAGCTTGTGACGAGTTCAACAAATAAATACGTTGAGGCTGGCAAACCATGACACCGCTGACGCAGAAAAGTAGTCAGGCCAGCAGCCCTCAGCGGGGGCTGATTTACCCCTTGGCAGTATCTGGAGGCATTTTGGGTTGGCACTGCTCAGGCCTTGTACCCACAGTGCGTCATTTTGTCGCAGGTATAATCAAGCAGGTGGCGGGGGGCGGTGCGACCAGGTGGGTTAGCTCCACCAGAGTTTGGGGGACTGCAGCTCAAGGGGTCACATTAGGCTAGCAGCCAGAGATGCAAGGCTCCTGGGGATTTCAGTCTCCTCTTTAGGGGGGCGGGGGCAGAGCCCCTTGTTTGGGGATGGAAGCTAGCCCCAGAGGATTCCTGGTCCTGCAGCCCTGCTTGCGCCCCCAGGCTCCTTCCAGACAGCCTGGCCCATTGCACGTGCTCTCGGAGCCTCGGTCTCCCCATCCGGAAGAGACCAGCTGAGCCACCTCCTTAGTCTTTGCGAGGCTCCGCTGAGATTGCACCCAGGGCTTCTAAGCACTGTTCCAGTCCGTAACCGAGTGTATCTCTCATTCACGCTGTCACACAGCCATGGCCACTCGCTGGCGTGTTGTGTGTGGCTGCTTTCTGCCATCTTGCAGAGTCGTTAGGACGGAGACAGAGCTGGCCCATAAAACCTAAGACACTTACTACGTGGCCTTTCCTGGGAAAAACTTGGCCTCCCTTTCCTGAAGTAGCATTACTGGGCTCTCTTTCCAAGCTTCAGTTCAGTACTCCCAGGAGAGAGTGAACTTGCCTAGTCAGGAATGGTGAGTTTGTGTCTACATGGGATGAAGGTCTCAGCCCCCCACCCCGGGGCCTGCCATCTGACCGCAGGCCCTGCTGGTTTGGGGTGAAGCAGTGTCGTTCAAGGAGAGATGACAGGTAGGCTCCTTTCTGCCACCTGGCTCAGCTGCCAGCCCCATGGCTATTTCTCTCTGCCAAAGACCCAGTGATTCTGACCTGATTACACCTGAGAACCACTCGGGGCGCATTTGAAAAATACTGGTAACCAGCCTCCCACCTAACCAACATCCATTCACCCACCTCCAAGCCGGGGAACAGAACCTCTGGACGCTGGTGTCTTGGAAAAAGCCTTCCTAGCAGTTTGTGTGTCCGCGATATTTCTCCTTTATTTACACAATTTCAGAAGGTGGGTGTGGGAAGGTTTGGTGGATCGCGCCCCTAAAGCTTCAACAGGTGCCTCGCAACTAACACCAAAGACAGTTTATAGTGATCATGTCCACCGAGGCAATGCCAGCATCTTGGGAACAAATGTACAAAAATAATCATTCAGATGTATACGTTTTGGTGCGTGTAAAAACAAGCACATTACAGTCACGTGGTCGATTCACACGGTTCTGAGAGTGAATCTCCCTCCATATGTCGCCTTCATAAGTGCAGACTCCCCCAGTGCCATTTCCACACAGAGATGTGAAGAAGTCTGGAGGAATTTTATTTGTTTTAAGATTTTTTTTTTAAATGCATACAAGGACAGAGATACAGGCCGGAGGTGCAAAGGTGAGAGGATTCACCAGAGACAGAGTGGGGAGCAGAACAGGCAGATGGATGAAGTACACTGCTGAGGGGAGCAGCGGGGAGACAGGAGAGGT
>NW_004567133.1:11034874-11039762 GCF_000260355.1 Condylura cristata
GGGCCCTGAGGAATTTTTAAAGAGAATTCAGTCTTGGCTTCTGCTTCTTGACAAAAGGGAGAGGGGCCTAACTCATGAGCATGCAGCATGTCTCTGAAGCCCCTTCCTCCACCCCCCTCACCCGGTGTTTGTCCAGGATTTCTTCCACGGGACTCTCTGAGCCCTCTGAGCTCAGCTGCGGTGACTTGACCCCTCTCTCCGAGTCCCCCCTGGTGTGTGCAGGCACGTGTAGCTCTGCTGAGCTTTTGTGTCTCAGTGGCTTTCCTTGGAGGTGTCTGAGGTATTATGAAGGAGCCCCCCCAAAACGCATCCCTTAAAGCAGAGATTTCACCCTCAGCACAGATAACCCTGTGCTGTGGGCCTGATCTGTACACTGTGGGGTACCCTATCGCACCCCAGTCCTCTGCCCACTCGATGCCAGCCATTCAGACACACCCCACCACCAATTCTCACAGCCAGAATATCCAGAGAGTGCCAAATTTGAGGGACTAAGTTGGCCCCAGCTGAGAACCACTGTGTTCCTGGAATTCAGTGATTCGCTGCAGGCCAGTATTGCCCGTGGAGAGGGGCATGAGGCGCCCCTATCCTTACCCTCTAAATGCATTAAATGGGGTGAGGCCTGAAGACAGGGAGGCGAGGAGAGAAGCCCGCCGGGGGCCCACGCCTTCTGTCTGGACACCCAGTACTAGGTCCAGAATGTCCCGCCGAACAGCCCAAGCCTGTTTCCAGGCCGGCTCAGGGCTCCCTGCAGGCCCGTCCTCAGGATGCTGGGATGTGCCTTCTAGGCCCAAGGAGATGATAATAAGTGCACAAGTCTCGCTGTGTCATCAGCCGGTTCTTAGGCTCTGATACTGGAGCGAAGTGATGGACCCCGAGACCCAGAGAACCCTGACAGGTGTGGCGTGAGCTTGCAAGTCACACACAGTGGCCCCAGCTGGGAATAGGTTCGCTCCTCAATGCTCTCAAAATACACTGAGCGTGGAGCCTCCCTGGTGGCGCAAGGGGTTGAGTCTCAGCACTCTGAAGCTGTCTGCAGCCACCCCAGCAGGAGTTCGATCCCCGGCCAGGGAGTGACCCACATGGCACAGCAGACCTCTCCTGTCTCCCCGCTGCTCCCCTCAGCAGTGTGTATTTCAGTCAACCCACCTGTTCTGCTCCACTCTGTCTCTGGTGAGTCCTTGCACCTCTGGCTTATACCCCATTTCTTGTATGCATAAATAAATAAATCTTCAAAACAAATACGCTGAGTGAAATCACCTACTGGACTTACCTTGTAAGTAGGGTTGTTGTGCAAGATGAACACACATGCTCAATGAGCAGAATGTGTGAGGGGCACTGTCATATCTTTGGAACCACTCGTCCCCAAACAGTAAGTCACAGTCTTGCCTGCTGCTGGCCTGAAGAGCCACCATTGTTCAGATGCTGGCGGAGACCCCGCCATGTGGGGCCCAGGTGGGGTGAGCCGGTTTCCAGGACCATTCAGACTTGCTGCCTCTCACCTTACGTGTCAGCTTGAGGATCTGACTTCCTTCTCCGGAAGTGCATTTCTACTCCAGTAATGCCATGTGGCATGTCAGGCTGGCTGAGACTGTTCCTTTGGACACGCTGAGCTTTGAGCTTCCAGTTGTGCGGTGTGCTGGCTGAGACCTTGGGCACTCACCTTCATAACCCCTCTGAGCCCCTGACTCCCTACCTGCAAAGTGGGGGTGTGAAGGGTGCCTCCCCAGTAGGACCGTGGTGTGAGCTAGGTCAGGAAATGTATAGAAAGTCTTTTGCTCGGTGCCTGGCATACAGAACTCAAGATTCCATATTGCTGATGTTTAATTATGATAATACTGTTTCTCTCCATTGTCTAATGACTGTTGGGAGGAAAAACATGGGGAAAAAAGTCATGTCTGAGCAGCTGCAGTGAATCACAACATGAGCCAAGAAAGCTTGAGAAAATCACTCTTAAATCACAGATCAAATTCCCTAGGACCAAAGAAAGGCCACCGCCGACTGGGCCTTAAATCTGCGTACACTCGCCCATCACCGAGAAGGGAAACCGAGGCCCAGGAAAAGCCTGTAGCTGGTGGGAAGAAAAGACTGAACCTGCCTGGCTTCAGAAAGAAGATAAAAGAGGGAGTGTTGTTGCTTGAGGACATTTTGCAGAAGTTGGAAAGAGAATAGTTCCCTGTTGGTCTCATGTCAGAAGTGGTGGTGGGGGAGCGGGGCAAGGGGAGGACATGGGGGAATGGACTGCTTTGGGGCTCCTCCAAGGGTTAAGAGAACTCGTGAGCACCCAGATAAAGTGGGGGTTCTCTCATGGTGAGGAACTAGGGAGCACTGGGAAGCAACCCAGGATAGGTCTTTCTGGCTTTGTGATTTTATTTTTCAGAGTTAGGGAAGCAACTCAAACCAGCGCTGGAGGCGAGTTGATGAGGTGGGGTTCAGGCGGTGATCTGGGGGAACCCCCGCTCTGTGCTTGCCAGCTGGAAGCCGAAGTGGGAGCATCGCCTTATGAACCAAACATGCAAAATGGAGCTTCCAGGTCTGCTCCGTGGGTAAAGACGGAGACTCCCCCCACTTTTAACTTGCAGTGTTTATCACACCCACACTCAGAGTCGTCCAGCTTCCCTTCCCGAACCGGCTGTTTTGGCAAACTCAATTAGCAGCCCAAGAGTTTAGCTCTTGCAGGGAAGAACAAATTCATTTCTCCAGCAGATACAACGTGGGAGAGCCTCGACTTGCCCTTGGCTGGCTGAGGGTGCCTCGGTTTTGATGGGAGTCACCTGCTCGCCCGTTACCTCGCTGGCCCTTGGTCTCCCCACCTGTAAGATGGGTCCGTGTTAGCAACCACCTTAGAGCAGGTGGTTCCCAAGGGAGAAGGGGTGGGTTACACCCCAGGGACTTTGGCTGTGTCTGGAGAGGCTTTGGGTTGCCACAACTGGGGAGAGAGCAGAGCCCAGGGTGCTGCTGACTGTCACTCAGCTCCCCACGATAAAGAATGATCTGCCCCAAATGTCAGTAGGCCTGAGGGCTAAGAATCCACTTGGTGTGTGAACAGGAAGGGAGTGAATCCACGCGATGAGCTTCACCCTGGGCCATACGCCGCGTGGGTGCTGAGTTAAGCGTGTTACTCTCCACGCACCTTCAGAGCCGACTCTAGGGCCCGCAGGTGACTCTGCTTGGGCATTTGTGTTGCCAGGTGCTTCTCCGACCTGAATGGCCTGACAGTAGGTGTCCCTGAGCAAACTTAGCTTCAAGGTAAGTTGAGGCTAAAATCCCAGAAAACAGAGTACAAGGGTGTCCAGGCCCTGTCTGCAGGCAGAACTGCCCCTCAGTGATGGATCCGGGGCTGTAGCCTCAGGCTGCGCGTGATTCATCCAGGTGAGGGCAGGAGCCCAGTGAGGCCTGGGCAAGGTGGGCTCCCTCGCCTGTCACCATCCCAGGAGACACACTAACGCGGTTTTTTGTGAACAACATCACCCTACTGAACGTTCTTCCCTTCAACTTTAGAAAGGCTTTACATTTTTGACTGTTTGATAGAAGCTTCTCATACTCACTCTGACCCGTTAGCCAGAACACTGAGCTTTCTTGATGATTCAGAGTCATGCTTATAAAAATAAATGATCACACAGTGACTCTCCCTGGCCCCATTCCACTGTTCTTTTGCAAGTTCTCATGTCTGCCTGGTAGTTACAATCTAGTAGATCAATTTCAGTTACTCCAGATGGGAATCTAGGGGACCACGTTTATTCAAACTATGTCTAAATCTGTGAAAAGTAAGTAGGTTCTTAGAGAAAGGCCAGCAAGGTCTCGTTCACCAGTTCTGTGCTTAGACTTTGGGAGAGCTGCTCGACTGCTTGGGTGCCTTTTGGCCGCTCTGGATGGTAAAAGTGGTTGGGAAGTTGCTTCAGGTGACTCGGCACGTTGGAGGTACATACTGCCCGGTAACCGCCAATGATCATGAACAGCAGGTAGCACTAGCTGGGGTCAGCTGCTGACATCAATATTTCCCCCATGCAGGCATGGGGAATTTGTCGCAAGTGGTTTCATCACTTGGTTTCCTTATCTATGGCGAGGAGGGTCACTGTCCCCCTGTCCCGCTGTCTCCGAGCTCTGCTGGATTCTCCCAGTATCTTGTCTTAACCCCCGGACTCCCCTGCATCACACTCCCTGTCATTTACAGTGATGGCAAATCTTGATATTCTCCCAGGAAACTTTTATAATGTAAATCACTAGTTTTCTTCAACTTAGCTTATTATAATTTGCATTTTAGATGTTTGGTTTTTGAGAGACTGTTAAAATTGCCAGAGCTTTTACCAAATGATTTGCAAGTGCCGAAGCCTGCCAATTAACTCAGATGGACACCGCAGAGACTGCTTCTTTCAGAAGAGCTGAATCACTTAAGCTCCCACCTTTTAAGGGCCAAGTGATTCACCAAGACCTGCTACTTTGCAGATTGGGATAAGGAGCGAGCGTAGGATATTAGACTTCCTTTTAGTCGTTCTCTCCTTCTGGCGAGTTAGATGTGGATTCTCTAATAGTGACTTATTTTTTTTTTCCTTTATTTTCTTTCCAAAATAGTCTGTACTTGTGAAAAGGTTAGGCTGCCCATACTCATATAAAACAGAAAGCAGGAAGTTCTCTCCTCTTAACAGTTTGCCAGATACTCCCCCAGGTTGTTTTCTAGCCCATATATTAACAGTTTTTAAAGATTGTGTTTACAGGTATTGTTTTGCACCTTGCTTTTGTCTCCTAGCAATAGTCTGGAAGGTTTCTGAATTTCATATATTTAAATCTATTTCATGTTTTTTTCTTTTTTTTTTTAAGATTTATTTATTTATGCATACAGAACTGGGGTGCAGGCCAGAGGTGCAGGGGCGGTGAGAGGATTCACCAGAGA
>NW_004567133.1:11040792-11064065 GCF_000260355.1 Condylura cristata
AAATTTATTTATGCATACAAGAGCTGGGGTGTAGGCCAGAGGTGAGGGTGAGAGACAGAGTGGGGAGCAGAAAAGGCAGATGGGATGGACTGAAATACACAGCTGAGGGGAGCAGCGGGGGAGACGGGCGGGGTCTGCTGCACCATGTGGGTCACTCCCTGACTGCAGTGGCTGCCAATAGCTTGATAGTGCTGAGACTTAACCCCTTGTGCCACCAGGGAGGCCCCTGGTCCAGCCCTTTCTAAGGCCAAGGTGAGGTTGAGTGACCCAAGGTCCGCACTCTGAATCACATCGTGAACCTAGATTGACCTGGCCAGGCAGAAAACTGTGGACCATCAAGGTAGGACACAAGCCTCAGGAGCAGTGGCTAAGAGATGGTCCAGGCACCCACAGATTCAGCTATACTTCCTCATGGGCATTTTTGTTACTTTTGAGATTTCATTTTTACATTGCTCTAGAACAAGAGTCAGCAACCTTTTCTGTAAAGAACCAGGCTAGACCAGTCCTAACAGCTGTGTTCTTCTGCTGTACCAAAAGAGCCATAGGTACATGTAAGCAAGTGGATTTGACTGGGTTCTAGTCAGACTTAATATACAAACGAACAGGCAGCAGGTCAGATTTGGCTTGGAAATGCTATAGGTTGTTAACCGCTACCATAGAGAACATCCTTGTAGGAATATCTGTCCATTTGTGCAGCTAATTTTAAGGAATAAATTTCTAGAAGTATAGAATTAATTGCTGGATCTCCTGTTAGGACATTTTTATTTTGAGTTGTGAATCTCCCCGGTGTATGAAAGTGTTTGAGGTTTCCCTTCTTAAAGAATTTCCTTTCCTTCCTTTCTCGTGGAAGTGAAACCTATCACCTGTCTTACCAAGATGTTTCTGCATTTTCACTTTTGACCATTTGAGAGCCAGAGGAAAACTAAATATTTTGCCCCTAAGGAAGAAAGCCAAACGGGTCTGAAATGTTGTTATAATGGGATCTTGCTTTAGAGTTGAGGCCCACAGAGAAGGGGATGCATCGCTTACTGTCGTTTGCTGAGAATGTGTCATGACTTTTCCACCAACCCCACATACGGGCTTTTCATGCAAATGAGGCCCACCTGGGTGTACTGAGCACTTTATCAAATCTACAAAAAATATACACGGTCCAATTTTTGTGCACAGAGCTGCAGGTACCAGACTCTTGATCTAGACAGTCTAGTGTTTTTTGATCTAGATGGTCTAGTGTTTTCATGTAGCCCGGTGTATCCTTGGGTCTTATTGGTTTTTAGATAGTGGATGGGGGGCTTGTTTTTGTTTTTCCACTTTTCTTAATTCCCCCCATTTTTATAGCATTCTTGATGTGAACCCCACAGGGGAGAACTGAGGCTCATTAGCATCCAGACTCTGTTTGCAGCTGCATATTTTAGCTGGTTTATTTGATCATCGGCATCCCTCCTGGGATCCTGGCTGCCTTTGCTGGACTCCTGCTGGGGGAATCTGTGAAATTTCCCATTCGGTAGCCCTTCATTTATAACACAGGCTCAGCCTGCTTTCCCGTTAGTGAGATGGCATGCCCGGACAGCCTGCATGCAGATAAAGAATTAGGTGGAACTTGGCTGGGAAGATAAATCAAGCCAACTATCTCATTAGTCCTGAAAGACAAATTAAGCTTGCATTGGAATTAACAGTGAAGTCTTGCAAAGAGACAGACTAGTACAAGGTGGAGTGAAGAAATCGCCATGGCCAGCTCTTTCAGAAAATTGGTCTCTGTTGCCTGGAACAGATGAAACATGGGGTCACTTTTGTAAAAGGTCAATAGGCAGAAATTCAGGACTGAAATAGCAGTGTAACATTTATTAAGCACTTATCAAGTGCTAGTTTCTGGGAGCTGAGAACTTTATACCTGTTATCTCATCGAAACGGACCATGACTCGTGAGATAAAGTGCTATAATGGTTTGCACTGAACTAACCACGAAACTGAGCTGCAGAGCTAGTCAGATGACGGGGCCAGTGCTCACCTAGGCCGTCTGGCCCCTAGACCCCTGGCTCAACCCAGTAATTCTCACCCATCATGAATTGCTCCCCTACCCCTGCCCTGGGATACTGGGCTTTGTCTGGAGAGAACTGGGATAGTGACAACTGGGTGGGGGGAGCTATTGGCATCAAGTAAATAGTGAGCAGGATGCTCTGAAGTAGCCTGCAGTGTGTAGGACAGCTCCTTGACAAAGAATCATCCAACCCCAAATGTCAACAGCAAAGCCACTGGGAAACCCTGATTCAAGCACTCAAAAGCAGTGTCAGTGGTGACTGAGGAATCCACTAGACCGTCCAGCTGTAATGCTCTGTGGACAGTGTCATGAGGCCTGGGGATGAGTTTAAGCTGCACATTGCAGGGAGCACAGCTCTTGGCAGAAGCAGCAGCCAATGCCAGGAATATGCCTGGCACGGAGAGGCACAGAGGAGCCCCTGGGCACTGGGATGGAGAGACGTGGGGAAGGAAGAGATGGGGCTGTCAGGGGAAGGCTCACCATTAGCAGAAACAAAGCGCTAAAAGAGAAGACCCCGGGGACCCTCCCTGGCGGTGCAGCAGATTAAAGCACAGCACTGTGAAGCTGTCCACAGCCCCTGCTGTCTGAGTTCCATCCCTGGCCAGGGAGCTGCCGTACATGGCACAGCAGACCTCCCCGATCTGGCCGGCTGCTCCCCTCAGCAGTGAATTTCAGTTGATCTGCCTGTTCTGCTCCCCACTCTCTCTGGTGAATCCTCTCACCCTCCACCACACACCTCTGGCCTGTACCCCAGTACTTTGTGCATAAATAAAAGAGAGAGAGAGAGCAGACCTTGGGTTTGCAGTCAGGAGCAGGTAAACTAACAGAGCCTGTCTTGTTTCTGCCGCCTCGTCTGACCCCCGCCCTGCCCCCCTCCTCTGGCCTCCTAGTGTTTGGTCACAGCATGAAAAGCAGCAACGCTTTCATCGGAAGGATCGTCATCGGCCAGTACTCTTCCGGCCCCTCGGAGTCCAACCACTGGCGGCGGATGCTCAACACCCACCGCACGGCGGTGGAGCAGTGGCACAGCCTGCGATCCCGAGCCGAGTGTGACCGAGTGTCTCCTGCCTCGCTGGAGGTGACCTGAGGGGGCCCGAGCGGGCCTGAGGGAAGGCCGTTTTCATTTGTTTAAACAAAAAAAAAAATGTCACATATCGATTACATCCATACCTACACACACACACACACCCCAAGTCCTCTCAGAACTGAGCTGAAACTGACTTCTGATCATAAAATGGCCGCCCTCCCTGAGCCAGGCCCGAGAACTTTCTGGAAGCCCCATCCATATGTTGTAAGCTGAACAGGCCCTGCTGTGAGACTTACTGGCAGTGCTCGTTCTTGTTGCCACTCGCACCCCAAAATGCACTTCACCCCTCAGGCCAGCGAAGCAGCCCCAAAGGGTTGCCGTCCTCCGTGGAGACAAAATTTCCCGGGAGTTTGGTGAGTGTGTGGGAGGCCCAACCCCCACACCCAAAACGCTCGCCCTTTGGGGAACTTCTGGACCAATGGCGGTTCCCTGGGGTTCTTCAAACCTGATACTTTCCCCCAAAATGTAAGTACTTTGTCTTCTCTTTAGTGGGCGTGATAGATTAGACTATTTGGAGAAACCAAATGGTCACAAAATTTACTCCGGCGTAAGAAACTTGCCCTGGTTTGTCTGTGTCTTAGCGTAGTCTCCCCTTAGGTGTGTATGTGGATGTTCTCGCGGGTGCGCCCTCAAGGTGAGCTCATACGTGCCTGCTCACCCCCTGGCGAGTGTGGCGTGGACTGGGACCTCAATCCTGGGCCCTGTCTGCCTCTCCCATCAGTGAACGTTCACCCGGCGTCCTCCTGTCTGTCAAGCCCCCACCTGCAGGACCAGTAGCGTGTGTACTGAGTGAATAAAATAATAGAGCAGATGTCCGGTTTTTTTTTTTCACCAAGTCGTGGTAATGATGACTCACAGAAGACATGAAAGGACAGGTCCATGGATTAAAATGGCCACCAGACCCCCAGCCTCCCCGTCCTTGTCAGGCTCTGAGGCTCTTCCTGTGTTTTCGTGTGAGCCCAAGTCATTTCCCGTGCTAAGGCATTAGTGTAGGTAGACTAGATCTCTCGCCATTGGATGCTTCTGTATTTCTTCCCACAGCACATTGTCTGGTATAATGGGGAGCTATTTATTGAAATTAAAGATTATTTATTTGTGCCATGCAATCGAGTTATCTTTTTCTTCATGCTCACTGGGTAGGAGGGTGGGGGGACAGGTCCATCATGGCTGCTGTGTAACAGTCCACACAGTGACTCAAGTCGGTGATGTTTAATATGTCCGTGGATCTTCTGGGTCAAGAATTGAGACCAGGCACGGCGCGGGTGGCTGGCCCCTGCTTCCTAGGGTCTGAGCTAGAAGAGCCGAGGGCTGGGAGAAGGGTCCTCCGGGCGCTGGCTCACAAGTCCGGAGTTTGATGGGCCCCAGCAGCTGGGGACTCAGCCTCCCCACCTGCGTCTCTGCATGTGGACTGGCCTAGGCTTCCTCACATCATGGCCTGTCCTTTGTGGGCTGAGCAGGCTTCTGTGTGTGGGCAGAGACTGAGGCCCGTGTCCTGGGCCAGGCAACTTATCCCCATGTATCACCAGCCCACTGCAGCCACAGTGGAATCCAGGTGGTCACATGGCAACAAGGTGGGTCATCTGCCATCTGCATTAATAAGGAAAGGACTGGTTAGCACCGTGTGGCGTGCCAAACATCTCATGCAGCCCTCAGGCAGCGACCTGCACAGGGAATGTTACTCCTCTCCTTTTATGAAGGAGACGAAATGCTAATGGGTTAAATGGGGGTTGGGGGGGGGCAAGTGATAGAGCTGGAACACCAGCCGGGCCATGGGGTTCTGGGGCCTGTTGCGGGCTGATTTGTAACCCCTTCAACAAAGATGTTGGTGTCTGAACCCCCAGTCCTTCAGAAAGGTCCTGCCAGAGTTCACTGTGGCCCCAAATCCCAGACTGTTGTTTTCATAAAAAGGGGACCCAAAGGACCCAGAGACAGACCAGTACAGGAGAAGGCTGAAATGCAGAGACTCCAGGAGGAGCTGGCGCCCCAGGTCAACAAGAGGCCCAGAACAGCCCCTTCCCTCACGGCTTCCGGAGGGAAGCCACCTGCATCTTGGACTTCCGGCTGCCGGAACCAGGAGACCCCAAATCTCCATTGTTTGAGCCCAGTCCGTGGGGCTTGATCATGGCAGCCCTTTCTGGTGTGTCTCGTCAGAAAGCAGACTGACAGCTCTTACCCACGCGCGATGGGAACTCCGCCAGGACTCCTGCAGCGTCTCCCAGAACAGACTCCGTGGCTGTGGCTGCAACTGCCTTGGGCTTGTCTGCGGATGGGACAGCATGGGGTAAGGTCAGGGCTGCCCACATCTCCAAGGACAGTGTCAGGACACGAGAGAGGGAAAGTGTCGAGATGTTGGAGAGCTGTTGGTGGTGCGGGAACGAGTTGGTTTCTATAGAAACCTGGGCCCATGGTGCCCTGTTCAGGGTTACCCAGTCATTTTAATTAGCATCCTCCTCCCCAGCTAAGAGGTGGGGAAGGAACTGCCAGATCACCCACACACTTTCTTGCGGGAGGGAGGACCCTAGTTCAAAGGAAGGAGATGGAATATGAGTGTGGTAAGCAATTCGAAAGCCACCAGTGCTGGAGTCCTCATCTCTTGGACTCCAACCCTTGGAATTCCAGGGCACCCCTAGAACTTGACAGAAGCCAAGGTCTCTGCCCAGCCCTGCTCAGATGGATCCCCAAAACCTGTAGGCATCACCCATCAACACAATACCAATCCAGATCTTTCAGGAGGTTGATTTGCCACATCAAGAAAAGCTCAACTTTTGAAAACAGAAGCCTGGCCTGTTCACCTTCCTTCTCCCCAGCTCGTACGTTGATGCTCAGGGGTGTTTGATTTCCATGACAGCAGGGGCCCCCAAAGTCCAGTGCACCAGGTGATCGGGAACAGGGAAAACACACCAAACTTTTTTCTACATTAGCATTTTGGATCAACCTTTGAAAATGTCAGTGTTGGGGAGGAGAGTTTTATAACAGACATGATAGACTCGTCCAATAAGGAGGGCATGCCTGTCGCTTATATAAATTGTCATTTATAAAGAAATAAACGTGCCTGTTTCTGAGGTGTGCCCCAGACGGAGTTTTGGGACAACTGCTAGACGAGAGGCTGAGGCTGGCCTGCACCGTTTGGAGCCTGAGTCAGGCCCTGGCGGGTTTTCAGCCTGGTGCTGGCCAGCAGGGCGGAGCCACCGTGTGGGCTCCAGTTAAGTTATTCCTCACAGGCACAGCAGTGGGAGTTCCTGAGAGAAAACGAGTGACTGGGACACGTTTCCAGTCCTCCCTGTGAATGCCAGTCCCCAAAAGTGTCAGGGCACCTGGCTGAGCATTTCGGGAGAGGAAGCATGGTGTGCTGGAAGAGAGGGAAGATGCCCGGGTGCCAGGAGAAGGCTGGCACTGAGTCAGTGGTAATCGCAACAAAATTTGCTATGATTTATTGAAAACCTACTCCTTGCCAACATCTCCTCTAAGCATTAGCAACAAATTGTTTTATTTCATCCTGGTGAGGAAGTTACTGTCATCCATAGAAGCAGCAGGTCCAGAGAGGCAAAGTGACTGGTCTGAGGACACCCTTAGTGGCCGGGGGAGAAAATCCTGATTTTTAGAGATACTGATTTCCATAGAGACAAGGAAATCCCAAGGACGCACCAGAAGATTTTAAAACATTAAAATCTGAGCAAACCACGCACTACAACTATGCACTACTGATATGGTAATTGCTTCTCCTTGCTGAGAGAGAACCTTCTATCTGCATCTCCTTTAACCGCCAAGATTCTGCAGGAGGCAGACCTCCCACCTGCCCCCCCCACCCCGTGCTACCTCAGCAGGGGCTGGGCTGGGTGGGTCCTTCAGGACCCCCGGTGAGCGGGAGCACACAGGCTCAGCCTGCAGGGGGCGCCTGTTCTCCCTGCCTCCGTTCCCCTGAGGTGTGTAAAGGTCTCTTACAACTTTATATTTCAACGGCATCTGGACATATACCTAAAATTTCCTGATCGTATGACGTGACAACAAATACATTTTTAAGCAGTATGACCCAGACCTATTTTATCCATGGGTGAGCTGGCCTCGGCCCAGCTTGAACTTGACTTGGAATTTTACCTTCAAGGTATTTGCCCCAAGGAGCCATTAAGCTTCATCTCCAAGACGCTGAGATGTGAGTTCTCGTATTAGTCCAACTTACAGAGAAGGAGTCACAGAGAAGCGCGCACGCCTGGAGTGCTCAGAAGCTGCTTGGCTTAGGGCCGCTTCAAGCTTCACTTTGAACTGTCTCCCGCAGAGAGGCGGGAGGAGTGAAAGGAGGGGAGGAGGAGGAGCCCAGTGTGGCCAGTCTTCCTCCCTGCCCACGACCACCCAAAACCGGCTGTTGCCTGGAGACCAGGCCCAAGGAAGGGCCTCCCCGCCCCACTCCAGATGCCAAGTGGCTTTCTAGGGACTCTCGGCTGCCCTGACCCTACTCTCTGCTCAGGCTTCTCCGCACACGGACATCAGTTTCAGCCCAGGTGAGCAGAGGTGCGGGAGAGGGTGGACAGGACATCAGTTTCAGCCCAGGTGAGCAGAGGTGCGGGAGAGGGTGGACAGGACATCAGTTTCAGCCCAGGTGAGCAGAGGTGTGGGAGAGGGTGGACAGGAGGACCCGCGGGGACTTCACTTCTATCAGTGAGGCCGGGGCCTGCCTCACTGGAGGACCCAGGCCTAGGGCCCACTCAGAGGCCCAAGGACCCCGCCAAAGGCATCATCTGACGCAGAGGTCGTCCTGCGCCCCAGGAAGCCTAATGAGAGGCTGAGAGCACAGCTCCTCCAGCAGAGACCTGAGTGTGAGGGTGTGCGTGCATGTTTAAGTGGGCTAGTGTGTGAGTGTGCCTACTGAGGGTTGCACAGGCAGGACTAATCTTGCAGAGGTCTTGCTGGGCCTCTGCACACCAAAAGCCTTCCCCTGGGCCTTTCTTCCTCTTTTGGATCCCTCCCAGCCTTCAGGTACAAAGCCAAACTCTCATTCATCCCCCACTGCCCAGACTGTTCCTCATGAATATGCAAATCAATGCAAATGCCATGACTCAGCCACACCCCTGGATTTGCTTTGGGAAAAAAAGCAAAATCAACTAAAGACACTTCTGAGAGACTTAGGAGGATTTAGCCAGACAAGCTCTTTTTTCCAAAAACTTCTCGGAACCTGGCTTTGCGCGCATGGCTTGAGCAGACTGAGGACAGTGAAGCCGTTAGAAGCTTGCCTGGCACCTAGTAAAAGCTATGTAAGTATTTGCTATGATGAGTCTGCAGCCATCACCATCACAGTTTCCTTGGCCTGACTCCTGAGGCCAGGACTCCCCACAGCTAAGCAAATTCTTGCGAAGCACAGGGCACCCGAGTGCATCAGCCCCTCTCCCTTGGAGCAGCTGGCATGGCCCTCTTAGCTCAGGGATGCTTCTGGGCCCAGGCTGTTTGCGCTGTGATGGTGGCTGACGATTCTCACAGGCAGTGCTGCTCTGGGGACAGGTGCTATTGACATGCCCACTTTACAGCTAAGGAAACAGGCACAAAGAGCTGAGTTTCCACCACTTGACCCTATTCTTCAAGCGGGAGCAGCTGGATGTCCACTTCCCAGAGTGCACCGTGGTGTTTGGATCATAGAGGCCGATGCTAGAGGGCCCCATGGACCCTCTGGCCCTCCCTCACCCCTCCTCTGTGGTCACAGAGGACCCACCTTGCTTCTTGGATATCTTTAGTGTGTGATGGCTCGCCGCCAGGAGTGGGTTCCTGTTCACACTGAACAGACTGAGGGCACAGATTTCAGGTCCAACAGGTGCCTAAGACAGCTGAGTTTCTTTTTTTTTTTTTAAGATGTATTTATTTATGCATACAAAAACTGGGGGACAGGCCAGAGGTGCAGACAGAGCTCTGGTCTCTGTCTTCTAAATGGGCAACAACCCCACCCTCCTCATGATTTACCTAGCCTTAGTCACTTTCCTAAGTCCCCACCTCGAAATCCCACACTCGGGGTGAGAGCCTCCCTATATGAACTGGGTGGGGGATAGCGAGTCAGCCCCTAACACCGAAATCTCGTGCTTAGTAGGTTAGTTGTATGAGAAAATCAGGAGCAGCGTCTTCTGGAGGCACCGCAGTGCTTGGGGATTTGAGTCCCTCAGACCCGAGTCTCACCCTGCCACTGCTGTCACTGGTGAGCTATGGAGCCTCGGTTTCTTCCTCCGTAAAATGGGGATGATGCTGTTCCCCTCCACACCCCACATCCCCACTTGTCTTAACAGTTGCATACTGTTTGCGGCAGTGAAGTAATCAGGTCCCCCCACCTGTGCCACTAGCCTCTGTGACCCCGCTGTGGTCTTGCTCTCCTCCGGGTTGCATACGCCACCGAGAGGCGTGGGTGTAGGGACTGCACACCTTAATTATGGACACCTGGGCCCAAAGAGCATGGGCATGCGCAGATGTAAATGCTCACACCTGTGCCTAGAGGCGAGCGATAAAGCAGCCCAGCAGCACTGCAGGAGAGTGCAAAGATGGGGAGGCAGGGGGATGCCGTGCTCTGAGCCCCCAGGACCCCTGCCCGGCCCCAGGCCTGTCCCACACCCAGCCTGCCTGCCCCAACACCCTCTCATCTCCCAGCAGTGGCTGCTTTTATTAGCAACCTAAGAAACCTCCCAGAAGTGTTTTCTGTCTATCAGGGGACAAAGGAGAGGCTTAGAGATAGGAAAGCAAAGCTCAGACACCAAAGGCCTGGGACCCCCAGTTTGCACCACTACCAGGACTCCCCGGGAAGGAGGACTGCCCGGCAGTAGGATGGGTGAGTCTGGGAGGCCGTGGGAAGCCAGAGCACGAAGGGCGAAGGGTGAGTCGCCTGCCCAGCTGCGCAGCCCAGACCCTGCCTTCTGATCCCCTGAGGCATCTGGGGCCAGGGGTTGGGGTGGGACAAGGGGGGCCCTCAGACACTCCCCCACCACCTCTCCTGGCTAGCTTCCAAAGCTGATCTGGGCAGGAGGCGGCAGGGTAGTGCATTTGTGGGTGGCTGGATTGGGGCCAGGGGAACGATCAGCCAGATTGAGTGGGAAGGTGACAATTTATTCTTTTAAAAGGAGAGAGGGTGGGGGGAGAAAAGTCCAAACTCCACGGGTGCACTGGGGTGTTCTTTTCCCTTAGCAAGCTCAGAACTTCCAAAGACAGACTTCCACACCAGCTGGGAGACCTCACAGGCTTTTGATGCTGCCAGTTGAAGGAAAAGACTAACAGTAGTTGGGCCTCCTGGTTGCCTTTGTGCATCCCTGTCCGCCTCCTTCCCACCCTCTAACCTCCCATTACACCCCAGGCCTCCGCTCCTCTCCAGTCTCCATGCAGGCTGAACCATTTGCAAGCCTCCAAATGCTGCTTTCTCTCTCAGACCTGCCATGCCTGCCATCCGGAACCCCGTTTCTCTGACTTTTATGCAGCTTTCAGGTCTCAGTTGGATGTCACCTCCTTCAGGAAGCCTCCCAGATCTACAAATCCGGGTTACGTATACTTTTAGGTATTTCTGTGGCAACACCCATCATTTCCTCCAACATAGAAAGGGACGCTGGGACCCTGTCAAAATCATCTAGGGACACCTGGAAAACAGTTCACCTGGTTTACATAATCATTTCAGGGCTCCATAATTTGAGGCTGAGCTCGTTTTCCTATCTGTCTCTGTAGGCGCTAAGACCCACAAGGTCAGAAACCACCTCTGCCGGTTTGCATGTGGCTGGCTGCTGGAGAGTGAGTAGGTGCTCACACAGGACGTGCTGATTAAATAGATGAAAGAAGGACCAGAGCATGGAGCTTGAGCCCAAAGAAAAGGAACTGGAATGCAACAGGAGTCTCTAAATTAGATCTGGAACCAGACAGCCTGGCTTGGAAACCCAGCTCTGGTGCCTGTGAGCTTTGTGGTCTTGGGCAAATCCCTCAGGCTCTCTGTGCTTGGGTTTCTTGGCTGTCGAGTGGGAGTGATTCTGGTACCTGTCTTGCAGCAGGTGTGAAGATGAAGTGAACTAGTGTGCGAAGCCTTTGACAGATGCCTGGCTCCGCGGACGCTCAGGGGGGCTGGTGGGGTTTGCGTGGTCACCATCCTCCTGATCTAGTTTCCTATAAGGTTATAAGGAATCCCCGCACCAAAGACACAGATTAGCAAAGGGCAGTTTGGGGTTCAGGTTAAGGAAAGGCCTCTATAGAACTACAGAAATGCTCCATTTCCAGTTTCCAAAATCCCAGGGGCAAAGCAGCTCTGGGAGCTGAGGATGCCCTTCACTGTCTCCCCAGTGCTTGGGGGCCTCTCCCCCAGCCCCAGGCTCCAATTAAAGGCTTTGCCTGCCTGGAGGAGAGGGGAGGGCTGGAGCCTGGAGCGGAGGCCGCCACAACCCCTTGCTCTCTGCTTTCACTCCAGGCATCCATGACCACCTTTGCTCAGTAAAGGGAGAAAATCAAAGGGATCTGGAGTGAGGAGGAGGGGTGGCAGTAGTTCTGTGGGGGTCCCAGCGGGAGAGGGGAGCTAGTTTTCCACGGGGTGGGGATGGGAATAGGCTTTTAAATTCCCACTAGATTTTAGGACCCAGGAGAAGACTTGGACTCCCCTCCACTCCCTGCCTGGGGGAATGAGGACCCTCCCTCCACCTCCCCACTCCCAGCCTTCCTCACTGTGTAGTTACTAGTTTCCTCTTGCCAAGATCCCGACTAGAGAATGAGTGAGTCTCCAGGCTCCATCTTCCACCTGGCACCCTCTGACTTGCCCTGCACACACGTCATGTAACGGTGGGGAGATCTTGTTAAGACGCAGGTTCTGAGGAGTTGGCCAAGATTCTGAGTGTCTAGGATGCTCCTGGCTTGCCCTGTTCCCCTTCCCAACAGTCATTGTGCAGAACAATCTGGACTAGCAGATGGGTCGGCCTGCTGAGAGCAGGTGGTGCCCTGGGGCTTCAAACCACTGTCCTAGAGGGGTGCAGTCGCCCCAAAGCAGCAGTATTTGGGTCCCTAGATGTATTCATTCATTCAGAACTAGTGATTGTGCACCTACTGAGGGCCGAGCACTGGGGAAACCACCCAGTGGTGGGGAAGGGTGGCTCTGGGCAAGAACTCATGCTGTGTGTGTGTGGGGGTGTGAAAGTTGGGGTACAGGGGTTCCAGGAGCACTGAGCAGAGGCTTCCCTAAAGAAGGCACTCCCTGGGCCATGAACGCTCCTGAAGGGCTCCAGTAACTGAAAGCTCATCAAGAGCCAAGCAAATGGTCACCAGCCACTAGGTCCAGAGAGCGAGAGCGAGAGGGAGCAGCTAACGTGGCTCTCTCATATATCCTGAAAAGTCCCAGAATGCCTGCTTAGCTCCGCCCTTGGGTCCTCGCAGTTCTCTCCATGGTATTGCTGGGAATTGTAGTTTACTGGAGCAGGGGGTGGAGTCCACAAAACTCTGCAGATTTCCTTCAGGACATCCTTTCCCCCTAACAGAAGGATCCCACAGGACTCACAAGAGGCGGGAGGCTGGAAGAACAGCCAAGAGACAGTTGAACAGGTCTGAGAGATGATGGGACAGGAATAAGGTGGAAGGGATGGACAGAAAGGAATGAATTGGAGGCCGTTTAAGGAGCCAAAACATCCTGGTGGAAGTAAACACAATATCACAGTATTGTCCCCAGGGGTTCAAAGTCATGGGCTTGTAATAAGTTTCAACTCTAAAAGTAAAGAATCCAAACTCTAATTGTAATCAGTTGTGGGGCTTCACTTTTGATAAAGAAAATTAAGCGAGACTGAGAAAGGGTTAGATTTGCTGGGCTGTTGCTGCACGTGGGGCTAGTGCCTGTTTGGGGTGCTGTCTCCCCCAGGCCAGGGATTCTATTGACATTCAGTTCAGGGAACTGCAGCGTCCTGTTCCCTGTGGGAAGCTGGGTTGAGTCTCTGCCTTTGCTCCCCACAGCAGTTGCCAGAAGCCCCACCACCTCCCTCTGTGATAACCTGAAGTGTCTCCAGCTGTGTGGTCCTGTGTCCCCCCTCCCCCCCCCAATGAGTCAAAGGCACCTCTGGTGGAGAACCAGGGCTCCAGGGCGTCCTAGAATGTGGGACTTTCCATTTCAAAGCTGGGCTCACCCTGGGCGCCTGGGAAGCTCTGTTCGGCTTCCATCTCTGATGTGAGTATGGTGCCTGATGGGTTTAGGGTGGAGGTTGGGGGAGAAATGGGGAAAGTGGTTTAGCGCCAACACCTGCCAGTTACCCCAGCACACTCCAGACAAACATGGTCAAGTCCTTGCCAGTGAGAGTCATTGGTGGTAAGTAAAAGGCAGAAGGAAAATGATTTGCTGCTTCTCATCCATGGGAAGAGGAAACCGGCCCCGAGGTAGCCCCCACGCAGAGACTGGGCAGAGTCCATCGTAGAAGGCAGTGTCTAAAAGTCGCCCCTTTCAGACTCAGTGACACCCAGACTTCCAAGGCACCCACAGCCCCCTCAGCTGCAGGAAGACATGGAAACCACCACCCTGGGGAAAGGTCCAGATGGAGCAGGATGGACTGAGGATACTGAGCCCTCCTCACTCCTCCTGCAAAGATCCCCTCTGGGCTTGCCTTGCCACTTGTGCGACAGGACAGTTAGGAGAACTAGCCAGGACTGGCCAGGGCAGCCGCCTGCGCAAGGGAAAAGCTGGTTCTGGCCAAGTGGGAAGGCACCATGACCTTGAACAGTGATGGGAAGCAGGGCCTAGAATCTACTTGGCAAAGTTCTTGCCACTGAAGCATCTGTCCCTGCCTCCCACTTGCCCCCCACAAATGTGTGGAGTTGTATGTGTGCACATACAATCACACACACTTTCAAGTCTGCATTTAATTTCAGGGAATTTACTGGATCCCTGAAAACCATCAACCCCTGTCATGAAGCCCCTGTCATGAACTAATTATTAACAATACTTTATTGGAGCCACTGTAGATGCCAAGCGAATTTATTTGGGCTTCTAGTTGGCCAAACAACTCTCTGAAGTTGATGCTGCAAGACTGTTGACCATCCTCAGGCCTCTTGATTTCCCATGATGAAGATCTCGTGGACTTCAAGATCAGTGGCTTTGGTGTCAGGAGGCTTCAGAGCCTACTCTGCCACTTACTAGCAATGGGACCTTGGGCAATTCATGTAACTTGTCTAGCTGCTGTTTCCTTAGATATGCTTGGCACACCAAAAATGCTCTGTGTACACTGTCAACCTCTTTATTATTCATGAGCACAGTCAGCTAATACAGTGGTTTAGAAGACAAAGATTCCATGACATAACTGGCCACAAAAAGGGCCCCAGACTTCAACCAGTTGGACAGCTGGGAAAGGAAGCCACCTGCCAGGGTCTGCACCAAATGCAGACACCTAACTTCCCCACCTCAGCCTCACCGGGTTCCCTCCAGCCCTCTGCCTGTACTCAGGTGTGAATTCCCCACCTGGTTCCAGGAAGATTGTCCCCACACTTTCCTTACTAGTCTGTCATTTTGAGGCATGACCTCCAAAAAAAGGTATCTCCTGGGCCCTCCCTGGAGCTGCAGTGGGTTAAAGCACAGTACTTTGAAGCTGTTTGCAGCCGCTGCAGCACAAGTTCGATCCCCGGCCAGGGAGCTGACCCACATGGCACAGCAGACCTCTCCTGTTTCCCCTGTTGCTCCCCTCAGCAGTGTATTTCACTACATCTGCCTGTTCTGCCCCCCACTCTGCCTCTGGTGAATCCTCTCATCCCTCACACTCTGGATTGTACCCCAGTTCTTGTATGCATAAATAAATAGATCTTCAAAAAAAAAAAAAGGTATCTCCTAAGAGAAATTTGTTGTGGGCTGAAACCTGGGAGAACTTTACTGTGTTAAGTGTGAGATTTTCATTTGTTGCTTTTCAGAGTGAACAAATCCTGAATACCCAGATTTGAAAGGCTAATGATATAAATAGTCCTGGTGATACAGTTTGTCAATAAACATGTGAAAAGTATCTGTCTACCCCAGATAGCCCAGTTTTGCTTATAAAATTTGCTTATAAAATTTGCAAAGATTGCCCTGAAAGTGATAACACTCAGCGCTGGCAAGGGCACCGTGAGACGGGCACTCTAGACATTACCGTGGGAGTAGAAAGTGCTTTCAGGAGGCAATTTAGCAAATTGTATTGAAGTCTTAGAAATCTCTCCTCAGAAACTCCATCAGAAATGCTGAAAGGCTGCAAACACGAAGCCATCCGCCTCGGCATTATGTGTGATTATTTTTAAAAGGGGAAACAATCTCATCCAAAAACAGGGCATCAATTAAGTAAACTCTAGGGGGTCCACTTCGTGGAGCTTTCAGGAACTACTTAAAACAATGTTTACACACTAAAAATGGACCCACAATACGATCCAGTGATCCTACTCCTAGGAATCTACCCAAAGGACACAAAAACAATAATTTGAGGGCCTCCCTAGTGGCTCAATGGGTTCAAATGCATCACTGCGAAGCTAGCCACAGCCACTTCAGCGGGAGTTCGATCCCCAGCCAGGGAGCTGACCCACATGGCACAGCAGACCTCTCCTGGCCTACCCGCTGCTCCCCTCAGCAGTGTCTTTCAGTAGATCCACCTGTTCTGCTCCCCACTCTGTCTCTGGTGAAGCCTCTCACTGCCTTCACACTTCTGGCCTAAACCCAGTTCTGTGTGCATAAAAAAAAAATAAAAAAAGCAAAGAAATTGCTCTTGTCATGGTAACCAACAATCTTCTGATCACCAATGATGTTTAAATCATTTTATATATTAAAAAAAAAAAACAATAATTTGCAAGGAGATCTACATGCCCAGGATTATTGCAGCACTAGTCACAACAGCTAAGGTAAGGGAACAACCCAAATGCCCAAAACAGATGTCTGCATCAAGAAGATGTGGTCTGCATGCACCGTGGAGTACTACTTGGCAGTCAAAAAGATAAGCTTATGTCATTTGCGGCAACATGGATGGAGCTGGAAAGGATGAAGCTCAGTGAAATAAGTCAGAAGGAAAAAGGGAAACATGGGTGGTGTCACTCAGGGTGGAAAATAGGGGAACCAAACAGAGGGTGAGGAGGAAGACAAAACTTAAAACTGAACATAGATCTGAGGCGTCCAGCAGGGGGAAGAGGAAGGAGAGGGGTCAAAATTGCAGGAAGTGTTCAAGGGACTCGACTCGTGATGGATCACGGGTGCGCTGGTGGCGGGAGTACTCTACCAGAGGGGAGATCAAATATTGTACAGAAACAATGATCTCAGAAAATAAAAATAAAATTTTAAGAAGTAGTTACAAAAAATTTATATTGACTTGGAGGAAAATGTTTTATTCTAATTTTTTAGAATGCAAAATACTAACAGGTGGATAGAGGATGATAGCATTGCAATTGCGTTTTTAAAAAAGATGTATTTATTTATGCATATAAGAACTGGGTTGCGGACCAAAGATGCAGGGGTGAAAGGATTCACCAGAGACAGAGTGGGGAACAGAACAGGCAGATGGTCTGAAATACACTGCTGAGGGCAGCAGCATGCAAGACAAGAGAGGTCTGCTGCGCCCTGTGGGTCACTCCCTGGCCAAGGGTCAAACTCGAGCTGCAGTGGCTACGGGCAGCTTCCTAGTGCTGCGCTTAAACCCACTGAGCCACCAGGGAGGGCCCTGCAGCTGCACGTGATGAAGGCAAATACACCCAAGTGGCAACAGTGTCCAGGGTTCTATCATGAGTACACTTTCACTTCTATTCTAAACTTTATATCCTATCTTTTTGGACCTCAAGGGTACAATTGCATTAATCAAACTGGGACATGTTTATATTCATTCTTGAAATTAGACTGAGCTGTAGAAACAATGTTGGCACCACCAATCCCTCTCCCTGTCTTTTTCCTCTCTGCCCCCAGCCATGCCAGCAACGCCCCCCTGTTCCTTTGAACCCCCTCTTCTGGATGGAGTTCCGAGGTCACCGCTACAGACTTTGCCTGCTCTGTAAAACCTGGGCCAAGGCTGACTTCTACTGCGGAGGTCTCCCTGAGCAGGAAGGCCCCCAAACTGGCCTCCATCCACAGGTGGGTGAGTCCTCCCCACTCCCAAGCACAACCAAGCACACCCTTTGGAAGGGGATTGGAAGAAGGCATTTCCCTTTAGTAACTGAAGCTCACTTTTTTTTTTTTTTAAGATTTATTTATTTGTGCATACAGAACTGGGGTACAGGCCAGAGATGCAGGGGCGGTGAGAGGAGTCACCAGAGGCAGAGTGGGGAGCAGAACAGGCAGATCTTCAAAGTACACTGCTGAGAGGAGCAGTGGGTGGGTCAGGAGCGCCGTGTGGGTCACCTCTGGGGCTGGGGATCGAACTCATGCAGAAGTGGCTTTAGCTTCTTAGTGCAGTGCTTTAACCCGCGGTGCCACCCTGAAGCTAACTTTTATCCAGCCTGATTTCTTGTTGAAGATCCTATAGAAGGCAAAGTGTGTCCCAGGGAGAGTCAGGTGTGATATGATTCACAACCCCCAAACTACAAATTCAGTCTTGCCTGTTTTTTGAGAATCTCATAGACTTCAAGTTAGAAGGATGATGAGTTCTCTATGCTTTAGAGTTTTTTAGTTCTTTATTGAGAACAGAGACAAGGACCTCGATCTTAGTTGCCAAGGGATCCCCGATTCCCCTCATCTATCTCCCCAACCGATAAGTGAAGTAGCCATGGTATTCTCAGAGATACTGAGGCACAGTGAGGTAATCAGGGTCTGAGCAGGAAACAGGGGCCACTGCCTGGACTAAAAACAGAGAAGGTAACCCATGCCCAAGTCATGGAATCTAAGAAGCCAAAGAGGCCTTAGGGATGGAGCAGAAATTCGCAACATCTGGAAGCAATTCTACCCGCAGTAGAATGCAGATCGGTGCTGGGGGACCTGGCACCCCCAAGGACAGGCTGGCCCTTCCACGGACACCCAAGGTAGAAAGGGGAAGTGATTTCCTGTGTCTTTTTCCTTTCCATCCTCCTCAGAGCCTCAGAGGTAGGGGTGTGGGGGTGGGGGTTGGCTGTTTTATTTGTGTTCTCCCTAAAGCAGACACACACAAAAGGCATTAGATGTGCAAGAGATTTTTGGGGGAAAATAGCCACGAGAGATAAAAGAGGAAGGAATGTGGAAGGCAGGGAAGGCCTTCAGACCTGCCGAAGGAGAGGGGCTGGAAGCTGGAGCTCTAGTCTCTCTCAGAAGTAGCCTGCTAGTCCCATTCTACCACATAATCATCAGTGCTTTAGGGAGACTTTTCTAAAAACTGGAATAAATGAAGAGATGCCTTTTGTTCCAGGCCAGTGCAAAGATGTAGTTCTTTCCACAGTTAATTTGCACATCTATTGCAACACCAATCAAATTCCCAACAGGACTTTTCTTGGAAATGGAGTTGCTTCCTGTCAGTCAGGACAAATACAGGATTTAAACAAAAATAAGACAGAGGGTGACACCCACCCACTTCTGCAGCCCTCCCTCGTGGCACAGTATGTTAAATCATAGTACAATGAAGCTATCCACAGCTACTGTGGCCTGAATTCGATCCCTGGCCAGGGAGCTGACCCACATGGTGCAGCAGACCTCTCCTGTCTTGCCCACTGCTCCCTTCAACAGTATGTTTCAGTAGATCGGCCTGTTCTGCTCCCCACTCAGTCCCTGGTGAATCCTCTCACCCCTCCCCTGCACTTCTGGCCTGTACCCAGTTACAGATGTATACATAAATGAATATATTTTTTAAATGGAGATCAGCTGAGGGGGAAGGAATAAGTTGTGGTACATTCATGAAGTGGAATATTATTCAGGCATAAAAAGGAATAAAGTAGTTATACATCCCACAAACTGGGCGAACATAGAAAACATGCGGCCAGTCACAAGACCACATATTTGGGATTCCCTGGGTATGAAATGTGCAAGGCAGGCAAATCTATGGGGACAGAAAGTGGATTAGTGCTTCTCGGGACTAGAGGGAGCAAGGAATAGAAGAGACTGAATGGGTGCACTTGGGAGTTATAAAATGTTCTAGAATTCAGCAGTGGGATGGCTGCATCATTGTGAGTATGCCACAGATCACTAAATTGGATATTTTTACATGGTTAAATGGTGAATTTTATCTCAGTTTTTTAAACCGTTTTCAGGAAAAGAGTGAATGCCAGGCAGGTCATACAAGACATTAATAAAACAGTGGACAGAGTATCAGGAGGCTTGAATTTTACTTCTACTTCTCTAAGCCTTGTTTCTGCTTTGGTGTGGCCTGGAGGGTGAGAAAAATCCTGAAATATGGCCCCTCCAGCACCAGTGAGAAAGCAGAGGGAGAGCGAAACTCACCCACAACACATATATTGGCCTTGGTAAATGATGCTGCTTCTCAGATTTTGTACGAATATCCTCAAAAGGGTGCTAAAATGGGACTTACCTTTGCTTCAAAATGGTCCTGAGTCTACAACTGACAGCAGCAGGTATTGATTACCCTCTTTAGACAGGGAGCAGGGAACAATGGAAGGTCACCTTCCCCGGAGTACATATGGGTCTCCAGAACCAGTCTTACCCAGGTCAACCTCATGAGTGAGAGCTGCAAAGATGGGGCTCTTGGCCTCGGGGGGAGCATAGTGTCCACCCTAAGGAGACTTTCTCCTTCCCTTTCCATGCGAGCGAGAGAAGGTGCACCCGCCCTGCCTCCACTGTCAGGTGAGCAGAAGACCAAGCAATTTCTTGTAGAGATGAGAGGTGTCTCAGTCTCAGCAGCGTGCTTGCCGTTAAAATGTGGTCCCCTGGGCCCTGCCTGGTGGCTCAACCAGTTAAAGCACAGCACTATGAAGCAATCCAAAGCCACTGAAAGCCACTGCAGCACGAGTTCGATCCCCAGCCAGGGAGGTGGCCCACAGGGCACAGGAGACCTCTCCTGTCTCCCCGCTGCTTCCCACAGTAGTGTGTTTCAGTCAATCCACCTGTTCTGCTCCCTACTCTGTCGCTGGTGAATCCACTCACCTCCTGCACCTCTGGCCAGTGCCCCAGTTCTGTATGCACCAATAAATAAATCTTTAAAAAAAAAAAGCGCCCCCCCCCCCGGCTCTCCCCTAAGAGAAACTGGATCAGGGACTTCTTGAGAATGCCTATTGCATATCCCTGGGAGGTTAGAAATAAAGAAGAGGCAAATTTTTTCCTGAACCCTCTACAGAGGGTTATGAATTAAACCCACAAAAGACAGATGAACAGAAGGAAGGCGTGCGCACTTTTATTGATTTTGTGCATGCGCACGCTTTACGTAAAAGAAGCGGAAACCTAAAGTGGCAGGTAGACGTAGGGGCCTTTATACCATTTTAACAAAGAGCCACTGATAGTGGAGAAGACAGAGGAGAGCTGGGTGGGGAGTAGATTCCTGGGGCGCAAGTTGGGGAAGGTGGGCGCTTGGTAAGGTTGTCCCGTGGGGCTTGTTGGCCGCCTGGCCAAGCGGCACCTCAAGCTGGCCTCTCCCCATGCAGTTCTGCCCATGGGGCACTGGCCCGCTAGTCCCAGGACAGCGCCAGCATGAAGAGGGTGGTGAACACAGTGACCTCTTTGAGGTTGTGGAAGGTCCTGGGTGCAGGGCAGGGCGGGAGTCAAGACGATCACTCGGTCACACGTCACTGTGGGCAAAGGCAGGAGCCGCAGGGCTGCACAGATGTGCCAAGGGAGGTCGCCGAGCGGGACGGGGGCACCCAGCAGGGCGGCAGGAGGTCACGGAGCCCTTCAAGGCAGTGATGGAGGGAGGAGGGAGGACTGAACGCCGCAGGGAAAGCACACTCTTCACCCTCTGGGAAACCCCTCCTCCCCACGCACCCCTGTCAGAGGGCACCAGCAGCTCCGGTACCTTCCAGGAGGTGAGTTCTGCAGGTGACTTCTCCTCTATTCCCTTTCCTAGTCCGGAGCCCGAGCAGCTGGGCTCGAAGTGGGGGCTGTGTGCCCCAGTATCACACCAGATCCTACATCTTGCTCCCATCCAAGGGGCTGATAGGGAGAAGGGAAGCCACGACTCCCCTGCCCAGGTCTGTGCGCCACAAGCTCAGGACTTGCTGGCGAGAGGAGATGAATCTGTAAGTCCACCTGCATCTGGACTTTATTGTGTGTGTGTGTGTGTGTGTGTATTAAGATTTATTTATTTCTGCATACAGTACTGGGGTACAGGCCAGAGGGGCAGGGGGTGAGAGGATTCACCAGAGACAGAGTGGGGAGCAGAACAGGCAGAGTGACTAAAATGCACTGCTGAGGGGAGCAGTGGGGAGTCAGGAGAGGCCTGCTGCGTCCCGTGGGTCACTCCCTGATGGGGGATTGAAATTGAGCTGAAGCGGTTGTGGCCAGCTTCGCAGTGCCACGCTTTAACCTGTTGTGCCACCAGGGAAGCCCACATCTGGACTCTAGTGGAGGCTGTTTAATAAGTAAACATCACCTGAAAGCTGTGGACAGTTGCCACAAGCTGTCACTGCCAAACAGAAGCGCAAGTCTGACGTGGCTGAAAACACCGATTTTTGAGGGGATCCTGATATATAACCCGCTGGGAACATCAACGCTGCTGTGCAGAGATCCAGTGAGGTGAATCAAGATTAAACTCGACTTTGACTCTCCCACACCCCATCGGGTGGCCTCAGAAAGGTCACTTAACCTCTGAGGACCTTGGTCTCCTGATCTCTACAATGGGTGGAAAGCAGCTGTGTTGTAAAGATTAAAGGAGACCTGGGTGACAAGGAGTCTAATCAGCAGAGACCGTCCCGATTAGGGGCAGAAACAGTGCTGCACTGCCAGGGTTTCTTGGCCAAGAGGAGCAAGTGGCACTTAACACATCTAAGAGGACTCAGGAAGCGGTTTCCCATCCCAGGAGCCAGCAAACTTTTCCTGTAAGGGGCTAGATAGTAAATATGTCAGGCTTCGTGGGCTGTTCCGTCGCTATGGCGACAACTGGACTCTGTCTTTCCAGCGAGAAAGCAGCCATGGCCAATATGGGCGTGGCCATGTGTTCCAGTCTAACTATTTATGGACGCTAAAATCTGAATTTCATAGAATCATCACATACCACACAATATTCCGCTTTTGATTTTCTTCACCTATTTTAAAATGCAACATTTGTTCTTAGTGCTCAAACCAGAGAAAAGCCACAGGCTATATTCATTGACCTCTCTCCTTTATGCTTTCCATCAGGAAATGAGGTTAAGGAAGAAAGGCAGGCATGAGGGGTGATATGGGTTAAATTTCAGGGTCACAGGATTCCAGGCATGGTTCTGCTCCTTCTTTACCATGGACCCTCATTTGCCCAAACCCGTGTGTGCACCTGTTCACCTGACAAATGGGGAGAGTAATACATGTAGCCCTGTGTCTCGGGGTCTCGGGGTGGTTGCAGGAATCCGATGAGATCATGGATGTACTGTTGCTTAACATTTCACAAACGCTATTGCATTGAGTAAAAAGAGCCAAATAATCATTGCCCATTGCCCATTGCCCATTTGCCTGTGCAAAAACTGAGACTTGGGAGAGTTAAGTAATAGGCTTTGGATTTCGACCACTGGTTCAGTGACTAAGCCAGGAGAGCAAGACTAAAACCCAACTTGTCTGTAGACATTATGGTCAGTCCCAGTTGGGAGTAGATGGAATTCTCCAGAAGACCATGGAATGCTAACTGTTTGCAAGGTCCTTGGGGATTTTGCCACACACCCTTGATCCCTCCATCCTGCTTAGACCATCACCCTCCACTGGGGACCTGCCCCCCACACACACACTCCTTCCCCTCCACCTCTGGAGGTCTCTATTTTACAGTCAGATTTCTAGGGTTTTCCTCGGTTTGGATTTCTCTCACTTTGTGTGTGTGTTTTTCTGTATTTCACCTATAATTCAAGCTGTCTGGTATTTGTCTTTCTCCTGACTTACTTTATTTAGCATAATCCCCTGTAGTTCCATCCATATTGTTGCAAATGGCAAGAGTTCGGCTTTTCTCCCAGCATCCCGTTGTGTGTGTACTGTGTAGTATCCCGTCGTGTACACACCACCTCCCTGGCCTACTCCTTTGCCCTTGGGTGCTCCGGTGGCCCCCAGCTGGTAAACAGTGCAGCTCCCTTTGGGTGGACTCCCTACGTGTGGAACTCCTGGGCCACAGGGTAGGTCTACTTTGTTAAAAAAGATTTTATTTATTTATGCATAAAAGATCTGGGGTACAGGCCAGAGGTG
>NW_004567133.1:11064355-11067771 GCF_000260355.1 Condylura cristata
TCCCCACCACCCATGCAGGAGAGCTCCTTCTTCTCCACACGGATATGGCCTCAAGGCAGCTTCCTGCAGCTGAGATGCCTGAAGGGGCCGACAGCCAGAAGCCTTCTGCTGCCTCCCTTATGGGGGTGCAGTGGTGCATCTTCACTACCACACATGGCGTGAAAAAGCCCTGAGCTCATGTGCCGTCACTGCTACTTACTGCACAACCTCATGGAGGTGGCCCAGCCCCTCTGAGTTTCTGTTTTCTCCACGGTAAAGGTGGAACACAGTCCCTTCCAACTCTGACTGATTTATTAGGCAGCCATGGGAAACAAGAATTTCTGCACAGGCCATTTTTCCAGAAAACTATGTTTTATCCCTCAAGCATTACAACTCTCTCTATGTTTTCCACTTTGGATGGAAATCTTTCTGAGACGTGTTATACATTTATTTCCCTGCTCCTTTAAACAGGAGCTACTCAAGAGGATCAGACTTTTCTTGATGACTCAGGGTCATGTGGGCTGCATCTTCCTCAGGTATTTTTGTCTCCTGTCATCATATCTGGGTGTTGTTGTGCCAGTCCCTGATGACCCACAGAGCCCTGATCTTTTCTAGGTTGTTGCTACTGAGATGCTATGGGCAGGGAAGCCTGGCAGCCAAGCCTGAGAGTGATGAGAGAGAGAGAGAGAGAAGAGGGACAGAGATCATGAGTGACAGGGGGTAGATCAATAATAAATGATGGGTAAATGCATGGGAAGATGAATGGGTCAGAGGTAGAAGGGTGGATGGAAGGATGGAGGGTGGGAGGAGGAGGGGGGAAGGAGGGATGGTGAGTGGATGGATGGACAGACAGTCGGATGGATGTGTGGACAGATGAGTGGGTGGGGGGGTGGATGGATGGTGGGTGGATGGATGAGTATGATAGAGATGTTCAGAGAAATTGGATAGATACATAGATGGTGTCAACCTGTTGATCATATATGTCCCATCCTGTCATTATAGGACTTGCACCACACTGTGGATGTTTCAGCCCTAGCTAGCATTTCCCATTGTTAGTCTTGTGGGGTGCATCTAATTTTTCACTATTACAAATAACCTGGTGATAAGTACCTCTGTATATATGTGCAATTCTTTTCTTGGGGATATATTCCTAGAGATGGACTGGTTCAAAAATATATGTGTTGCAGTGGCTGCAGAGAGCTTCATAGTCCTGAGACTTAATCCCTGCACCAGCTGGGAGGCCCAAGATTCCTATTATAATAATAGACTGGTGGGGGAAGACTGTAGGCATCAGATATTTTCTCAGGGACAGACCTGTCTGTGTTTAGGAAACATCCAATGACATACTTGGAGGGACCGGGAGCCCAGGTAACCAAAGAGATGGACAGACTGCTGCACCTTCAGGTGAGCTGGAAATGGAGGGTGAGCGGGGTCAAAGATGTGTTCCATCACCAATGGAGGGACCAGTGGGAGGATCAAACTAACTCAAATCGCATAAGAGAAAGTAATCCACACCCACACCCGCATTCCTTTTGTGGAAAAATAAATGCTGAAATCCATTCCAGATTAAACAGTGAGTGGGCTCTCCCTCGTGGCGCAACGGGTTAAGATGCAGCACTGCAAGCTAGCGGCAGCCGCTTCAGTGCGAGTTTCATCCCCGCCTGGAGGTGACCCACAGGGTGCGGCAGACCTCCCTGACCCGCCCGCTGCTCCCCTCAGCAGTGTACCTTGCCGATCTGCCTGTTCTGCTCCCCACTCTGCCTCTGGTGAATCCTCTCACCACCCCTGCACCTCTAGCTTGTACCCCAGTTCTGTATGCGTAAATAAATCTTTAAAAAAAGAAAAAATCTAGTAGTGACCTGGAGGGCAATAAGGTGTTTAGGCCTAGAATTGGTGAACCTTAACCAGCCGTCCAGTGAGACCCACACCTCAAATGCCCCTGGGCTCAGAATGTTTTTCTTGTTCTTAAACAGTTTGGGAAAGAAAGAGCTGTAGTTCGTAATGCGAAAGTGACATGACATTCAGATTTCAACATCCATAAATAAAATTTTATTGGAACACAGCCGGGCTTGTTCATAGCCGTTGAGGCTGCTTTCTCGCTGCGGCAGAGTTGAGCACCGGCGAGATCTCCTGTCTGGGTGGCCCAGGAAGCCTGAGCCATTTATCATCCGGGCCCTTAGAGAAGAGTTGGCGGACCACAGGTACAAGATAACAAGCCATTCATCTTTGAGATTATCTTCTCTACTGGACAAAAGCCAGTTGCACCTTTCAGGGGGTTGAAGGAGGTAAAGCCTGGCCATCTCCAGTGGCCAAGCCGGCCCAGCCACCCAGGCAGGAGGGAGATTCCCAGTGAGTCAGCAGCAGCAGCAGGTAAGAAGTTCTCCCAGAGGATGTGGGTGGGTCACTGAGCCTCCCCTGGCTGCGCCTACCCTGCCAGCCTTCCAGCCATCACCCCACCCCCTCCCCGTCTCTCTCTCTCCCTGTCCACTCTTCTCCTTCCCTGAGCTCTGTTGGCAGGGGCGCTGTCTGCCTGGGGTCACTGATTTCCAGTCAGCCTGGGCTGCTGAAACCTCAGGTGCGCCTGCCCCTCAGGTACCTGGGGTCTCCTTTCGTGGCACAGCTGCATCCATGGATCTGGAGCCCAGCTGAGCCCTGCTTTCTAAGAGGGTCCCCACCCCGCCATACCGTGCTGCTGGGCAGGGCGGGGGTGGGGGCCAGACGTCAAGCGTCAAGGTGTCATTTATGTTAAAACTGTTTCTTGAAAGATACTTACTGACCTAGCACCACGGGCCCACTCAGGACAGGACAGCGGAACCACTCACTGCCCGAACGCAGAGTGCTGGCTTCAGCCTTGGTACTCAGAGCCACGGCAGTGGAGGCCGTTTTGCCCACGGAGCAGGAGGGAACAGGAGGGAAGAGGACACAGGTGGTAAGAAGTGGGAGGAACAGGTGGGAGGGCGACGGGCTCAGCCTCCAGGAGCAGGCTGAGGGCTGCAGGCTGGCCTTCCTGGACGCCAGGCTGTGTGGCAGACTGGCTCGAGGTGAGCGTGGGCTGATGCTGCCCCTCCGAGGTCCTTGCAGATGGGAAGCATCTGTCTCCCGGAGCAGGTCACACCCCGCGAGCCCTGTCCCCACAGGTCACACCCCGCGAGCCCTGTCCCCACAGGTCACAACCTGCGAGCACTGTCCCCACAGGTCACACCCCCCGAGCCCTGTCCCCACAGGTCACACCCCCCGAGCCCTGTCCCCACAGGTCACACCCCATGAGCACTGTCCCCACAGGTCACATCCCGCGAGCGCTGTCCCCACAGGTCACACCCCGCGAGCCCTGTCCCCACAGGTCACACCCCGTGAGCGCTGTCCCCACAGGTCACATCCCGCGAGCGCTGTCCCCACAGGTCACACCCCGCGAGCCCTGTCCCCACAGGTCACACCCC
>NW_004567133.1:11068132-11071946 GCF_000260355.1 Condylura cristata
GCCAACAGCCCAGCAGGCCCAGCCTACCAAAGGCTGCAATCATCAGTCATGAAACTTGCCCCTCGGCACTTAACAGGCAAAGCCTCTGGCTCTGAAATGCTCAAATATTTATTCCATTCACTTTGTGCTTTGTTTTGTATGACTTTCCAGCTGGCGGGTTTCCAACCCCAGGGAACAGCTGAGTCAGACCATTGTTCACTGCCAGGAGGTTCAAGGCCCTTCACAGACACCAGGGAGGCCCAGAGGGCTTAGGTGCTGGGCTCAGCCCCGGGGCAAGCATGCAAACCCTGGAGGTTGCAAAACAGCCACCTGTGGGACCCTCCCTACCCCATCCCCACATCTGGGGAAAACCACAGGGCCAGTGCTGACTTTCGGCTTCGACCCCATAATAGGGCAAAGGATGCCAAAACCTCAGCAAAATGCCAGGTTTCCTCCTTTGAGCTGACAAAAATGAAAAAGATGGAAATATTGGTGTTGGCAAAGGCATGGTAAAATAGACACCCTCATAGTGTCACCTCAAAAAAAGTTTAAGAATATTTTTAAAGTTTTTTTTATGCATGGAGGAGTTGGGGTGCAGGCCAGAGGTGCCAGGCGGGTGAGAGGGTTCACCAGAGACTGGAGAGCAGAACAGGAGGTTCTATTGAAATACACTGCTGAGGGGAGACAGGAGAGGTCTGCTGCGCTCTGTGGGTCACCCCCCTGGCCGGGGATCAAACTCGTGCTGCGGTGGCTGTGAATAGCTTCATAGTGCTGGCTTTAACCCGTTGCACTATCAGGGAGGGCCTCCCTCTCCCCCTTTTTCTAGAATCTGTCAACCCCTTTTATCCCTATGCATCCTACTCAAGCAACAATAGCTATAACTTGGCAATAGTGGTGTATAGTGCAGACTTAAAGAACAAGAAAATTCACAAATTACACTATGAGATTTTCTTAATTTATTTCCAGAACAAAAATCACAACTATTGTCATGTCCACTTAAGAACCAGATACCATCCGATTTCCTTTGCCCCTTCTTGATGTCTGGAATGTGGACAGGCTGGGCCATCTTGGAACTTGCAGATAGTGGAGGCGGGGAGTGCTGTTCAGGACCAGTAGGGAGTGGGGGACAAGTAAGATGGGAGAAAACTGTACCCCCAATGACTTCACAGAATGAGCCACCCCAGGAGCTAGGATGTCTGCTTGAGTGAGACAACCATTTGTCTCACGAAGCCATACATAGGTTGAGCCTCCCTTGTGGTGCAAGGGGCTAAGTCTCAGCACTATGAAGCTGTCAGCAGCCACTGCAGCATGAGTTCAATCCCCAGCCAGGGAGCTGACCCACAGGGCACAGCAGACTTCTCCTGTCTGCCCGCTGCTCCCCTCAGCTATGGATTTCACTCAATCTGCCTATTCTGCTCCCCACTCTGGCTCTGGTGAATCCTCTCACCCACCCACCCCCACGTCTGGTCTACACCCCAGCTCTTCTATGCATAAATAAATAGGATCTTTAAAGTAAATAAAGTCATAATTATTCTGAGTCCTGGCTACAGTTGTGAAACTCTTGTGCTAATGAAAACATGACATCTCTATCTTTCTCCTGCATTCAGAGAATTCCTGATCTCTGGACAGTGCCCTCCAGAGAGGCCGGGTGCTGCTTTGCTTTGCTCGCAGACCCCAGAGGACAGGGGTCTTTCTAACGTCAGTCCGTCGGCGTCCCCACGGTCCCCACACTCGCTCCATGTGTCTGTGCCTCCGTGTCCTCTCCAGCGCTGTGTTAGGTCATCACATCCCAGACTTTGACGCAGCTCCATTAGTCTCTGCTCACAGGGCTTCAAGTGGTCTCTTTATGCACAAAAACAACCTCCTGAATACAGAACAGGTGCACATTTCTGGAATTTTAATCTGTCATCCTGGGGCGAACAGAATGAAGACGCGGGTGCCCAGCCTCCGCTCCATTCCGGCGCCTCACGATTCCTTTGTTCTCCCCTGCAGCGGGGCCGGGGGGCTGTGACTGATCCACCCAGATGTGGTCACGATCCCCAGTGCACCATGTCATGCACAGTGCTTCCTGCCACCCAGAGGCCACGCCTCATGCTGGGGACACAGTTGAGCACGTTAGAGTATTTGGTGAAGGAAATGCAGACCTGGAAAGGAAGCGACCTCGTTTCTTAGTCCGGACCCTGCCTTTAGCGAGCCACGTGATGCTTTCTGTTTACAGGTGACAACACATAAGCAGCCTGACGGCAGGGCAGTGCCAGGATTGGCTCATGGAAGTGACAACATCCAAACTCAGGGCTGGCTGCAGTCTGCACCCCGGAGCCAAATCACCGTGTGTCAGTAGCGGGTGAACTTGCTGCTTTGCCTTCTGGCCTCTGCTCTGCACACTGGCTCTGGACAACCTGATGATGCCTTGAGTTCAGAGTCTGCGCCCAGAGTCATCTTGCCTTGACCGCCTGTCTCTCTTGCGCCCCCTTCTGGAAGGGATCCCCCCCCCCATGCCCACAGGTTTCAAATACAAAGGCCACCACTAACCACCTCTCTTATCTGGCTCTGGAAACCAGTTGCACATGCCCTGGTCCTGACGCACCCACAAGAGAATGAGAAGCTGAGCCTGGGAAGGAGGGCATTTCCGGGCACGTGCACAAGCGGGTGCTGCTCAGGGCAATCAGGACAGACTCGGTGCATCTGGGGGTGTGAGGCAGCACTTTCTACAGGGAAGGGAGTTGGGGGATTGATCCACCCAGGCCCACCTGTCCCTGATTGGCGCCGCTTCAAGGGTGTACTTTCTCAAGCCTTTCCAGACGGACTGGCGTGCTCTTGGGAGCAGAGAAAGTCCTGTGCATACTCCTAAGGCCTGAAGGGGAGCGCCCAGGGCCCGTGGGCATCTATTAGATGGAGCTCCCCCCCCTACACCCTTGCTCTTCTCACCTGTGCAAAGAGGTGCAGTGAGAAGGAGCTCTCTCACCTCCCTCGCCAAGGGCGATGGTAAAGCCTCCCTTCCTGGCTGAGGCCCAGGACTCGGAGGTCAGATGGCTGCTGCTGTCTCAGTCACGGTCCCCATACTACTTACTTAAAGGAATGAGTGTCTGTTCATACAAAATCTTGATTGAAGTTAAAAGTGCTTAAGATGGCACAGTGAGCAGGACTAGCGACATGGGCGCTGTGCCAGCTTGAATGGATGTGGGAGGCCCAGCATCACCAGAGCCCTGGCAACGCCTACGTGGCCGAAGAGTGGTCCCCTGTCCCGGCTGTGGGTCTGGGGAAACAGAACTGCAGCCCCGCCCCCCCTCCTGCCCTCCAAGCCCTCACACTGGCTGAACCCAACCGGAAACCACAGGACCGGAAGTCAGGTGACAGAGCAATGAGTAACGCAGAGAAGGAGTCATTGGATTTGGGAGGTCGAGGCACAAACAGAAAAATCTGCCCACCTGGACTCCACGCTGTGCAACTTTGGGTGAGATACTTAACCTCTCTGTGCTCAGTTTCCACTTAAATTAGTAACAGTATTAGTACTGTCTACCTCTTATAGGGTTGTGGGGAAGGTTAAATAGGTTAACATACATAAAAGGCTTAATACAGGGCCAGGCATTTTGTAAATGATCAACAAATACTATTATGTTACCATACAATTATGTCATGATAAATATTATCCTGCCATTTATTGCCACATGGCAGCCTCCATGCTGATTACTAAGTTGGTATGAAATGATGTATTGAAGGGATATGAAAATTTGAGCATGTGCTTGATGCTAAAGATACTTTTTTTTTTTAAGATTTATTTATTTATGCAGACAGAACTGGGGGACAGGCCAGAGGTGCAGGGGCCGTGAGAGGA
>NW_004567133.1:11072247-11078400 GCF_000260355.1 Condylura cristata
AGATCTGATTCCTTTTTCTCTGCCACTTTCCTCCCACCACCCACCAAAAGCCATCACTGCCTGCACTGCACCAAGCACTCATCTAAAGAGTGTAATATGCTCTTTGTGGCAGATGAGCCAAGAAAGCTCTTTTCTGAGGATACCTCTGAGCAGTCACCTCTGGGTAACTGCTGCGGAGGAGCCTGGATCACATGATCTACATAAACTTTTTTGGAATCCTTTTCATGTTCTTACAGAGCCGAGTCATGCATACAGGCAAGTCAGACTTGGGGGCAGGAGAGGACTGGAACCCGGAACCCCTTCCTTGAGTGTCAGTAAGGACCAGGCAGGTGTCCAGCACCTACAAGCATCGTACTAACCCTCCCCGGCAGGTGTTACCTTAGCAACCACTCATTTTACAGATGAAGAAACTGAGGCAGAAGGTTCCAGCAATTTCCTCAGATGGTGCAGCTGGTAGAGACTGGAGACAATGTTCTTCTAATGCCAAAGCTCATAGTCTGTGGGGTCACCTGTCTCCAGTTCCAGCTCATCCCTGAACTTTGAAGTTAATTACTCTGTAACCTCTTGGCAGCTGCCTCACCTCCCTGGGCACAGACCCCACCGGCCTCGGCAGTCACGCCTAGCACCGTGGTGAATGCAGGGCTACAATGGCGGGCTTCCCTATACTGACCTCCCAACCAAGTATCCTCGAGCCATAATACTAACAGCCTGTGTCAGAATCTCTTCCAGGCTGCCTGGCTGATATTTGCCATATTAAAAAAAAAAAAAAAAAGGTTTGCAGAGCAAATTTAAAGTGTCAACAGGAACACAAAATCATGCAAACATCTATCAAGTATTGGATGAGTAAACAAGTCATCTTCCCAGTCACACCATGGCGTGAGCACAGCAGTGCTCCTCAAACTCTCTGTGGTGAAGGAGCAGTTTGCTCCCTCCACCCCCCTTCCTGTCACCACCAAGACAGATCCCTTCAGTGTCTACCCATCTTCAGGCTCAGGCAGCGAGCAGGTTCTCCCTGGGAGCTCAGCAACACCCTGGCAGGTCTACACCCCACTGACGGCAACGGGAGTCTGAAAATGCTTGATTTCTGTGCTTAATGTGTCCTTGACCAGAACCAATTTATGGATGAACATCAGTCAATTGACTACATTCTCTGAATGTCTCTGTCATATAGCCAAGGTTCAAAAGCATTTTCTTTTTTTTTTTAAATATTTATTTATTTATGCATACAGAACTGGGGTATAGGCCACAGGTGCAGGGGTGATGAGAGGCTTCACCAGAGACAGAGCAGGGAGCAGAACAGGCAGATTGACAAAGTACACTGCTGAGGGGAGCAGCAGGGAGACAGGAGAGGTCTGCTGTGCCATGTGGGTCAGTTCCGGGGCGGAGATTGAACTCGTACTGAAGCAGCTGCAGCCACCAGGGAGGGCCCCCAAAAGCATTTTTCTATAGAGGGTCAAGGAGTAAATAGCTAGGCTTTGCAGGCCATAGGGTCTCGGTTGCAACTTCTCAAATCTGCCATGTTTGTGACAGAAGGCACAGAATAGCTGGAAAGGAATGGGCAAGAGTGTGTTCTAATAAAACTTTATTTAAAAAAACAGGCAGTGAGCCAGCCGTTCAGTTAGCATGCATTTCCGCCAAAGCATTACGCCTTTCTTGCCTGCAGGATCGTCCTTTTGCTGTTCCTTCTTCCCAGTCTTTACATTGATGGTTCCTTTGCATACTTAGGAGAGCAGTTTGCATGGCACTTCAAGACCTGAAGTCCCCTTTGCTGTTCTCTCTTTGCGCCCTCTTCTTCTTCTTTTTTCTGCAGCATTTGTCACAATTTCTACTTATCTAGTCACTTGTTTGCTCCTTAGTTTCCTTGCTAGAGTGTAAGTTTTATTAGGGCAGGGCTTGTGCTTTATTTTTGCTTGCCACCATGTCACCTCCCAGGATGATGCCTGGCACCTGGCACACATTTACTCACTCCTTCTTGCACCCACGAATGTATATTGGTGTCTAAAAACTCTGATATGTCCTGCAATGAAGAACTTTATTCTGGGTCTTCTGGTGGTGCAACGGGTTAAGTCTCAGCACTGTGACGCTATCAGCAGCCACTGCAGCAGGAGTTAAATCCCCAGCCAGGGGGGTGATCCACACGGCCAGCAGACCTCTCCTGTCTCACCCGCTACCCTCTCAGCAGTGTATTTCAGTAGATCTGCCAGTTTTTGCTCCCCATTCTGTCTCTCTGTTAAATCCTCCCAGCCCCCCACATCTCTGGCCTGTACCTCAGTTTTTATATGCATAAATAAATAAATAAATCTTTAAAAAGAAAAAAAGGGGGCCCTTCCTGGTGGTGCAGTAGGTTAAAGTACAGCTAAAGCCACTTCAGCATGAGTTCGATCCCTGCCCCGGAGGTGACCCACATGGTGCAGCAGACCTTTCCTGATCTGCCCGCTGCTCCCTCAGCAGTGTACTTCACCGATCTGCCCATTCTGCTCCCCATTCTGTCTCTGGTGAAGCCTCTCATGCCCCTGCACCTCTGGCCTGTACCCCAGTTCTGTATGCATAAATAAGAATAAGTATTTTTTAAATAAATAAAAATAAAAGAACTGTAACCTGCTTGACCCTGGAGCGCTCTTATGTATGTGGTGATGAGTACCAGCTCTATGGTTTTGCTGTGTATTCTCTGGAAAACACTTTCTCTGGCTCTCCCTTCACATACTAGCAAGAAATGCTTTCACCACAACTCAGTGGTTGACAGGGCTTTGTATAGATGGCTGCCTGAAAACACGAAAACTTGAGCAAAGCAGTCTTTAGGGACTTGGCTTGCATTTCCTGGAGAAACCACTGGCGTTGTAGCATCCTGAAAACAACATCAAGACCAGTGTTTCTCAATCTGCCTGCATGTTATACTTGCTGGAGGGTTTTTAAAAAAAAGATTTATTTATGCAATTTTATACAAGAACTGGGGTATAGGCCAGAGAAGTGGGGGATGAGAGAATTCACCAGAGACAAAGTAAGGAGCAGAATAGGCAGATTGACTGAAATACACTGCTGAGGAGAGCAGTGAGTGGGTCAGGAGAGGTCTGCAGCACCCTATGGGTCACCTTCCTGGCCGGGGATCGAACTCATGCTGCAGTGGCTGTGGACAGCTTCATAGTGCGGTGCTTTAACTGGTTGTACCACCAGGGAGGGCCCTAGAGATTTTTCTTAAATCCTAATGCCTAGATTGTACCCAGAATGAGTAAATTCAAATCTCTGATGTAAAGTCCAGCATCTTTTTTTTTTTTTTCTGCTGGTCTCCTTAGGGATTTTTGATGTGCAAGCAGCCTTGGAAACCAAAAGAAAACAATCCAGAAAGAACCCAAGAAGTGGGCCTGTAATTACAATTAGTTCCCATCCTTTCTCCATCTCTCCTTCCCACTCTCAAGATCTAAGCTCTGGATCTATGGTGAATTTGTTCTACTCTGGGCCATCAGTTAATATAATCACTGTTACAGTTATTATTTCAGTTAGGAGTATCTTAAGGCTGAAAAGGTTTTAATATGTCCCTTATTATGTTCTCTACGTCAAGATTACCATCTAGAGCAGAGCTCTGCTAACTATGAACTGCAGCCAAATGTGGCCCTCCACCTGTTTTGTAAATAAAGCTTTATTGGCACACAACTAGTCCCATTTGTTTAGGGATTATCAATGGCAGCCTTCCCACTACAACATCAGGTTTGAGTAGTTCTGACAGAGACCGTCTGCCCCACAAAACCTAAAATAATGACACCCAGACTTTAGCAGACAAAGTTTGCTGACCCCAAAAAGAAAGCTATCACTTCCTTCCTCCAAATCTCAAGAGAAATCTATGTAAGCTCCCAGTGCCAATTGCTTAGTGAAATTAATCCATGCAAGTACAATTGATCCTTAAAGAATGAGGAAAGGGGTAGCATTAGGGGCTCAGACCTCTACTGGAACCTCAGCTCACCCAGAAGCGAAGGAAGCAAGAAGCAAGCAGAAGGGCCTCCTAGCCTCGCCTCTCTGCCCACAGCTCTCTGCTGCTTTGCATTCACCACCACATCGATCTTGCTCAACCCCAGAGCCCAGGAGCCCTGCTGAGCTGGCTGCCTCTGTGTCACTGCACACCAGCAGACAGACGGTGCTAAACTAATTTCCCAGCATCTTTGAAAAGGATTTCGTTTCTGTCTCCCCAGCTAAGAGCCTTGCATGGTGCAGCAGGCTGGCAGAACCCAGGGTCTCCCTGCCTGAGCTGGGAGAGCCCAGACGAGGAGTGATAAGATCCTGATTAGCAAAGTGGCTGGGGCTTGGAGAGGGTCCAGGCTGCAGCCCCAACTAGATTAAGGGATGGGACACTGAGTGCCCAACCACAGGGATCTTGCTAAAACATCCCTGGAAATGTAACCAGAGAGCAAAAGCTGCCATTGTTTTTCAGGACGCTCACTGAACGCACAGATGATGTCATCTTCATCACAACGCTGTGAGGTAGGCACTATGCATATTGCCTTTTTACTGTGGGCTCCAGTAACTTGCTCAAGGTCAAAACTTGGTTGATTTTAGAGCCAGATTTTTTTTAAAAAAATGTATCCAAAAGGGTGGGTATATTTAAAAAGGAAAAGGAGAAGATGCGTGCATAGAAACAAACAGGCAGGAAGGGACAGATTTATGAAAAGAGACACCTTCATAGACACAGGCAGGCAGAAGAACTGCTGAGTCTTTAACCCCGATAACTTGCACAACAGGACACCCCAATACCACCCAGCGTAGATGTGCACCTGATACCCATCAGTAAGATCATTAACATCTTTCCTCTCTCTGGGGTTTTCAGTTGGTGCCCACGTGGGCAGTGGTGCTGGATTCTAAACCAGGTCTGCCACCCACTTGGTGCCCACCTGCCTGCTTCCCTTACGGTGCCCAAGATGCTACTTCCTGCTAATTCATCAACAGAGGCAGCAAGTGGCGATGGAGGAAACCACCCCAGTAGCCAAGTTCAAATCTGTGCTGTTGGGCACTTGCTTTCAAGCTCAATTTCCTTGACTTCCAAGAGCAGTAAGGACACCACTGAGCGATCAGAATTGCTGAGCTGCCAGGGACTCCTCTGTAAAATGGGGTAGTAATAACACCCACACTTTAATTCGTTAAAATACATAAAGGTACAGGGGCCTTCCTGGTGGCACAGGGGGTAAAGTCTCTGCACTATCAAGTTATTGCCAGCCACTGTGATGTGAGTTCGACCCCCGGCCAGGGAGCTGACCCACATGGCTCAACAGACCTCTCCTGTCTCCCCGCTGCTCCCCTCAGCAGTGGATTTCAGTGGAGCCCCGCTCTGTCTCTGATGGACCCTGTCACCCCTGTACTTCTCTGGCCTTCACCAGTCCTTCTATGCATAAATAAGTAAAAATAAATCTTTTAAAAATATGTTTATAAAGGTTCAGGCCAGCAGCATACAATAAATACTCATGATATCTAAAATCATGGTAATAGAGGGCTGCATGTCCACTTTGACCTTGACCTCGCCTCGGGCAGACTGCAAAATGAACAGTTTTCAGCCAAGTCCTCTCACCACAAAGCAGTTTGTAAGAAGTGGATATTGTCTACAATTCAGTTGCATTTAGTATAAAATGGTCATTTTTATGTGTGTGTATTTTACCAGAATCAAAAGGAAGTATACTACCCATGCATTTGTTCACCCTAGTGCATCCCCACATCTGGACTACTTTGGACAGATGTTGTGTGATCTGTGAATTTAATAGTACTTTATTCAAAGGCTTTTGCTGCTGGAGCTTTGGTGGAGGGTAAGCTGTGAGGCTGCTCCCAAAATGATATAATGATGTAAATAAAAGGAAAAATCACTGAAATTTGGCTATAGCTTCTTAATGCACATTGCTGGTACACAGTGATATTTGAAGGTGCAGAGCTCTTCCCTCTGCTATGAGAACCCTCTTCCCAGCCACAAGCCTGTGAAGTGCCTAGTGGACTGACAGCAAATCCAGCAATGAAAGCTCAATTCTGTTCAGCTCCAGAACCAACCTCAAAAGGTGTGAGGGTTCACAACCCCCCACCTCCCATCCATGCACCATCCCAGACCTGTGTCTGCAGTTTGGGGAGTGGCTCTTTAGAAGTCACCTGAGTGCTCTCCCTGGTGGCACAATGGGTTAGGACACAGCA
>NW_004567133.1:11080245-11112230 GCF_000260355.1 Condylura cristata
AATTGTAGCAGCTGGAACTGTCCAGCCTGGAAAAGGATAGACTCTTTTCAACACAATTTAGAAAGTAAATGATATCATTGTGAAAGTGGAAACATATACCATACATATATTCTATTCTAATCAAGAGATAGTTCAGCAAGAAGTTTATGGCAGTTAAGGCAAATTATGTTCAGGCTGTATCTGGTCATAAATTCTGTAGTGGGATCTTGAACCATTCTCTCTTGCCAGAATCCACCAAAGAGGTTGAAAATGTCCAGACACTTTTCTCATGTGTTATTTCCTGGTTTTGATTACTCTGTAACTGGGCCTAGATAAGGATGAACGTGCAGGTGGGGACTATACTCTGAAAGGTGTAAAGGCAGAGGGCATTCTGCTTGCAACTTATTTTTTAAGTAATTCAGGAACAAAATGAAAAAAAAAAAAACAACACATGGCAAAAAAAAAAGTTAACTGCAAGCATGAGCCAAGGATTTATAGAAATTCTTTATATTATTCTTGCAACACTGCTGTGTTTGAAGTTATTTCAAAATAAAGTTAGCAAAAATAATAACTTTTGAAAAGAAAATGAAAAAAGTCCCTTGTCACTGACTTAGCCCAGCTTGAAGCTAGAGGTGATCACGCGACCTGACTTTGGCCCATGTGCTGTAAGGGAAGACCTGCTTTTGTTTATCCTGATAAAAGGGGGCTCATGAGGAACAGTAAGGGGCGTTGCCATATCTTCTAACTCTCAACTGGGATGAAGATGTGCTGCCGGTGCTGTGGCAGTCATTTGGTGATAATGTGACAATAAGACGAGGCAAAAAAGGTCAGTCTGTGAGGAGCAGCTGTGTAGGAAGAAGGAACTGGACTCCATGAGGCTGTTGTGGAGTCCCTGGGTCAGTTCCAAGACTGCCAGCCGCCAGTTTCTTGTGTCCTTGCATTTCAAGCAGAATGTAAAAACTTGCTGCAGAAAGCATGCCCCACACTCTTGCCCTGCTCTACTTTTCTTGAACCTCACAGCTTGAAGTCCCAGAACTGGAGTCCCAGGGAGGCCCTTATCTCATTTCAAACAAGTTAGAGGTGCTGATAGTCCCTCTCAGTTCCCCAGCTGCCAGGGCCCCAGGACCCAGAGGCCAGAAGCTGAAATGTACACCCAGAATGTTTGGGGCAGTTGGGTGATATCAAAAACATGGGGGGTGGGAGAGGGGCCGACCAAGGCGGTTGTCTAATGTCTGTGACAGTGATGGCAGTGCCACATTTTTTTTAAATTTTATAACAGTTTATTTTCACATCATTTTGTACATTTTTTTTCCATCTCAATTGAACCAGTGCCACTTTTTTACCAGCTTGCTCCCTTGGTATGATCTGTGGTGTCCCCAACGGCTGATTGATTCTCTGGCATTCTCACCCACTTTTCCATTTTGCAGTCAATTTTCTGAGACTCCTTTCCCATAAGCCCTTTTTCTGCCTGGGCCACCCAGAGAGGTTTCTGTGAGCGGGTGATCACACTGATAAATATAATTGCATGCATCCAAAAATCAGAAAATTCTCATCAAATTCCACATTTCTGATTTGTCTTTAAAAATCAGAGCTTGGGCCCTCCCTGGTGGTGTAAGGGGTTAAAGCACAGCACTATGAAGCTGTACTCAGCCACTGCAGCATCAGCTCAATCCCCGGCTAGGGAGCTGACCCACATGGCGTGGCAGACTTCTCCTGTCTCCCCGCTGCTCCCCTCAGCAGTGTCTTTCAGTAAGTCCACCTGTTCTGCTCCCCACTCTGTCTCTCTCACCACCCCTGCACCTCTGGCCTGTACCCAGCTCTGTGTGCATAAGCAAATAAATCTTTAAAACTAAATAAATCTTTAAAACTAAATTATTATGCACTAATGGGGCTTAGTTCCCATATGGGAACAGTAGGCTGGAGTCAAACATCAGCCACATCCCCTTTCAGATGGTGCATTTTGGTCATTGAACTGGCACTGGGTCCATGTGTTTCAGTACTAGCAACTATCATATTAAATACTCCTTTCCTTTGTTTCTATCTTATCAGAAATACTCAGAACTGTAATAACCAGTGAATGTATTTTTTTTAACTCCATGTCAAGTATTTCTGGTTTTTTTTTTTTTCAAAACAAGACAGGTTAAGTTCAGTGACCAGATGTACTAGTTTTCAATAAATCTCTACTAAGTGGGTGAATAAATGAAGATTTTAAATAATTGTAGCAGCTGGAACTGTCCAGCCTGGAAAAGAGGACAAATAATCAAAGAGAGACTAGGGGAAAGAAAACTGTGTGCTTTGGATCAACTCAAAAGTCAGAACTAGAACAATAGTATTTAGACAAAAGCGAATTTCCGTTTGGACTGAGAGAAACCGCAACAAGGAAGTTTCCAGCTCCCAAGCACAGAATGAGATCCCTTCTGGTGCTCATGCAAAGGCTGAATGGCATTGAATCTCTGCTCTGTAGAAGGCAAGCAAGACTCCACAAGGTTCAGTGTGCCAGCGTGCCACCTGGGACTCTTATGCCAGTTGATGAGAGTGGTAAGGGGCGTGAGCTGCGGTTCTAGTGATGGGAACTAGAAGGCAGGGAGGGACGCCATGCGAAGCGTAGGAATCTGCACGTATACATCCAGCAGAGCCTGCACGTACATACTGTATGAAATGATCCAGGTTTTTTTTTTTTTTTTCAAAGATTTTATTTCTACATAGAAGAACTGGAGTGTCGATCAGAGGTATGGGGGGATAAGAGGACTCAACAGAGACAGAGTGGGGAGCAGAGCAGGTGGATCCACTGAAATACACTGTGAGGGAGCAGCAGGGAGACGGGAGAGGTCTGCTGCACCCTGTGGGTCACTCCCTAGCCGGGATCAAACTGAGGCTTCAGTGATGATGAGCGCTGAGAGTCAGGCCCTGCACCACGTGGGAGGGCCTGACCTATTTGCTTTAAACTAAAACTCTTGCTTTAAAACGGAGCAACCCTCCCTGGTGGTGCAGCGGGTTAAAGCACAGCACTAAGAAGCTAAAGCTACTTCAGCATGAGTTTGAACCCCACCCCGGGGGGTAACCCATAGGGCGCAGCAGACCTCTCCTGACCTGCTGGCTGCCTCCTTCAGCAGTGTACTTCATCCATCTGCCTGTTCCGCTCCCCACTCTGTCTCTGGTAAATTTTGTCGCCGCCCCTGCATCTCTGGCCTGTACCCCAGTTCTGTATGCATAAATAAATAAATCTTTAAAAAAAAAAAAAACAGCGGACAAAAAAACAGGCACAAAATGATGTGAAAATAAACTATTACAATAATTTTACAAAACCTGAGATTCATGCCCTAATGATGCCCAAAGTCATGCTGGATGTTGATACCATTGGGTATACCAACGTCAAAATAATCAAGACTCTCATCATAAATTCTGGAGGCTGAATGTGGTGAAGACCAAGAAAATAAACTATGATGAGCTGTTCTGACGGCTGTATGTTCATGATTGTTGCTTAACTCCTTATAAAAAGTCCAGCTTTAGGTATGGAACAGTCCTTCCATTCTCTCAGATTAATGACCAGTGATCTAACAAAAGCACTTATAGATTCCATTCCTGCCTCTGCTTACCGGCTTTGTTGTAGTGACAGGCAGCGCAAGTTAACACTACCTTGTTAACAAGTTCTCAGCAAGTACCAAGTCTCCTAATCTTTGCCCAATCTTGGGGAGTTAAGGGTTAAATTCATTGTGGGTCTCCTTGTACTCCAAAACTTCTGAATCTCTGTGGAGGTCTTTAAGCTCCAGACCAATATGGACCATATGTACAGGGTCTTTTGTTACATCCCAGTGCCCAGCTCAGTGCCTGGCACCAAGTTCATAAGTCAATGTTATTGACAAATTTCAATCCGTGCTTGAAAGAGACTGCCAGGTAACAGAATAAAGTTTCAAAAGACTGTTGAATGCTGGCAGCTCTGTGACATCCTTGAGAGAATAAAGCAACAGTGGCATAGAGTATATCAGTGTTTGCCAGAAGTCAAGGAAGGTGGAGGTGAAATACAATTATAATGCAGACACACCATGGAGATTTTGAGGGTGATTTGGAACTGTTCTGCCTTCTGCCTGGGTGGGTGGCTATGAAAATGCATCCATGCATTGAAATTCATGCACCTGCACATCCAACATGGTCTAAAATAAAGATTTGTAAATAATAGATATTACTGAAGACATGCATTTTTGTAATCACATCCATTAAATACCCTACTTGTGGGTCAAACCAGACTGATGATTCCAAGATGAATAACCACCCCCAATTCGTTCTTCGTTTTTGTTGAAACTACTCTGAAAATAATTATCCAAGAGTAGTAAGTGACAAATGGAGGCACAGAAACAATCTAAGTCTTCATCAGTTTATAATCACCACTGTTTACGCTGGGAATTAAGATGAACACTAATTACTTTCTGTGTTTTTGATGGGGTTGGAAAAAATTCCAGGATTGCTGCTCAAAATGCCTTATTTATGATCCCATCTCCACTTCACAAGTCCACATGTTTGCCTCCAGACTTAACCTTGTAGATTGTCAAATCCATCCAAGGAGAAAACCAATTTGCATTATCCAGCCTAGCTGCCAACTGACAGATGAAACAGATCCAGCCCAGAGCAGAGGGAATCTTGACTCAGAACTTGTAAAAATTCAAATGCAGGAATCTAAAACGCATATTTGGTGCCACTGAGAGTGTGGCATCTATTCCTCCAGGGGGCTTCAGAGGCGCATAATCACGTTTGTACATAAATTATTTGCTTTACAGCAATGTGACCATCCTAAACAAACTGTCCCATAAATTACCAGTATGACATTTTTTCTCCTCAACAATAGCAAGGATTTGTTAAATGTGTGCCTCTGTAACAGACCTCGTTGGCACAAGGTGCCTTCATTTATTAACTTGGCTCCTATTGCTACATATTGACATTATGTCCAGTTTTCACTGTTGCAAACTCTTACAGGATGAGTTAAGTTAGGCTGCTGTGATGACTAGCTCAAGTCTTAGCTGAAAAGAAGAGAAGTTGAATTCTTGCCTATGATACATTCCCACTGTTGACGTCAGCTGGGCGTCTGCCCTCATGATCCTCCTTCCAGAAATCAAGCTGATGAACAGCCATCAGAGCTGGCAGGACACAGGGGCATAAAGAAAAGGGGGAAAAAACACACAACCACTTTAAGCTTCTTCTGGGAACGGACATATGTGACCTGCTTATATTTTGGGGCCGAAACACGACGTTGCCTGAGTTTAAAGAGCACAGAAATATCCTCCCATAGGCAGGGGAGTCAAATATTGGCAAAAAGTCCATCTCCCAGTCAACCTCTTCCATGTGAATCTTTATATTCGTGAAGGTATTTTTCACTGAGATAAGTAACTGCAGGAACAATTGCTGGTTAAAACAAATGCACACTATGGGCCTCCCTGGTGGTGCAACGGGACAAGCCACAGCACTGTGAAGCTGTCTGCAGCCACTGCAGCACGAGTTTGATCCCCGGCCAGGGAGCTGACCCACATGGCACAGCACACCTCTCCTGTCTCCCTGCGGCTCCCCTCAATTGTATATTTCAGTCAGCCTGCCTGTCTGCTCCCCACTGTCTCTGGGGAATCCTCTCCCCCCACCCCGCACCCCAGTTCTATAAAAAAAAAAACAAGTCTGACAAATTGTTGCCACCAAGAGAAGCCTAAGTAGACTAAATTTAACATGGGGTTTCTGAATGGGACTCCACCACAGAAGTAGAACACTAGGTTAAAATCTAGGCCATTAGAATCAAGTGTGAACTTCCATTAATAAAATAATCAGCACCGGTTCTTCAGCTGTGATGATCACACAGCCTTAATGTAAAAAGTTAATAATAAAGGGACTTCGATGTGGAACACGTGGGAACGCTCTATACAATCTGTGCAATTTTTCTATAAGTCTAGAGCTATTTTAAGTTAAGAAGAGTTGTGAACCTAAGCCCCTAAAACATATACCATGTGGTAAACCAACATAAATAAAAAAATAAATAACTAAAAAAAAGTAAATAAACATGTAAATAAATAATAATAAAATACATGTAATATTATTCAGATTTAAAAAGGAAGGGAATACTGTTACATGTTTCTATTCCACAGAACTGAACAACTCTTGTTATATTCTGAACAACTCCCCATTATCGCCTTGCTTGGCCCCCCGTATCTATCATTCTTCTTTGTGTTTCTGAGAAGTTCACCACTTCCCAGACTTCATGGATTTGGGGCCAGGCAGTGTTTGTTCTCCTAGGGCTAGTGGTTTTCACTTAGCATAATATCCTCAAGGTCCATCCCTCTGATAGCATGAAACAGGGTTTCCTCCTTTTTCAAGCCTGAATAATATTCCACTAGATATACGCCACATTTTGTTTGTCCCCTCTTTGATTGATGGGCATTCAGGTTATTTCCACTGCTTGGCTCTTAGAGTAGCTTGGCTCTTAGAGTAGCAAACTCTTAGAATTTGTGATCCTGCCTTCAATGATTTTGGATATGTACCCAGAAGTGGGATTGCTGGATCATATGGCTATTCTATTTTTAATTTTTTGAGGAAACTACAAACTGTTTTCCATAGCAACGGCACCATAAATGCATGTTGTTTTAAGCCACTAGCTTTGTGATCATTTGTTATGGTGGCAAAAGGAAACTAATATTGGGCTTTTGTTGCTATTTTAGCCTTTTTAAAATGTAGGACATACACAAAGAAATGCACCTACTATAAGAAACAGCTTTAAAGTTTTTCACAATCTGAGCACACCTATATAAACCAGCACCCCGATCAAAAGCAACAGTATTGTTCAAACCCCACCCTAACCTCTCTTCCCGGAAGGGGCCTTTGGGGGCCGTCATTTATGACTCCACCTTACACACACAGGGGTTAAACTCTCAGCTCGATCAGGCTATCACCAGCCACTGCAGCACGAATTAGATCCCTGGCCAGGGAGCTGACCCGCAGGACACAACAGACCTCTCCTGACCCGCCCGCTGCTCCCCTCAGCAATGTACTTCGTCTATCTGCCTGTTCTGCTCCCCACTCTGTCTCTGATGAATCCTTTCAGCCCCCCCCACCTCTAGCCTGCACCCCAGTTTCTTGTATTCATAAAAAAAATCTTAAAAAAAGAAAAAGTAAAACAACATTGGCCTAAAAGTCAAGGAGAAGGAAGCACGGAGCACAGGTTTAGAAATTCTCCATTGTGGCCTAGCCTCTTGCGCCACCTTCTGGTTGGTTGTGAGACCCGCGGCACCACAACCTGTTGTAGTTAGTTCTGCATTTCTTCCGCAAATACGAGTTGAACGCCCACAGGGCGCCGCACATCGCCGGATGCCCCTAATGCGCAGGACGTCAGATGCCCAAGAGACAGCTTTCATTCACAAATAATCAATGCAAAATCCTAAGTGTAATAATTTCGACCTTGACAAGCGATTCCCCACCCTGGCTGTTCATGAGATTCCCTGCAAATGTCATGTTAAAAATGAACTTCAATAATAAATCTCTATTTAAATCCACAGGCTTGAGGTAGAGCCCAGGGAATCTGTATTTTCTATCACTGCCCATTAGGACTGTTGGTGCACGGGTGAATGAGGACATGGCTTGGCTTTGGAAAGATTCTATGGAAAGGGAACTTTGAAAGTGGAATTAGATTTTAAATGCTCGTAGTGTGAAAATCTGAACTTTATGCAGAGGAAGGGGAAGGAGAGAAAAAACAAAGGAAACGTTTGATCTTCTAATCCCTACCCCTAGGAATCTGTGCATCTGATTGATACAGAAGGGGTCCAAGGATCCAAATAGTAACCAGTGTTGACAAGGTGATTGGTCCAGTGTGTGGTCATGAGAGGTGCAAGCACAGTCTTTCTCTCGCCATCTGGAAACCGAGGCTGGGAATGCCTTGGTCCATATGGAGTTTCCCCACCTGAGAACTATTACTTGTTAAGCGCATATACAGGGCACAATATGCCATATGTATCATCTCTCTACAACCCTATAAAGTAAGTGATTTTTTGTCTCCATTTTTTAAAATGAAGTAACCAGAAATTAAGCAATTTGCCCAAAATCAAAGAGGCAGGAAGGGTGGGCTTTGGGTGCAAGCTCAGATTTCTTTCACTCCACACTTCACTCTCTTCATTATTGGCTTAACTGATTCTCACCTATGTAATTGTGCAGTAAATACATCCCAGTTCATTACAATTTCTTTTCAAAATGCCATTTTAATGGCCACATCATTGTCATCATAGTATAGTTTGAGTCATTCCCAACTGGTGCATATTTAGGATCTTCTCAACTTAGGCCACTACAAAATGGCACTTTTTTCTACATCTGCATCAGCAAACTGGCTTTGTGGGCCCAATTTGGCCCTCTGTGTGTTTTTGTAAATAAAGTTTTATTGGAACCCAACCACATGCTTGCATGTCTCTTTGTGTGGCCCCACTAGAGGCAGAGCTGAGTTGTTAGAACAGAGACCCTCATCCCCCATGAAGCCTCAAATGCTTACAATCCAGCTCTTTACAGAAAAGGCCTGCTGGCCCTGATCTCAATAGTTGTGTACACTGCGGATGACATCCTTAGGCTTAACATATCAAAAGGGTGTCAAGCTACTTTGCTTTCCAGAAGGCTGATTCTGAAAACATTGCTTCGAAATGGTGATTGGAAGGGTCCACTTCCCCTCCCCCCACCTTTTCCAGCAGGACCGCCACATGTCGAACTGTTACACTGTTCTAGATCATGGGTGACCGCGGGGACCAGCAGACACAGACTGTTGCCAAGATGGAGCTTGGCGTGCATCAAAGGGTGAGGAGACACCACAGGTCCCTTGGCAAGTAGGTCTATCATGTGCCAGGTGAGGACAGGTACAATGATGAAAATTAAAGTGACCCAGGGGATAGTGACTGTGAGCATGGTGGTCGCCATGGTCAAGCAGAAGGTGACACTGGAGTAGAGACTGGAAGAAAGAGCATCCCAGCTGGAGGAAAAAGCAAACAGAATGAACATGGTATTTGCAGACTTCAGGGGAGAGTTGTTTTGAAAGCCATAGCAGAGGCACATAGTGGCGGCCAGAACTCGGTACTCTGTGGGGCTGGAACTTGATATGTTAAGGGGAGGGATGTCCTAAAAGAACTCTGCAGAGTTTTGTGAACCCCACCCCCTACTCCAGCTTTCTGGACTCCACCCCCTACTCCAGTGATTGGAAACTACAACTCCCAGCAGCACCAGGGGGAGAACTGCGAGGACCCAAGGGTGGAGCTAAGCAGGCATTCTGGGACTTTGGGGATACATAGGGCGCCATTTTGTCAAACGGGCTCTCTCCCTTGGGAAACGCTCTCGGGGGACCAGTGACTCAGGGCTTCCAGTTAATTACCAGAGCTCCAAGTCAGCCAAACTGGTAAGGTATTCCAGTTACTTTGTATCCCTCTCTCTTTCCCTGGGTTGTTCCCTTTTCTTTTCCCCTTTTTTAAATAAACCCATTGTTGACCCTTTTGTGTGCACCTGCAGTACAACTGAATTTTAAATGTGCATGTGAGGCCCCACAGACAGGCTGCCCAATTCACACTGGGATGCCCTCTAACAGGTACTCTGTAGGGTTGCGAGGTTTCTGGTGACCCTGGAGTCCCTGGCATTTGTGGGATAGAGGCAGCAGCCTCTGATTTGCTGGGAGACTAGGTTTTGCTAAAGCCTACACTAAAATTAGTTTTCATTTCCTAAGTAAACAGCAGCTGGCAGTACATTTGGGGGTGGAGAGCAGTCCAAATGAGCTGGGTGTGAGAGGAGAATGAGGGGGGTTCACATTTTCCCCGGCAGGAGACACGCGTATCAGTGCCTGAGGGAGAGCAGGTGTTTCAGACCTGAGGGAGAGCAGGTGTTTCAGACCTGGGCAAGGCGAGGCTTCAGCTGTAACAAGTTAGAGACCTCACGTCAGGCGCCTCTTCCTCTCCCCCATTTCCATCACCAAGTCCTGCTGAGAGCCCTCAGAAAAAGCACTTGGTTCCGACACTGTCTCACTGTAGCTTCTGGTGGACAGACCAGGCTAATGTCCTAATGAACAGTTGCACCTTCTGGACCCAGGTGGCCGGCCCCTCTCCCCAAGAAACTACATCTCCCAGTCTGCTTCGCTGCTAGTGCAGCCCTGGGACTAGGCTCTGGCCTATGGAATGTGAGCAGAAGGGAAGTGCAGTCTCTAGGAGCAGGCCCTTCTCAGCCCCTTCCCTTCTTCCTTGGGCTCCAGTGTAGACTTCCTGGCGAGAGCTGGAGCAGCCAGCTGGGATCTTAAGGTGAGCAGAGGCCTGTGTTAAAAATGCACAAGATGGAAGGTACCAGACCGCCTTGTGCCTCAGGCCGGCTGAGGCCTCTACAGCTCTGCTGTCTCCTAACTGAGGCAGTGATAAAACACCCCCTCCCACCTCCTCACCCCACTCCAGCCTCTAATGCCAACAGGCCTTGCTTTATGTGTTTAACATCTGCCAGCGTCAGCCAAGTCATCAGGCACTTGGGTCACAAAACCTGGGTGCTGACCCTTGTCCACTCCCCTCTTTCAAGCCCTGTTACTTTATTTAAGTACCCCAAAGCTCTGTGAGTGAGCAGGTTGGAGGTTTACAGACTCCACTGCCCTCATTTGTGACAGAGTCCCAACTACTTTCCTTCTCAGTGAAGGGGAAACAAGACACTGAATCTGGTATCACTCTCTGCCATTGGCTTCTCCACAACAGTCTCCCTAGGGGTCTTCCCCCCCTGTGGCACACTCCTGAGACCTGAGGTACTAGGCCTGAGGCAGAGCACCTTGTTACAGCCTCTGGGCTCCAATCCCAGCAGGAGTTACCCAAAAGTGGCCACAGCTAAACTGGGCTTGTGACCTGTTTTTGTTAGTAAGCTCTTACTGGAAACAGCCTTGCCCATTCCTTTCCACACTACCATAGCTGCTTTCCTGCAAAGGGAGGGTTGAAAATCACATAGGGAGGTGGACTCAGAATGCTCAAGTCCTTCACCCTTTGCCGCTTCATGGGCTGTGGTGATCGCAAAGTTAAAGCACTTACGACTCATCCTGCTTGGCCTTACTGACACTTCTGGAGAATAGTATTTTGGGTCACAGGATTTGGGTAACAATCTGCAGTTGATTCAATGCAATTCTTTTATTGTTCTGTGAGATTGTGATAAATTACGATTTTTATAGCCTAGTAACAAAGTTACCCCCAACCAGGATTTTTGGTTTGTCTTGTAGAATATGAACCTATCTCAAATCTAACTTAGCAATCTTTTCCTGACTGACAGATGCATTAAACCTTGTTGCTCACACTAGTATTTTTGGCTTCTGGCTCTTTGGTTCTCTCACTTAAATAAACTTTGACCCCTCACAGTGAATAATCATGTATTTACAATAATGAATAGGGTCTCCCTGGTTGCCTAGGGGTTAAGTCTCGGCATTATCAGAGCTACAGCCTGAGTTCGACCCCGGCCAGGGATGGCACAGCAGACCCCTCCTGTCTCCCCGCTGCTCCCCTCAGCAGAGGATTTCAGTAATGAGTCTGTTCTGCTCCCTACTCTGTTTCCAGTGAATTCTTTCGCCAACCCTTGCCCCCCTCACCTACAGCTACACCCTAGTTCTTGCATGCATAAATAAATTTAAATATCTTTATGTACAAAAAATGAACAATCCCACATTTACAGCAGCAGTGAACAATCACATTTACTGTGAAGATGAATGTGCATTAACAATTGCCAAGCGCAGGGTTCTCAGTCTTCAGACAATCTAAATTTGGCCTAGGGAGATTGATTTTAATACAACATTCCAAAGATCTGTCTCCAGAGAATCCTTTCACTTCAGTAGATCTGGGTAAGTCTTGGAAATCTCCGTTTTTTAAGTAAAGACATTCTTGTCCTCTAAGGGATTCTGAAATAAGTGCTCTCCAGAGCTCACGCTGGGGAACCTAATCTTACAAAATGATATGGGGGCACTCTGGACCATCGAGGCCCCGGGCCCGGCCCCTTTCCTGACTTGCTTCTCCCAGTAATCCCCAGTTGAGTAGTAAATCCTCGACTTGAGTCTTACCTCCAGGCACTCCTGCAGGACATTCCCTCTCCCTTTCTAGAAAACCCTCCTAACACCTCTGTTTTGTCACCTCCTCCAAGATGCCTCCCCGACGTCTCCAGGTTTGATCATGACTTTGCGTCCCACAGAGCACGCTGATCTACCTGTCACGTCAATGGTGTCACGACGGGTGTGGATTGGCGGAAGGGTTCCGCGGACCCTAAGCACCGTGGATGCCTTCCTGGGAGTCGGGGTCTCGATCTGTTTCCTGGCATCCAGCCTGCCAGCCAGATGCACAGTGCAAGTTATGATGGAGGGAAGGACGGAGAGGCGCTGACTGTCCCCACGGCCCCTCCTGCGTTCTCATTTCCCCTTTCGCCTGTGTCCAAGGCACTGTGGGATACAAACACCCAGACAGGCAGAGATACCAGGCTAATTCGCTGCTGCCCTGTGGTTTTATCATTTTTAAAGATGTATTCATTTATGCATACAAATGCTGGGGTACTGGGGTGGGGGTAGAAGGGGGACATAAGAGGATTCACCAGAGACAGAGTGGGGAGCACAGCAGGTGGATCCACTGAAATCTGCTGCTGAGGGGAGCAGCAGGAGACACGAGGTGTGTTGCGCCATGTAAGTCAGCTCCCGGGGTGAACTCGCGGCAGTGGCTGCTGATAGCTTCGTAGTGCTGAGTTCTTACTTATTTGTGCCACTAGGGAGGCCCTGCACTGTGGTTATTAAAAAACAGCGACAGGGGCCCTCCCTGGTGGCGCAGCGGGTTAAAGCACAGCACTGAGAATCTGAAGCCACTTCCGTATGAGTTCGATTCCCGCCTGCCCCGGAGGTGACCACATGGCGAGCCAGACCTCTCCTGACCCGCCCGCTGCTCCCCTCAGCAGTGTACTTCGTCGATCTGCCTGTTCTGCTCCCCACTCTGTCTCTGGTGAAGCCTCTCACCGCCCCTGAGCCTCTGGCCTGTACCCCAGTTCTGTATGAATAAATAAATAAATCTTTAAAAAAAAAATACCAGCGGCAATCGAAGTCATGGGGGAATGGAGGGCAACCTATGTCCTTGCGCAGGATGAGTCAGGCATTAGAGATTATGAAATAGTCTTTCCAACGAGCACTGCTGAGGAGGGCTTGGGGGGCTAAGAGCTGAACAGGCAGTATGATGCGCTCCTGTTTATGGGGAGACAGGCGCTTGACGTGCTTGTCAACAGGAAAACTCTGGAACTGGCTGAAATACATAGTGATGCCATCTAGGATACGAGCTAGTCAGCAAAAGTGACTTCATTTACCGACCTTAAAGACTTCAAAATCCTAATTAACTTTATAATTACAATTTTTAAAGCTTGCTCACTAGATAGTCCTTCTTGAACCCCAAACAATAGGCGTCGAGACAGACTTTGCAGTTTAAGTGGGAGTCCATTGTGGGTCCCCCCAAGGTGGATGCAATTTCCTCGCCTGGGATGGGGAACAGAAGGCAAATGCCGAACCTGCCACCGATGGCCACCAGAGGGCGCGCCGAGGTAGGCGAAGTCGCTAAGCAGCCGGGCAGCCCCAGACTCCACCCCAAACAAAAGGCTGTTTATTTTCAAAGGGCTAATAGGGGTCCCCATAGGGTGCTCACACTCGGTCTCCTCATAAGTAGAAGAACATAATTGCAATTTAATTTCTTCCAAATTGCATCAACAATTAAAGAGAAATGGGCTTCCCTTTCCCCTTTTTACTTTTTTTTTTTTTTTTTTTTTTGCGATAGGCTCCCGGTGATTTCGGCAATATAATGAAGTCCGTTGTGAGACAGCAATTGGATTTCAATGACTTTCTCCCTAGAGTTCGCCCGGTAGGTGGGATCTGCATTCCTCACTTACTTTTGACTTACTGCGAATCTCTCAACATCGTAATGCTCATTTGCCTTTTCCATCCAATGATAAATGCCTCAGAACTGGGCATTATATTATATAAAGATATATATACTATATTAAGATATATATACACTAAGATATATATTATATAAAGATATTATATATCTTTCTGAGTCCATCATGATTCACTTTTTTTTTTTAAGTTCTCCCTGATAGCGACTTCAGCTATTACTGTTTCTCTGGCGATTTGTTCTTTTGAGCCCAACTCTACAGCCCTCAGGAACGGCTGTTTCGGAGCATTACAGGGCAGGACTGCATGGACAGCAGCTGGCCCACCCTCCCCTCCTCAGCGCAGGCGCTGGGGACAGGCTGGAGCAAAACAAACAATCCCCAAAAGATAGCAACACCCAAATGCCCAATAAAAAAATCAATGGATAAATGAAATTAGCTCCACGTTGAGTGTTATGGGTTGATGGTGACCCAAAGAGCCATGCCCACATTCTAACCCCCAAACCTGAGAATATGACTTTAACTGGCAAAAGAGTTGCAAACTGTGGTTAAGAATCTCAAGATGGGAGGGAAATGCACTGGACTATGGTGATGGCACATGGGTGATTTGGTGATAGGAAACCCAAGGGGATTGCAACTGAGATGGGAAAATGCACAAAAATATGTAAAAATAAACTAATAGAATAATAATAAAAAAAGAATCCCAAGATGAGGGCCTCCTTGATGGCACAAGGAGTTAAGTCTCAGCACAGTGAAGCTATTGGCAGCCTCTGCAGCACAAGTTCAATTCCCGCCCCCAGGGAGGTGACCCACAGGGCACAGCAGACCTCTCCTATCTCCCCGCTGCTCCCCTCAGCAGTGTGTTTCAGTATCCACCTGTCCTGCTCTCCACTCGGTCTCTGGTGAATCCTCTCACCCGCTGCATCTCTGCCCTACACCCCTGTTCTGATACCAAAAATAAATAAAGTTTAAAATGAAAAAAGAAATCTCCAGATGAGATGAGCCAGGTGGGCCCTACAACTGACAGCTGTCATGAGGGACAGGAGAAGGGGTAGACCCAGAGGAAGAGGCCCTGGGAAGATGCAGGGAAGCAGCCACCAGCCAAGCAGCCACCAGAAGGTGGAAGAAGCAAGAACATTTCTCTTCTAGGACCTTCAAAGCATGCATGGCTCCGCCCACCCCTTCACCTTGGATTTCTGGTCTCAGAGCGTAAGAGAAGAAATGCCCGTTGTCTGAGGGCACCTGTAGGTGGTCATTTCTTACCGCAGCCCTACGAAGCAAATAAGCTCTCTGCAAAACAGATGGTCTCCCTGGGCTCTCAGTCACCATCTGTGAACGGTCAGCTACTGCAGGGCTGAGTAGGCTACATAGACTGGACATCAGGACACCCCTCTGTCCACAGTAACACTCTGCATAGCAGATTCAGCTGCTAAGAGGGCCATTTAGCAGGAGTGGATAATCTTTGGCGCAGGAAAGGGAAGGCAGCCTGGCGGGAGGAGAAAAAGGACTGTTAACAATTCCTACCAGATGGGCTGTCAGCTGGGTGGTGTTTGACTGCAGGTGAGATGGTGAAAACAACAGGGGTTTTGTTTCTTCTCCTAATGTGAGGTCAGGCGGTGGGACCCAGGCATCTGAGGGGGGCAGTACTGTGGGACTGAACCCTCTATTTCGGAGTTAACACTGAGTCCAGGGAGCGGTGGCGTTGAATTGAATTGCTAGATACCCAGTTGGTGTCAGAGGCTGAGAAGTGGTTTTGGAAAAATTGCATGTTGCCAGTACAGTTCATATTACGACTAGCCCTTATTCCAACCTTTGCAAATTTCTAGTGATCTGAGTGTTTTTCATTTGTCCTTTTTTTTGGCAGAGAATGTAAGCCAATTTAGGCTTCTGTATTTCTGATTAGTGAATCAGAGATAATGGTTGAAACTGGGACTAGATCTTTAGATGACTCTTTGAACTTAGCTGTTCAAAGAAAAGTAATTGTCTACTTCAACACCTTTAGAAAGAAAATGTACCAGGATGATAATATCAAAGCAAAGAAATTCATTTTCATTTAGTGATCAAAAAGGAAAGGATAAAAACATATGAGATTAAAGCCTTGTGAATACAAGACAGGAGGCAGGGGACATTTACAGCCAATTTTTTAAAAAGATTTATTTATTCATACAGAACTGGGGTACAGGCCAGAGATGCGGAGGGTGAGAGGATTCACCAGAGACAGAGTGGGGAGCAGAACAGGCAGATCGACGAAGTACACTGCTGAGGGGAGCAGCGGGCGGGTCAGGAGAGGTCTCCTGCGCCATGTGGGTCACCTCTGGGGCGGGGATCGAACTCACACTGAAACAGCTGCGGAAGTGGCAGCAGCAGGCTTGCAGTGCTGCATCTTACCCTTTGTGCCACCAGGGAGGGCTCCATTTACAGCCAATTTAAATGAATATTTCTTTCACATCCTTGACTAATAAAAGTATTACTGGTTTTGGACCCTCCCTGGTGGCTCAGTGGGTTAAAGCACAGCACTATGAAACTATTCACAGCTGCTTCAGCTGAGTTCAATCGGGGCCAGGGTCGTGAACCACATGGCACAGCAGACATCTCCTGTCTCGCCCACTGCTCCTCTCAGCAGTGTACTTTGTCCGTCTGACAGTTCTGCTCCCCACTCTGCCTCTGGTGAATCCTCTCACTGCCTCTGCACCTGTGGCCTGTCCCCCAGTTCTGTATGCATAAATAAATAAATATATTTTTAAAAAAATATTTTGAAGACAGAGCACAGTGAGTGGGAGAAAATTCATTATAAAGTTTGCATGGAGACAATTTAATTGTAGAAATTGTGGAAACATCCATTCAGAGACCCTGCAATGAGACTAGAGAAATAAGGAATTCGTTCAACTCAAGTCTGGCTTCAGGAGGCTTAAACCCCACCTGCTGCCCCCAAACAGCGTGGCATGTGATGCTGTGGCTTCCTGATGTGATGTTCGCTGACACATGCATTGCCTGTGAAGTGTTCTTGCCCCCAAACAGCCTGAATAGAGCCTCTAAAATTAACTTCCAGCTGGCCAGAGAGATAGGGGAGGGAGCTAACAGCAGGAAAAAGGAATCAGACTAATTCAGAAGGTGGAACATTATTCAAGACAACTGGCCTGAAGCTTTTAAGAGTCAAGGTCATTCATTTCAGAAAGTTCATAGTGTAAAGAAACACCATTTCTGTATGTTGATCTTTATTCTGTGATGTTACTGAATTCATCCATTATTTCCAAATACTTTTTATGGAATCTAGGATTTTCATCATGTAAGTTCATGTCGTTTGAAGATTTGATTTATTTTTTTCATAGAAGAACTGGGGTGTAGGCCGGAGTTGGGGGTCTGTGAGAGGATTCACCAGAGAATGAATGAGGGACAGAACAGGTAGATCTACTGAAGGCACTGCTGAGGGGAGCAGTGGGGAGACAGGAGAGGTCTGCTGTGCCATATGTGGGTTAGATCCCTGGTCGGGGATCGAACTCAGGCCCTTGTGGTAGGGAACTTCAAACTGGTAGTGATGAGCCTTCAACCCTGGGTCATGTCATTTGAAAACAGATACTTTAACTTCTTCCCTTTCCAAGCTAGATGACTTTGGCTTTTTCATATTTACTCTGACTGGGTCTTCCAGTATGATGGGAAACACAGATGGCAAGAGGGGCATCCTTGCTTTGTTCAGATCTTAGAAGAAAAGCTTTCCATTTGGCCCCATTGAGGAGGATGATAACTGTGGGCTTTTCATATACGGACTTTATTATGTTGAGGTAAGTTCCTTCAACACCTAATTTGTGGAGATGTTTTAATCATGAAATGGTGTTGATTTTGTAGACTGCTGTTTCTCCCTCGGTTGAAATGGTCATGTTTTTTTACCCTCCATTGTGTTAATGTTGTGTATATTACATTGACTCAGGGGTATGTTGAACCCAAACATTCCAGGGATTAATCCAAATCCTATGTTCTAGGATAAATCCACCTGGGTCATGGTTTCTGAGTCTTTTAATGTGTTGGTGAATGTTGGTTTGCTGATATTTTGTTGATAGATTTTACATTTATGTACACCAGGGACATTGACCTTTCGTTTCCCTATAGTGTCTTTGTCTAGGTTTGGTAACAGCATGATGCCTTTTTTTTTTTTTTAAGAAAAAAAATTATTTATTTATATATACAGAACTGGGGTATAGGCCAGAGGTGCAGGGGCAGTGAGAGGATTAACCAGAGAGAATGGGGAGCAGAACAGGCAGATTGATGAGGAACACTGCTGAGGGGAGCAGAGGGTAAGACAGGAGAGGTCTGCCTCATCCTGTGGATCACCTCCCCGCCCTCCCCTTTGGGGGATCAAACTCACACAGAAGCTGCTGCAGCTGGCTTCTACTGCTGCGCTTTAACCCTTTGTGCCACTAGGGAGGGCCCCGATGTCGTTTTGTTTTTTGTTTGTTTGTTTTTAAATGAGTTTAGAAGTGTTCTTTCCTGTTCAATTTTTGGGAAGAGTTTAGAAAGGATTGTATTAATATTACAGTCTAAATGATCTTGGAGAATATGATGCTCCATGATAGGTCAGACACCACTACATGATCCCACTTAAATGATCCCACTTAAAATCCTCAGACTCACACAAGCAGAGTGTAGAAGGATGGTGACCAGAGTCTGGAAGAAGGAAGAACCCAGAAGGTGCTGGTCAGTGGGTGTATAGTTTCACTTACGCAGAACAGAAAAGTCCCGGGGAGCTACTGGATCGCAGCCTCGGAGAACGTCTAATAAAGGACACCATGTTGCTGCGCTGGATTCCTCTGAGAACAGATCAGATGGGACATGTCCAGGGTGCTATGGTGATAGACCTGTGTTGTAGTCTTATGAACTGGTTAGGAGGGTAGAGCTTACATTTTTGTCACCATAAAAGAAAGGGGAAACAGGCCCTGCCCCCACCCTGTGGCGCAGCAGGTTAAAGCACAGCACTAAGAAGCTAAAGCCACTTCAGCACAAGTTTGATCCCCACCCCGGAGGTGACCCACATGGCGAGGCAGACCTCTCCTGACCTGCCCGCTGCTCCCCTCAGCAGCGGTCAGTTGGCCTGTTCTGCTCCTCACTCTGTCTCTGGTGAATCTATCACCAAGCATGAGCCTCTGGCCTGTATCCTAATTCTGAATGCATAAATAAATAAATCTTTAAAAAAAAGAAAAGGGGGGGTGGACATTTAGAGGTGATGATTAGGTTTATGGCATTGTTTATGATGAGTTTCACAGGTAACTTCATAAGGATGTATGTGTTAAATATGGCAAGCTTTTTGTAGGTTAAAAATAAAGGTCCATGTCATTTAGAGAGTAGATGGGGACTGGGAGAGGAGAAATGAGAAATGGGAAGTTTCAGTTCTGCCAGATGGATGGGGGTTCACACAGCGTGAACCCCCATTCACAGCGTGAATGTATGTCGTGCCACTGAACTGGATGCTTTAAAGTGGTCAGGATGGCACATTTTCTGCTATGCATATTTTATACAGTCTTTTAAAAAAATCAAAATAAAAAAGATGGAAAGAGATCAGAGGACTATTTTGAATGAATAGTGACCAAAGAGAGGAAAAAATGACCAATGTAGTGTGATGGCATTTTGGTTTGAGAAAGCAGAGCAAAAAAAGATTGAAGATCATTGGGGAAATGTGAATATGAATCCCAGATGATTGTCATCACAGGGGATTATCATTTATTTATTTTAAAGATTTATTTATGTATACATACAAGAACTGAGGTACAGGCCAGAGGTGCGGGGGTAGAGGGGAGCTGTAAAAGGATTCACCAGAGACAAAGTGGGGAGCAGAATAAGTGGATCTACTAAAATACACTGCTGAGGGGAGCAGCGGGTGAGACAGAAGAGGTCTGCTGCACCATGTGGGTCAGCTCCCTGGCTGGGGATTGAACTTGTGCTGCATTGACTGCTGATAGCTTTATAGTGCTGAGCTATAACCCATTGAGCCATCAGGGAGAGCCAGGATTATCAGTTATAGTTAGTGTTCTTTGTGTGAGAATGGCATGGAGATTATGCAGGTGAGTGTCCTTAAATTCTATCAGATAAATGCTGAAGAATCTAGGGATCAACTATTCACAGTGTATGCAATTTATTTTCAAAGAGTCCGGAAAAATAAAATAAGGGCCTCCTTGCTGGTGCAAGCAGTTAAGTCTCAGCACTATGTCACAAATCCACAGCCACTGCAGCATGAGTTTGATCCCCGGCCAGGGAGCTGACCCACAGGGTGCAGCACATCTCTCCTGACGCGTCCCATGCTCCCCTCAGTGGTATATTTCAGTCCATCTGCCTGTCCTGATCCCCACTCTGTTGCTGGTGAATCCTCTCACCCCCTGCACCTCTGGCCTGAACCCCAGTCTTGTATGCATAAATAAATATTTTTTTAAAAAAAGAAAAGTGAAATAAGACCAAAAAACTAGATACTACAGAGCCCAAGTGATAAAATATCAACAATTGTTCAATTTAAATGGAAGATACACTGGTGGTCACTCTGACATGTATTCAAGCTCCAGGAATGTTAGGGAGTTTTCAAAATAAGATGATAAAGCAAAAGCATTATGATTCCACACTGTTGTTTTTCTTCTGTAGTTCAAAACCGAAACAAAGCAACAAAAGTTGGGACATGATCGATGAAGCACTGGGGAATTTTAGATCAGGGAAACCATGACCGAAGTGGTGCATATACAAGACTGCTCATTTGCTAAGGCCCATAGAACTCTGTGGACATCACCAAGAGTGAACCCTAAGGTTGCTGCGAACTCCAGTTAGTCATAAGGTGTCCATTGGCTCATCAACCTGACTCACTGATGCCAGTAGGCTGGGGAGGACCAGAGGAAAGTAGTGGGGCTCATTCTCATGTTCCAGGTGAGGCTTGGGGGTGGGGGGCGACCTTGGGAGAAAAAAAACAGGAAAAAGACTGTGAGGAGAAGAGACCAGATGACCAGAATGTCTGAGGCATGTTGAGTGCCCGAGGCCTGGGAATATCTATGGAGTCAGTCATTATGTGGGCAGGTCTGGAGTTTTCTTAATATTTCTAGAGAAAAGATGGGGCTGGGATAAGACAGAGCATGTGCTGTGGGCTTGAGTGTCTTACCAGGGGGCAGAGAATGGACTTCCGGCCTCTTCTCAGCAATGTACCACCTTCTACCCATCAATTTACTGTCCTGGCTCCTTCTGTATGCCAGCCCCTGTCCAGGGCATGGAAGTCATGCCAGTAAACAAAGACCATGCAAGAAAGAAGAGACAGAGCTGTTTACTCAGAGCTTGCTGCGGCCAGAACTACATGTGGTAGGCCCTCACAGGCACCGAGGAGAGCTTCCCTGCAAAGTGGGAAGGAATGTCCAGATTTGCTTCCCTTGGAGGAGTGGGCCTGGGGAAGTCCCCTAACTAGCAGGGAGCCCTCTGAGGCTAGGTAGGTGCTTAGTCATGTTTCTTGCACCCCCAGTATAAATTATAGACTTGGTACTTCTCTCTCTTATTGACGTTGATTATAAAACAAAGAGACAAGTCTTTATCAGCTTGTCTGTGTATTTCTGTGTATTTTTACTGGAGCATCTCTTTCTTGGGCCAGTTTTGGAGCTGTTAGAGGCCAGGGACTGTGTCTATTTTGTTCACCATGTAAACCCGGTGCCTGCAGGCAATCGGTCTGCAAACACATGCTTCCTAAATGAAAGAAGATAGTCACTTTCAAGACCAAGGCTTGCTTTAAATCAAATTTTATGGATATACAATTTGTTACATAATTTTGGGAGTCTGGCCTTACATCTCCTTAGGTTCTAGTGTGAGGGCCAGTATTTGATCTAATATTTTGAAGGCAAAAATGTTGGTCTTTTGTCTAATACATGGTTTCATATTGCTATATAGTTTATGTTCTGTGTATAAGAGCACACACACAAAACATTTAAAGTCCTCACCAGCAGGCACCTACCCTACCTAGGTTTCCCACAGACCTGTGAAAACCATTAGAAGCAATTGCTGAAACTTTGCTAGTGATGTAATTAAGTCACCAGCCCTCAACAGGAATGTTAATGACTGACATGCGGTCCAGAAAGATTCTATAACAGCTCACACAGAGCTGTTATCACTCCCATTTTCTCTGTGAGAAGGCTTTATCCTCAGGACTGTTTTGCTCAAAAACATGCTTCCCCTCAAATTCCAGGCAGTCAGTGATATATCCCATGCTTTCTGCTGCCGCCCATGAGCTGGTGAACGCAAAGTATGAACACAATAGACACTTAGTAAATGGTGGCTTCCTTCCCACACTTTTAGACTGACTTTATTCTAAAGGATTTAGTGTAAGGATGAACAGTGTAACTTCACTCAGATTAGTAGTCTGAAATAAAATACAGAGATAGATAAAGGGATTTTCCTTGGGGGAAGTACAATGAGCACTTAGAGTTGATCATGATGTAGAGTTGATCATGATGTTCAAATTCTGTACAGCTGGAATGTATACAATGTTAGAAACCAAATTAAGTTTTCTGCCCCCTCCCAAAAAACAGAATCAAAGGAGCTGCTGGGCTTATCTCTGCCTGAATTTGAAGCTTCGTTGTAAATGTGACAGGTTTTTTTTTTCTTTTTTTTTTAAATGAAAATGTGAGTTAAAGCAGGAAAAACATGACACTGATTTGGAAAGAATTCATTGGAGTACAGAGCTTGGTGTTTTCCAGAACAATCCTGGATTGAACATTCTTCCATCTGTTCTCCTAAGAGAATTCTCACGTGTTTAACCATCTCTCAGCATCCCTCGGGGTGCCATGTAACAGGGTGGTCTCCATAGAAAGGGGAGGTTCCAGATTCCCTGTCCTCCCTGGCCCCCCAGGGAAGGGTAGCCTCAGCAGGGTGGAGAAGCTAGAGAAGAGTGGTCTTTGCAATGTGGGAGACGCCATGTGGAGCAGAGATTGTGAAGAAATCCCATTTGCTTCTGAGCTATGGCCTTGCCCCAGGGACTTGGGGGACACGGAAGGAGACTCTGGAAAGAGCCACAGGTGGGAGGCCCATGGGGAGCCTGTCAAGGGCGACCTTGATCTTGACTTGGGTTTTGATTTGCTCTTTCCCTTCTAGACTTTCCTGGGCCCTCTGCCCCTTTCCTAAGGGGCCAGAAGGGGCCTTAGACGTGGGCTTTCACGCCTAGTGGCCCCCATTACACCAGCCCTGTGTGGCTAGACAATGACCCACGAGGGGATGGGTAATTTCAGGTATTTTGTTGGAAACTATTACTTTTCCTTCTGTTCTCTCTATTGCACACTTATTAAAGTTCTTTCACACTAAAAAATACTTTGTCTTTGTACAGTTGGTGGCAGAACCCATTTAGAGCATGCAGGTTTGGGGTCCTCGGGTGCCCCTCGGTCTGCCTGCTAATAGTAGTTAAACTTCTCCAACCTTTGCGCAAGAGATAGGGCAGCTAAACCCTCTCTAGACTAGAATCATGGGCATTTGTGGAAGCAAAGTGGATGTTCTATCATTGTCAGACTTGGCGGGTGATTTCCAGGTGGCCTAGGACAAAATTCACCCTCCCCACCTCACTCTCTCTGGGGATGAGTCTGTCGTGTTCTACTCGAGAGGGGCACGACGGCCTGAACTATAGCAACGGAGGCTGTCCATAGACTGAACAGGTTGGTGACCTGGCACATTTTATGATTTAAGTGGGGCCCACAGGCTGGCAGTAGTTGGTGGCCAGCCTCCCCACGTGGCAGGAGGACAGTCCATACCAGAGCTTCTTGGCCCTGGCAAATTCATGCTTGTTAAGTGAAGATCACAGCCCCCATCCTTGGTGACCCAGCTCGAGTCTGTGGGGGCCTTTTCTGCTGCCACAGCCCACAGGTTCTGAAAGTGTGAAGCCCAGACCAGCAGAATCAATACATTATTAGAAAGACAGATTCTCAGGTTCCACCCAGACCTACTGAAACTCTATAATGTGGGGCCTTGTCATCTGGGTATCTGAGTAAACTCTGTACATGCCTCTAACACACTGGTCTAACACACTGACCTTTTTTCTTTTTTAAAGATTTATTTATTTATGCATCCAGAGCTGGGGTACAGGCCAGAGGTGCAGGGGTGGTGAGAGGATTCACCAGAGAGAGTGGGAAGCAGAACAGGCTGACTGACAAAGTATACTGCTGAGGGGAGCAGCAGGCAGGTCAGGAGAGGTCTGCTGTGCCATGTGGGTCACCTCTGGGGTGGGGATCAAACTCATGCTGAAGTGGCTGTAGCTTCTTAGTGCTGTGCTTTAACCTGCTGCGCCGTCAGGAAGAGCCCATACACCGACCTTTTTAAAAAAGATTTTATTTATTTATGCACACAAGAACTGGGGTACAGGACAGAGGTGGAGGCGGGGGGAGGTGAGAGGATTCACCAGAGACAAAGTGGGGGAACAGAACAGGCAGATGTACTGAAATACACTGCTGAGGGGAGCAGCAGGCAGGACAGGAGAAAGCTGCTGCGCCCTGTGGGTCACTCCCTGGTGGGGGATTGAACTCATGCTGCAGTGTCTGCAGACAGCTTCATAGTGCTGTGCTTTAACCTGCTGCTCCACCACGGAGGGCCCTAACACACTAACATTTGAAAACAAGGGCTCTGGGCTGGGCAGCGCTTGGCAAACTGTGCTTCCTGCCTAATCTCCTCAGAAGCTTTGTGAAACTTAAGCCCACACTCCCCCCCCACATGAATTAACCAGAATCTGACAGTGACTCCCAGGCTCAGGCGTTCTTAAGAACCCTCCAGGTGATTGTTGTGCCACAACAATCACGTGGATGGGGGTTTGCGGACCAATGGCCTACTTCGGGGCCTGTCTACTTCAGCATCTGTGGTGGCTGCACCTGCAGCCTCACTTGGGGTGGCTTGAGCGAAAAGCAGCCTCACAGGCCCCGCCCAGGCCTGATGACTCAGAACCTGACTGTTGCCAGCTCCTGGCCATGCCGATACACTGACAGTGACCAGCACTGGCCTGGAGGACGTGGAGCACCAGCGAAGCTGTGCCTGAAACTTTCTGACTGACAGATCAATGATTTATTGAAGCGGGTCCAAAGGTGACTGCTTTTGTTTTTCCAGTTCTCTCCTGACTCTCCCCTCCCCCCATCAATGGGTGCTGTGGCGGGGCAAGGAGGGGTGTGATGTGTGGGAAGATTTAGGTGCTCTGAGAACCTCCAGGGAGCCCTACAGAACAAGGGAGGAGGAAGCACTTGAGTTAACGCTCTGAGGTGTTGTGAGCAGATTCCGTTAGCTGTGTTATGAATCGCTACCTAGCCTGACAGCGACTCCCCAGAGGCGCCCCCGACAAGTCAGCAGCTTCTGAGCTTCCTACTCTCTGCACCCCACCCTGCAATTTCTTCTTTCCCTCATTTCTCCACATCGTACCAGGTCACGACTGAGTGATTTAGAAAGTGAAAGCAAGGCTGACTCTGAATTGGAATAAATATGAACCAAAATGACTATTTGCTTAACGAAGTAGAAAGAGGGTGGTGAGGACCCACTGCAGTGTCCTAGAGGACTGTGGGTGCCTGAGGGAGCGGTAACAGCCATCTGAAGGGGTGTTGACCTGCACTTCGGGCTCTGGCGGTGTCAACCAAGGTAACGGCAAGTTTAAAAAAGAATACACTGAAAAAAATAGAAAAGAAAAGAGTGAAATAGTAGAAGTGAAAAGGGGACAAAAACTTGAAAGAAAATACGGAAGCAGGAAAAAAGTAAGAAGGAAAGGGAAACAGGTCCAGGCTAGGCGAGGCTGACCTGTGCCCACAGCACTGCCTGCCCTTCACATGGTGTTTCTGCTCGTCTTGAAAATGAGATGCCACAAATAGATAGATAGATAGATAGATAGATAGATAGATAGATAGATAGATAGATAGATACCAAGAAAATGAGATGCAGCTGGACAGCCATCTGTCTCCATGGATGTGGATGTGTGTGGTCATGACAAGTGTGGATTTTTGGGTTGCCTGAGTGTCCTGGGCAGGCTGAAGAATCTAGAGGAGCATCAGGACACCTGGACCTCTTGCACGAGGCTCTTTGGTCTTTGGCGTTGCTCTTACTTCTGAATTAAGGGTGTTTGATGGCTGAATAATAAATTAAACTGCCTGGGGAAAACCTCAGAAAAATCTATGATATATATGGGTTCCCCTGTGTAGGCCCTTCCTCGCTCCTTGTTAACCTGTGTGGTTGTGGGGCGAGTGTTGTGAGATTTCAAGGGCAGCAAAAAAAAAAAAAATCTGTATTGCAATTTCCCAGTTTTTGAAAGTTGGGAATTAAGATAATATTTGTTTGTTTGTTTGCTGAACACTCCTGAGTCACCCTTCCACCTCCACCTAGGGTCAGATGATAATGACCTCCAGCTCCAGAGATATCCCAGATCTGCTTAGAATTCCAAATCCACCTCTAATGCACCTGCTTTTTCTTTTGTTGTTTTGTTTTTTGTCACAGAGGTGAAAGAATTCACCAGAGACAAGTGAAGAAGAGACTAGGCTGATTTATTGAAACACACGCTTCAAGAAGGCAAGACACAGAGGTCTGTTGCATTAGAGACAAGAGGCTTTATCTATACTTCAGGAATCACTGACTGGTTAGAGTGACTGGTCTTGGGTGTGTCCTGCTTGGTGATCTGAAGCGGCACAGAGAATCATCAGCTCAATGTCCAGGCTCCCAGGGCAGTTCCATGTACTCCCTTTATCCATTCAAGCCTCCCAAGCTTGCCTCCTGGGCGTGGAATAGGGCTTGGGATTTTCAAGTTAGCAATGATACCTTGGCAGGATATGGCTAAATAAGAAATATTTGAGTATAATCTGTATAATTTTATAATCTGTATAATCCAGAAACTGTAGTTGGTTAAAAGAAGAAGAAAGTGAATGAGGAGTTGCTACTTTCAGGTGATGAAATGGCAAAGTTAAGTAAGATGCCCCAGGAAATAAAAAGTCTTCTGGAATAATCAGACTTGTTGAAAAGCCTAAGAAAGGGTGGACATACAATCTTTCTGAGTTTTTTTTTTTTAATTTTTTATAGGGTTAGGCAATGGGTACCTGGGATCCCCAAATTTGCCCACTCTGAATGGGTTCTGCCATCTACTGCACAGAGACAAAATATACTCTAGTGTATAAGCCCTTCCATGGAAAAAGACTTCAACACAATTAGTGTGTGTGACAGAGAGAAAAGAAAGAATATAGTTTCTGAATTAAGCATCCAAAGTCACCCATCCCCTCATGGATAAATGCCATTGCCAGCCTCCCCATGGGTCTTTCATCCATGTCTGTGTCAAATTACCTCCTTCCGTGCTCCCCAAGTCTGTGGGGGAAACAAGTGCAGCCTCTTCACATGCTTGTTCTGCTCCGTGCACCTCTCCAGGTCTCCTTGCTTCCTATCTCTGTCTTCTCTCACTTCCCTTTCCTGTTCACTCCCCTCTTCTGCCTTCAACGTGTCCAGAAGTATGCTCCTTGCACCGAGGGACAGTTCAATAAATAGACATTCACCCAGTGTTACTGTTTTTATGATCACCGTATAAACCCCTTGGAGAGCCTTCCCTGGTGGCACAATGCATTAAAGCACAGCACTGTGAAGTTATCTCAGCCACAGCAGCACAAGGCTGATACCCGGCCAGGGAGTTGACCCACAGGGCGCAGCAGACCTCTCCTGTCTCGCCCGCTGCTCCCCTCAGTAGTGTGCTTCGTGGATCTGCCTGTTCTGCTCCCCACTCTGTCTCTGGTCAATCCTCTCACCCTTCACATCTCTGGCCTGCATTTAAAAAAAAAAAAACTTAAAAACAACAAAAAACCTCCTTGAAGTCTGATTAAAATCATACAGTGGCACTTGCTAACTTACTAGCAGCAGGTTGTCCAAAATTCTGTCCCATGGAGATAGCATCATTTGGTTACATTACTTCCCCGAGGCAAATCTGGGAAAGTCTATTTAAATGATTTGGTGTCCTAAATATTGCGATCTTTTTAAAAATCAGAAGAAAACAGCCCTGATGCAATGCAAATACAACCAAAGAAGCTCTTTTGGGTTCTTTTCAACAAATGATGATAAAAGCCTTTTTGCTTGTTGTAAGTGGTGCTTGAGATTCTAAGGCAGGTTTAATTAGATCAAGAGCAAGAGTTGTAAACTTGATGATTCTGAAGGGGACTTCTAGCGATGTTTAAGGGTCTGTAAGATGGATGATTCTAGGTTTTGTAAATTTGTCTAATTGCACATGAAAACATAACTTTCCTTTTTCTTGAGCCAATTATCTCTAGCATTGTTTTCACATTTACCCTTAAAGTTCTGTCTGAGACTGACGACTTTCACGTTTACATTTTTGGGCCACGTTCTTCTATCTCTACCTCTTTCTCCAGAGATCTCATATACTTCTTGGACTTAACATGGTCAAGTCAGAACTCTGACCCACATTTGCTTTTTCCCGCGTCTTTCCTGTATCAATAAACATTGCCATCCATGTGCCTCTTTCTAGTTCAGAACCTGGGAAATAATCTTTTATTTATTTTTTTTTAAAGATTTATTTGTTTATGCAGACAGAACTGGGGTACAGACCAGTGGTGCAGGGACGGTGAGAGGATCCATCAGAGACAGTGGGGAGCAGAACAGGCAGAAAGATGAAGTACACTGCTGAGGGGAGCAAGGGGTAAGGCAGGAGAGGTCTGCCACATCAGGTGGGTCACCTCTCTGGCTGGGGATCGAACTCATGCTAAAGTGGCTGCTGCTAGCTTCATAGTGCTGTGTTTTAACCTGTTGCACCACCGGGGAGGGCCCAATAATCTTTTATTTTCTTACTCCCATCACAGCCCACATCTATTCCCTCAGGTAACCCTGAGGACTTTGGCTCCAGTATCCCTCAGCATTATATACAAAGTGTGGTCACTTCTCATCCTGTGTTCTCTGTTCATCAGCTCCAGTCACACACATGTCTACACACATGCTCCAGAAGCCTGCTAACCCATTTCTTCCTCTCCTGTTGCTGCCCCACCAAGCAGCCAGGGTGATCAGAAAGCATTAAGGACATCTCTTCTTGCTCCATACCATCCAAAGACTTCCCACTTCAAGTGGGCTAAAACCCACAGCTGTTACCACACCCACCTCTCCTGTCTCCCCACTGCTCCCCTCAGCAGTGGATTTCAGTAGATCCACTTGTTCTGCTCCCCAGTCTGTCCCTAGTGAGTCCTCTCTCACACACACCTACACACATACACCCCTGCATATCTAACCTATGCCCCAGTTCTTATATGCATAAATAAATAAAAATAAAATTTCAAAAAGAGTGTGGGATCAAATCCCAAAAAGAGATTGACTTCACTGTCATATTCTGCAAAGTTCTCCATTAAGAGGCAGACCCCAGTCATCAACACTCTACGCGAAGTTGAGTCCACATTTTGAGGACAGCATGGACTCAGAACAGGTAAAATTATATCCCAAACTGTAGAAACCAAATAGAGGAGCTTTTCCCCTGGTATCATCATTAGTATGAAGAGCTCACTTTGCCTGGCTTCTGCAGGAAGGCTGAGAGAACACTAAAGTTCTATTGCTTTCTGCTGCAATAAATCTCTTCTCTATTTCTGTTTAGGTGAAAGGAGTATACCCACAGTCATGGCCCTCCTGGAAAATGCAATTTTCTCTTGCAGGTAAACAAATGATAGATGAAGGTAGTCTAAGGGACAGGTGATTATGGGGGTGAGAGCTCTGGCCACTATATTTTAGCTACCTTTTTTATCTTAATGTTCCAATTTGTTAGACACAGATGTCCTTAGAGACCTTGGTCAGGGCACTAAATCTCCCCAAACCTCAGTTTCCTCATTAGCACTCTTGGGATATTGGCTCATGTCATGGCTTCATCGTCTTCTGCTCTAAATAACTGTGATTCATTTCTCACTTCTGCCATCACATAATTGATGGCAACAAATTCCTAGTTTGAAGAAATACATTTGAAAATAAAGGTAAGATCCCTCATGTCAATGTTCCCTCCCCAGCAATTTTCAAAAATAAACATTCACCTTAATCTTTGAAATGGTATTTCCAAAAGTCTCTGCTTCTTAGAACATAGTGCCTTAAGATATGAAAATGGGACTTTTGTGAAAAATGGGGAACACACTAGACGGGAGAGTGGAAAATCATTTAAATTTTTTAAAATCCAGTTACCTAGAAAAACCATTCCCCACTGAATGTTTATTAACAAGCCACAGAACCAATATTCCTTGAAACTCACTTTTGGAAGCCCTCTCTTGGCTTATAAGACAATACTCTTTGTTCTATGCCTGCTTGGAGAAGAAATTACAGTATTAGCTAAAAACAATCCCAAAGAAAACAGGTGACATGTTTCACAAGATCCCTGACTCATTTCACTAGAAACAAGGGGAATTACCCATGTACCTGATACCAATCAACAATAACTTACTTGGATACACTGTTCATAAAATCTATTTGCCTCCTTTAGTTATTATAGAGTCTTTGGTACAAAGAGAGGAATATAACTTGTTCCTCTTTGCTGAATTGACTCTGTCAATCATAGTCACTAAATGACTCTATTACAAGTGTGGCAAGTAGGTTTTTTTTTTTTTTTAATCTCATGACAATTTTGATCAATGGGTTTGGCTGCCTAGAGCTCTGTATTGAAAATGGTAATAAGACCTTCAATGTGTTCAGAAGGAAAATATGCTGTGATTGATTCTTCCTGTCTATCATGAGCTTGGTGTTGTGATAGATTATTGATGTCTTATGGGTATAGCCTAGGAGAATGCTTGGAAGGTAATGTTAAACCTCTCGGAAAGAAAATCAGAGGCTACTTGTGATCTATTTGGTTAGAGAATTAAAATTTAATATCCTTCCATTCTCAAAACCAGTGGCTCTTGATGTGGAAGGAGTTAAGTCTTAAGAACCAGGAAGAGAAAGGTCAGCAGAGACTGCTGATGACTTTCAGTGCCTCAGGGAAGGCTTGTATCTCTAGAGCTGCCCAGATACAATGTCCCCCAGTCAGTGTTTAAGTGTTTAGTAGGAGAATTATTTTTTTTTTAAGATTTATTTATTCATATAAAACTGGGGTACAGGCCAGAGATGCGGAGGGTGAGAGGATTCACCAGAGACAGAGCGGGGAGCAGAAACCAAATCGACGAAGTACACTGCTGAGGGAAGCAGCGGGGCGGGTCAGGAGAGGTCTGGCTCGCCATGTGGTCTCCTCCGGGCAGGAGGCAGGCGGGAATCGAACTCATGCGGAAGTGGCTTAAGCTTCTTAGTGTAGTGCTTTAACCCACTGTACCACCAGGGAGGGCCTAGTAGGAGAATTCTTACACTGTATCTAGCTCAACATCATCTATTAGAAATAGAATTTGAACCACCTATATGATGTTTGACTTTCTGGCAGCCACATAAAAAAAAGTACAGAGAAAAGGTGTTAATTCATTTTAATCAGTTTATTTAACCCATTACATCTAAAATATTCACTTTGTGTAATCAATATAAAAATTATCAGTGAGCTCCTTTACACTCTTTTTGGTGATGAGCCTTTGAAAGTTGGTGTGTGTTTTACCTAGAGCCTCTCTGCTAGAACCAGTCATATTTTTTCCAAGTGTTCAGTAACACAAATGGTGAGTGGCTGCCATATGGGGCCATGTGAATGGAAATACCGCTCTTGTTCATATGTTCTTTCTTTCTAAGACTTTGAGAACAGTGAATTAGGTTCCCACATTCCATTCTGATGGACACAACTACCACAATATATTGATGGAAACTTAAGAGTAGAAAAGTTTAGGATGAAAGCTCTCCCAAGGATGGAGCAGAGGTGGGGTTGGAACGATTTATGAATGACTCTTGGATGGAACTGGCTATGATGTTTCCAGGAATCTAAGATGAGATCAGTAAAGAGTATCAGCGGCCAACCCTGGTAGCGCAGCAGATTGGAGCGCAGCACTGTGAAGCTGGCCATGGCCACTTCAGTGCAAGTTGAATCCCGGGCCCTGGAGATGACCCACATGGCGCAGCAGACCTTTCCTGAACGGCCTGCAGCTCCCCTCAGCAGTGCACTTCATCAATTTGCCTGTCCTGTTCCCCACTCTGTCTCTGGTGAATTCTCTCAGGGTCCCTGAACCTCTGGCCTGCACCCCAGTTCTGTA
>NW_004567133.1:11112480-11120438 GCF_000260355.1 Condylura cristata
ACAGAGTGGGGAGCAGAACAGGCAGACTGATGAAGTACACTGCTGAGGGGAGCAGCGGGCGGGTCAGGAGAGGTCTGCTGAGCCATGTGGTCACCTCCAGGGCCAGGGATCCAACTCACAGCTGCGCTTTAACCTGCTGCACCACCAAGGAGGGCCCAGTACTTGTTTAAGACTGTCCATCCGCATCTATGTAGGGGTTTCTTTTCTTATTTCCTTTAATAAACTTGCCGTGTGCTAATGAATGGATATCTGCTGAATTCTTTCTCAGAGAACCCAAGAACCCTACACAATGGGCTCCATCACCTGAATCCCATCAGAATCACACTGGGGAGCAGGGACATGAATGATTCCACTACTTCCACATATAACTATTATCTTCTTCGGGTGCTTCCCACCAGAGCTTTGCAATGAATATGTCAAGAAAACACATTTTTAAAAAGATTTGTTTATTTATGCATACAGAACTGGGGTACAGGTCGAGGTGCAGAGAGTGAAAGGATTCATCAGAGACAGAGCGGGGAGCAGAACAGGCAGATCAACAAAGCACACTGCTGAGGGGAGCAGTGGGCAAGACAGGAGAGGTCTGCTGCGCCATGTGGGTCAGCTCCAGGGCCAGGGATGGAATCGGCACTGAAGCAGCTGCCGCTAGCTTGCAGTGCTGCACTTTAATGCGCTGAACCACCAGGGAGGACTAAGAAAACAAAATGTTAAAGACTGTTCTCCTAAAAGCATCCAATTGCTAAGAATGCCTGGGTGTTTGGGATTACAGGCATCTTAGATAAATGTTGCTCCTTATCTGCCCTCCAGTGCTCTTCAAGTGGGGGCATCTTGGGCATCAGCTAGCCCAAGTTTCTTGGGCAGTCTCTGCCACTTAGCAGCTGAGTGGTTTGGGACATGGTACTCATTAAGCTTTCTGCGCATAGCTTCGTCCTGTGTAAAAGCAGGGTTTTGATCACATTCACCTCTCTGAGTTTGAGGAATCATGATGGTCAAGGCAACTACCACTAACATTCCCAGTAAACAGTCATTATTATTTTAACAAAAGGTGGAAAAGTTAATGTCTGCTACATCAATTAGCACAGGGCTACACTGTCACTAGTTCTCTATCCCTAGTATTTGCTGGGAATAAACTCTTCCCAAATACTGACCGATGACCTGGGACCAGGCGTTTATTTTCCTATGATCTTATTATTTTCATAGCCCTGTTTCCTCCCCCGAGGTGATGTAATACTCGGCCATCTGCTTCCCCTTCATCCCAAAGCCACCTCGAGTCATGATTTTTCTGAAAAATCTCTTCCAAGGCCCAGCAGGAAGGATCCCGTGAGAGCTGGCATGCCTGGGGGCCAACCACTGTGACCTTCAAATTATTTTAGCACAAAAACCTTCCAGAAGAAGCCCTCATTTGTCTCCTTGGCATGGGACAAAGGGATTTTTTCAGTGAGACACTTACAGCATTTGACTAAAGAGGTTGAGCATTTCAACAAGAAACTCTGGAAGAAAATATCCATAGGTTCCTCCATTATCCGAAAGTACAACATTCCTATTTGGTATAGTTCATTAAATTCTTTTTTTTTTGCCTGTGGGAATCCTTAAAATTCTTTTCCATATAAATTAATATTAGTAGCAACCCCAGACCCCAAAATAACCTACCAAGCCACACAGGAACCTTCTAATTTGGGGTATGGGAGAAACCCTACTATGTAAGGGTTTCTCCAACAAATGAATAAGCCTGTGACCCCTATTACTTTAAAAAAAAAAATTTTTTTTACTTATGCATACAGAAATGGGATGTAGGCCAGAGAGGCAGGGGTGAAAGGATTGACCAGAGACAGAGTTGGGGATAAAATAGGTGAGCTGACTGAAATACACTGCTGAGGGGGACAGTGGGCAGGTCAGGAGAGGTCTGCCATGCCATGTGGGTCAGCTCCCAGGCAGGGAGTCAGGGGATCAAACTCATGCTGAGTGGTTTTGGAGAGCTTCATAATGTGGTGCTTTAACCCTTTGCACCATCAGGGAGAGCCCCAGGATCTCTTTTTTAATTGTTAAATGATAACTCTGCTAGCTATCAATGACACTGAAGTGCCCTGCTCTGGGAGATTTTGTTTACCCGATGAGCATGTTATTTACATTAGCCCTAATAGTGCTTTCATCCCCCAAAGCAAAGGAGCAGTCTTCTTTAGAATCACCAGGCAAATCATAGGGCTCCTCTAGGCCAAGAGGGGTGAGGGGGGTTGAGGGTAAGGGGCTTGGGGGAGTGTGAGAATCCCTTGTTTTTGCCACTTTAAGTCACAAATAGCTCTGAATGGGCATCACCGGCCCTCTGCTTCACTGTGTGCAGTGTGCAAGGGCCACGGGACAACCTGTCTTTGCCCTGATTTGTAGAAGCTTGGCCCTGGCCTCAAGATTTCAAATGTGTCATGAGGTTTCCCAGCCAAATACATCCAGCACCAACTTGAAAACTCGCTATAAAAATAGCCCGGACAGAGGGAGGCTGACCTGTGACGAAGATTTCCTAGCTGGGAACAGAATAAGGGGCCACTGTTTTTCTTTTCCTTTTAAATCTGCCTTAATGTCTTTGTGATGTGGATTTGCTTTTAAGGTAGTGTTTTAAGAATCACTCTGTACTTAAGCCTCCTGTTTAAGAATGAAAGTTCCTAGATTCTTGGTGACAAATTGGGGTTAATCCTGCACCAGAGCAATGGACTAAAGCAAACAAAAGAGAAAGTCTTATCTTTTGTTTACTTGGGATATAAATTTGAGCATCTGCCTAGGAAACTTGGGAGATCTATCTAGGAAAATCCTAGCAGTTGAGGACTCTGGTTACCTTGCATCAGCATTTTTACTCTGGGGGGGTCTTTCAGCAGTTAAGACAGTCTCTGAGGTCAGCTTGCAGTTTGTGAGGCTGAGAGTGTACGAACAATTTAAGAACTAGCAAAACAGCACACAATTTATGGTGTATTTTAAGAGTTTCCTTTTTACAATGGAACGCTTTTCTGCCAGGAGGGAGAAACTACAAACACAATATAATTCCTTATTCACCAGGTGATAACATAATTTACTAGGAATTGTTAATGCAACGCCCCTCTAGGTGGGTGGGTGGATAAACGGGCACAGTTTTAAAATCCAGACTTCTTTCTTGTCAGTGTCTCTGCACTCTGTATAACCTCATTGAGCAATAACGTCAAAGATCTAAATCTGAGGCCTTTGATGAATGTGAGGTCGGGACCAAATGTCCCTTCTGTTCCTGCCTGTGACCGTGCCGCCTGCTACCAGCTGCGTGATCTAGCAGGCTGCCCAGCTCCTGCTGGCATGAGAGTTCCAATTTGTAAAATGCCTCTTGGATACCTACCTCATAGTATGGTTTTGGAACATTCCAGGAAGTGACCCACACAGAACATTTGGCTCAGTGCTTGGCATTAATAAGTGCTCAATAAATATTAGTCTGAGTTGGTCTCTATAATTAGAGCTAAGATTGTAGACCTTAGCTGAAGTTTATTGGTCTGTGTGGCCCCGAGTATTCCTTCTTTGTTCATTCATTCAACATGTTTATCAAATGCTTACTTTCAGTTAGTTATTTACTTTTCAAGGTTTATTTATTTATGTATATATAAGAACAGGGTTTATAGGTCAGTGGTGTGTGCCTGGGGGTAGGTAGGTGAGAGGATTCATCAGAGACAGAGTAGGGGGAAGAACAGGTGAATCTACTGAAACACATTGCTGAGGGGAGCAGTGGGCGAGACAGGAGAGGTCGCTGTGTCATGTGGGTCAGCTCCTTGACCAGAGATAGAACTCGTGCTGCAGTGGCTGCCGATAGCTTCATAGTGCTAACACTTAACTCCTTGTGCCACCAGGGAGACCCCTCACTTTTAGTTTTTTAATTTTATTGTACCACCACCAGGTATTATAGAGGACCTCTTCTGTATTCTACAATAATTTGGACACTAGCAATCACTCACGATTGCCATTTATCACAGGACATTAATGCTAGGTAAATTTAATATATTTTCTGCTAATCTTTGTTGTTATGAGAGCTTTCCTTTTCTTTTCAAATTGAGTTGAGATCACATCAGATATTCACTTCTGGGAGTTTTTCCTTAAACCGCAACTCTAATATTTTCCTTATTTTATGAAAAATTCTTTATCAATATAATTTTGAATGACTGCAGAAAATTTCAACTACCTATGTAATTTTAATAGGTTTCTAAAGTTGGGCATTGAGATAAGGTCTCATTCTGGGGCTATTAATGATAATCAAAACTGAGACTCATATTTTTGTATCAATCTTGGCACATATTTAATAAGACTTTCCATTCCTTCCATTAAAAACTATTTATTCAGGGCTTGATATGGCCAGGTGCTGTGCTGTGTGTTGGGGGTGGAGGGGGCAGTATTGGGTCAGATGTGGAGTTTGCATCCACATTGCAAAAGCTGTATCTTAAGAAAAGAGGTGGGAAATAAATGTGCAAAAACAAAACAAAACAAAACAAAACAAAACCTACTGTTTGCCCAGAGTGGTAGTTGCTTCTGAGGAAAGAGAGGGTGTGTGGCAGTATGTGGAAAGGGCACTAGCCAACTTTTGTAGGCAAGGAGGCCAGTCTAAACCTCTCAGAAGAGATGCACAGGGCCATGGAAAACATAACCAGGACTAGGCTGAGGCAGAGGCTGAAAGTGAGTACCTCCTTAAATTGAAGACCCTAGGTTGAAAGACACAACGTGGGGCAAGCATTTCAGGTACAGGGAACAGCATGTACAAAAGCCTGGAGGCTGGAGAAACTTGGTGTGTTTCAGGAACAGAAAACTGGTTCCTCTAACTGGAGGGGAGTGGAGAAGCCCAATGGAATCAGGGAAGCAGAACCACTAAGAGAGACAAGAAAAAACCTTTTAAAAGTTTTGAGTGTTGGTCATGAGTATATATATATATACATATATATATATATAAAATACACACACATACACACACGTACACACATATATATGTATGTATGTATGTATGTATTCGTGTGTTTTAAAGTGTCTGAATAGTTGCCATGGGAAAAAGTGGGCTTTCAATTATTTTTTTTCACAGCGATTTAGAATTGCCTGTATAACCCACATAAGATAGGAGGTGAGATGGAGGGGGTACCAATTACTTTCTCTTTGGGGCTTGAAAGCCATGTTTCTATATCATGGCTGCACATTAGAATCCCTTGGGAGAACCTGAAAAAATACCAATGACTGGGCTGGTGCAGAGGTTCTGATTTAATCAGTCCGGGGTACACCCTAGCCATGGGGATTTTGACTGTGGAGACAAGATGAGAATGACCTGGTGGATCAAGTTCTGGTTAAAAGCTCCCCTGGCGATGTTTGAGATGGAGGAGAAACCAGCTTTTACAGACTTTTGTAGCTTCTTACTAATGAGGAGTCTGGATTTTATCCTAAGAATGGGAAAACATTGCTGGGTTTTTAAGCAGAAAGGTGACATGATCTGATTTTCATTTTAAGAAAATCATTCTGGCTGCAGCATGGCAAATTTCCTTAGGATAGATTCCCAGTAGTGGAATTTATGGGAGGAAGGGTATTACTAATTTTAAGTCTTTGGCTACACACTCTTAAATTGCTTTCTAGGAAGTGGCTGCCAAAATAACACTCACCCACCTTTGTGTCCTCACATCGCCCCTTTGCCAACACTGTTTTGGAGGGTTAATTATTTCTATGGGAAAAGTACAAAAATAGTGAAAAATAAGAGGCAATTGTTTGAGCAGCTAGGCACAAGTACTGCCAGCTACTCCTCCCCCCACCCTTCATTGGTCAAATATTATCCAAATACCCACTTGTTTCAGAGATTTTTGGCTAACACTTATTGATTGCTTATTGTATGGTGGGCATTGTGCAAAGCACTTTGCATGGGATATCTTTATGACTCTTCAATATCCTTAAGAGGTCAGCACTACTATTACTAGCTGCATTGGGTATATGAGAAGCCAGGGCATGGTGGGAAGCAGGGGTCTGTCTGACCAAACTCACCTTCTAGGTGGAAGAATTAGAATTTGAACCCAGAGCCCTTCCTTAAATTATTCTTCTGTGGCTCTGTAATTTAGAAAGGGGAAAGGACTTCTCAAATTTTTCTCTAGGATCTAAGGGTCTGGTATTCTGCCGTGAATCGTTGTGGCACTGGAATAACTGACATAATTGCATCACTGCACCATTGTGACAACTGACTATTCAAGAAAGTCAAATGATTATGAATTGGCCACATCAGTTCTTTGCCTGTGGATGTAAGGATCCCTACCAGGAGGGGAGCATCAACTCACGTGGAGCTACTCATATGGACTATAAAATGTAAAAGACCTGAGGAAAACAGTACAAGGAAACTCAGAACTTACAATAAAGACATTTTTTGAGAGATGGGGTGTTCCCAGTCAGATAGCAGGACACCCTTGCAGGGTGGAGGCTGAGCAAACATGAATATTTCAGTCACTTCTAATAGACTTATCTTTCTGACCCCTACTCCCAAAGTTGCTGGAGGGCGGGAGATTGAGCCTTGATCTCTGTCTGTCCTTGTCCCCAACTGCTTGCTTAGCTGTTCAATAGTTAGTGGTGTTTAATGAAAGAATAAATCATGATTACGCTGACTGTACACTAAAGATAAATACTAGGAAAAAGTGTCGATTATTGCTCAAGTAATTAAACATTCATTACAGACAGACAAAACAAAAATGCCTTGTCACAGGAATAACAGATTCCCAGAGAAGACCTTGCTGACTGAGGGGACCCTAATCTTGGGACTGAATAGGAGGAGACTTTTCCTCTTCACAGGAGAGGGAAGAGGAAATGATAAGCAGGGAAGAAAGTTCACCTCTTGTGGGACCTCTGACAAATGGAAGATCCTTCTTCATAGTTTCCCCTCATTAAGACGGAGGTGGACAAGTGTGTTTTGGGGGGGGCTCTGGTGGGGGGGAATCTTAAGCAGATTTCAGGATGAAATGTGGTGCCGATGGACTATATCCCCCTTAACACAGGAGTCTTATTATTTTTTATCACATGTGGGTAACCGTGCTTGGGTCTGACCTAGTGGGAATTTCTGTGTCGCGTTAAATATCAGCTCCAGTTAGCAGTTTCTTTTCCCCTGAACGGGGTGGGGGGAACAGGGAATGTACATTTTTTTTGAAACTCTAACTTTCCATCCCTTAGAACTGGCATGATGATGCCAGGGAGGGGTTGGTAGGTGTAAGCAAGGGCCCAAGGTTGAAGAGCTGTGCGCGGAGGTAAACACCGTTTCCTAGTCTTTAAGTACTTTTGGTAACAGTTTTAAATTACACAAGCAGTGCAGCCTTCTTGCAACATGAGTTAAAGCCTTCAGTGCAGATGAGGCTTAAGATCCTTTTCACTATCTTGTTATCTCTTTGACGGGCATCACGCTCCTTACCTCTTCTCGAGGTAACTGCTTCAGGGTCGCATCGGATGATTAGTGAAGTCCTTGGTGTGGAGGGGGCGGTCGGTCCAGGGGAAGCGTGCTCAGCGCTCCCGCTCCGGTGACCGGTGGGGAGGGCGGGCAAGTGTTAGGGTGAGTTTCAAAGCACATTTCGCATTGCAGCGGCCGGCTTGGTGGTGGCGGGCACTCCCCTTCCCCCTCCATTTAGTTTACTTTTTTACAGTGTAAGAAAATGGTCGAGGTGTCAGAAACCCGTGGACCTTTTTCAGGATGGGAGCTGGATAACTACCTCCTCTTTTAGTTTTACCGTAAAAAGTACCGGGTCGAGAAGGTGAGCTCACGTGAACCCTCAGGGTAAGAATGTGTGCGCGCGGGAGCGCGCGCTCCCCAGCTTTAGGACATCCCAAGTCCTTGATTGGATGCCTGTTTACACCTGATTGCCCAACCCGTCAGGGTCAGGTGCTTTCCGGGGCGTGTACGGGAGGGTTTGCGGGAGCGGGAGCTGGCGGAGATCCCCTCTCCCATGATGCCCCGCGGCGGGGCCCGG
>NW_004567133.1:11120572-11132892 GCF_000260355.1 Condylura cristata
GCGGCCCCACCCCTCTCCCCAGGCCCGGCGGGCGCTGACACCGCCCCTCGCTCCCAGCATGCCGTGCGGCAGCGGCGGGCGGAGTCGGGAGGCGGGGAAGCTGTGGTTGTGTGAGCGTGAGGAGCCGCCGCCACCGCCTCCTCCTCGCCGTCCTCCTCCTCCTGGGCCCGGGCGTCGCGGGCCGCGCACGGCCCTGGAAGAGACGTCGCCTCCCCTTCCTCCGCCTCCCCCTGGCCGCGCCGCTCCCGCCTCCTCGTCCTGCGCTGCGGGCTCAGGCGGAACCCGGAACGGCCGTCCGCCTCCCCCGCCCTCCGCCGCCTCCTCCTCCTCTTCGGCTTCCTTCTCACCCCCGGGCCGGAGCGGAGTGTCGGCGGCCGCCGGTTCGGGCGGCGACTCGCGCTTCTTCGGGCGGCGGCGCTTGGCCATGTCGTGTCGGGGAAGGTAATGAGCCGCAGAGCCCCGGGGTCTCGGCTGAGCAGCGGCGGCGGCGGCGGCACCAAGTACCCGCGGAGCTGGAATGACTGGCAACCCAGGTGGGTGAGCCGGCGCCCAGCCCACCGCTCCGACCCGGGGCCCCGCCTCGGGCGGGCCGAGGCCTAGGGCCGCCGGGCTGGGAGGCGCGGCCTAGGCCCTCCACCCCCCGGGCCCCGGGCGCGGCTTCCTGGGTCCTCTCCCGCCCGGCCGGGGGAGGAAGGCCTCCGGGCGGCGAGGCCTAAGTGCCTCCCCTCTCCCTGCATTTCAGCCCCGGGCTGGAGCGGTGACCCGGGCCGCCCGACGGAGGCACTGCACTAGGGGTTTGGCTCTCGGACAGTGAAGAAAGGGGCCTCTGGGGGTGGGGGTGGGGGATCTTCTGGTTACCACTTCCTCCCAAGTTGGGGGCTGAGTTGGGAGATGCTGGGGAGCCCACGACCCCCTCTGATACGCCTTGGCCGCCGTGGTCCCGCACCCGCCCAGGCTCAAGCCTCCACGTGAAAGACCTTAACAGCGATCCGGTGTGTGACCCCACGTGTTAATATTAGCACACACAAGCAGGAAAAAAGAGAAACCCTTAAAACCTTACTTTGACTTTAGGCGAGGCTAGTTGAGGGTAGGAGATGAGACTGTGGAGGTGTTCTTTGGGCCTCCCTGGTCGGATCCTGTGAAATGAAGTTTTCTCCCGGTGCAGGTGCGATGCTAGGATATTGGTGGAGAGCAGTTTACACCTGGACCCTGGGTGGGCCCTCACCTGCTCACCTAGAGCAATAGAGAATTGCCACTCGCCCGTGTGGCGGGTTTGATCTCAGAGCGCTGGCTTTGGGGCCTAGTTGGAGTTGAATATGTGTTTAGGAGCATCAACTTAATTTTTTGTGTGTGTGTCTTTCTGATTAATCATGGGGCAGTTATGCCTAATTTAGTATTCTCCCTCTCTTCCTGTATAAGTGCGCATAATAACTCAGAGACTGCATTTTAGCCCAGTGCCTCAGCGAACTCCTTAGATCTATATAATGTTTCAGGGTATGATTTGTGAGATTTTCATACTTGAAGCACACTTGCATTATGATCATTCAGATACTGGTTACATGCAAGACATGGTACTGTTGAAATGACTTGTTTCTTGGTGGTTACATGTAATTCGGCAGTACCTGGAAAATAATTTGGCAGATTGTTAGAATGCAATGTTTTAGGTCATAGGAAGAACAAAATAATCTTGGCTAATGGGTCTTACACATTGCACCCTTTTTAATACCTCTCCCCAAATCCTGTGTCTGCTGCATGTAACCAGGTGACTTTAAAAGTTAATGTCTGCTCTTCTTTTTTAGACATGTGAATGATTGGTAGTTTGAAATAAGATATTATAAAGGCTTTTTTAAAAAAATATTTAAAAAAAAGTTAATGCCTGCACAGAGATGGGAAAAGGCACAAATTGATGTAAAAATGAACTATCATTATTTAAAAAAATGTAAACTCAAAAAAAAAGTTAATGCCTGCATCTAGAATTGAGATGCCAAGTGGTTTTTTTAAAAAATGTTTGAAAACCCGCTTTACTTTGGTCCTTATCACTTTTAGGTTTGTGAGTGCTTTAAATAAAATCAGTTGACTTTATCTATAATTGATGTATTTTTTAAATACTTATTTTTGCATACAGAACTGTGGTAAGGACCATAGGTGCAGGGGCTGTAAAAGGCTTCGCCAGAGACAGTGGGGAGCAGAACAGGCAGATCAACCAAGTACACTGCCAGGGGAGCAGTGGGCAGATCAGGAGAGGTCTGCTGCACCATGTGGTCACCTTCCCAGGGCAGGCATCGAACTCATGCTGAAGTGGCCCTAGTTTCTTAGTGCTGTGCTTTAACCTGCTGTGTCACCAGGGAGGGCCTTGTAATTGATATTCTTAATTGTTTTGCACTTACGTTGATATGTATGACATTTAAAAATTTTCCATGTAACCATTTAGGTGATAAATGAAGGTGAATTTGATTTTTTAAGGAGTCTTATTTGACAGTGATTTCCATTATTTTTCACTATTGTGGTCAGCACATGCAACAAAATTTAGTATCCTTTAAGAGGAGGAAAGAAAGTGCCCTTCTCAAGTAGTCTCAGAGCTTTTAGAAAAGAAATTGCAGCATGCAGTTGTAAATAAATGGAGTAACAGTTGCCGCCACATGCTGGGGTCACCTGACTTTAAGTAACAGGTATGGTAGAGTTATGTATATACTGGTGGAATATGTACTTGTGTATTAATGTCCATGTTTTCTTTCAAGTGCTTTATTAGTTGAGGTGTGTGGGGAGTTGGGGGTAAGAATCTGAGCTTTCTGTGAAGCCATGCTCTGTAACAAAGTCTCAGAACTTTTAGCATAGGTAGCCAGATACTGGGATGTGCTTGGTTACAAAGAAGTGGTAATAGGTTAGAATATTGGAAATAACTTGATTTTTTTGTAGAATAGGGGATGGGGAAGGAAGTGTGAAGGAATACCCATAGCATAACTAGATTTGTTTGCAGGTCATGTGGTTGTTAAATTGCAAATAAAAAACTTGAGATGCTTGCCAAATCATCAATCTTCATAAATTAAACTTGGGAGGTTATTATTCTGTCCCCTCTTCACTTGAAAAAGGTGATAGATTCCAGTTAACTGACAAAATGGAATTGATTTCCCCTCCTTGTTCAACTGGGGACTAATTTGTTTCTCGAAATATCTTGAAGATGTTTAGATTACTTCAAGATAGTAGATTACTGTGGTTTACCTGAATCATTTTGATTAAAAAAAATTCTTTGCCTTCCTGTATTGGTCTTTTTTTTTTGGCTCTATTTTTCTAGATTTATGCTTTTGAAAAAGTGGGGCTTCAAACGATTCCTGTCAATTTTAGTGTTACTTTGTCATTTTGTCTGGAAACTGGCTGTTGAGTTGATCAGGGCCACCCATGATCTGCTTCACATATATTAACAGAAAGTGTTCCAGGTGGCTAAATACATGAATGTCATGTGGGCGGGAGCAGGCCCACCATGGCTGGAAGCATACCTTTAGCAGGATGTATACAGCACTGACAAATGGGCTTCTTTCCTTCAGTGTGCTCTCAGTTAAAATTGTTGAGTAAGTAATTAGGTCTTAGCATTGCCGCTTAGCCAGTCTGCCCTTTTCTTGACTTTGTCTTTTGGGATGTAATCCAGCAGTTGTACGGTTCCCAGACAGACAGATTAGAATGGTTTGTTTCAAAATTCAGTGTACAATTTAATACTCCAAAATGGCATGATTAATTTGACATTGGAATAAAAATATAGGCACTCAGGTCAACAGAAAAGATTTAATTTATGCACTTGGGAGTTTAGGACTTTTAACAGGTAATATGTTAGGTTTCTTCTTTCTATAATTCTAAAAGGATGAAACTATACAGCTTCAATAGCTTCCATATGGGGTACAAAGTAGACAGAATAAATTTCTCAAAAGTGTAAGAATTTTTATCTTCTCTTGTCACAGACCAAAGGCAGTGAAGAATCTTGTGAAGACAGGAAAGCTAGAAACTAGTATGTCTGACATTGTAAGAATCTGGATTTTCAAAACTTCCAGTTATCTATTTAGCCTTTTCTGAGTCTGTAGTGATGTCCATAGGGACATTATATAGTAAAATATACATGAAGGATAAAATTAAGTGGAGTTAAATGTTTTAAAAAGAACTTCAATTAAGTAGAATTTAGTGATTACTAATTCTGTGCCTCAAAGATCTCTAAGGTTCTTTTCCTGTCCTTCCCCCCAGTTAATTGCAAAGGAATGCATGGCTTGGGGGGGGGGTAGGAGTTTATTTTTTCCCCTATGAAATAGACCATCACATAAACATTTGATAATAGTTTCTTTAAATTGAATCTCCCTCTTCCACCTCAGTTCGTTTTAAATTTGGGACTATATAACAAGTTCTGTTTTGTTTTTTTTAAAATAATGATGAAATATTTTAATTCAGTGAAATTGAATTATATCAGTTTGGAAGATAATGGTGCTTTGGAGTTTTTGCAGGAGAGCCACTATCTTTAATGAAGTTTTACATTAGTGTGGAAAGTTAAAAAAGCTATGTGCTTTATAAACCAGTGTTATTTTAACTAAAAGAGCTTTGTAAAATGGGGAGTATTACATAGTTCTTGGTGTAATTGTTCTTATATGTGATTAACAGAGTTTAAAACCTGCAGAGTTCGTGGGGGCTACAGTTGAGTAGGGGGAAGTGGGATTGTGAAAATTGATCTGTGCTATTTTTTTTTTAAAGATTTTATTTATGCATACAGAAATGGGGTACAGGCCAGAGGTACGGGGGGGGGGGTGAGAGGATTCACCAGAGACAGAGTGGGGAGCAGAATAGGCAGATCGACAAAATACACTGCTGAGGGGAGCAGCGGGTGGGTCAGGAGAGGTCTGCTGCACCATGTGGTCACCTCCAGGGCAGGCGGGGATCAAACTCATGTGGAAGTGGCTTTAGCTTCTTAGTGCTGTGCTTTAACTTGTTTCGCCACCAGGGAGGGCCCGATCTGTGCTATTTTTTAAAAAGAAAATATTTATGCACACAGAACTGGGGTATAGAACAGTGGTGAGAGGATTCACCAGAGACAGAGTGGGGAGCAGAACAGGCGGACTGACAAGTACACTGCTGAAAAGGGGCACAGCGGTTTGCTGCGCCATATGGGTCACCTCCATGGCCGAGGATTGAACTTGTGCTGAAGTAGCTGTGGCTCCCGGCCAGCTTCACAGTGCTGCTTTGTCGTTCTGTGCTTTAACCCATTGCACCACCAGGGAGGGACCCATCCTGCTATTTTAACCGTAAATTTAGGGGGTGTTTTTATAAAAAATAAAGGAAAGTAGGGAGATGATAATATGCAAGTTGCTAATTCCCAGTTTGGTTAGAAGGAACCCCACTGGAAGGATGGGGTACTTGTGAGGAGTGTCACAAATAGGAGATAATCTCAGCACTATATTGATGCTTTTGTAAGCTTCGAATGATAATTTGTGTGTTTGGAGTGATTTCAGGGAAGCATTGAAGTTTTTTTTTTTAGATTTTATTTATGCATACAGGTAGGTACTGGGGTGCAGGTCAGAGGCGGCAGGGGAGAGAGAATCCACCAGAGACAGTGGGGAACAGAATAGGCAGATACACTGAAATACACTGCTGAAGGGAACAGCGGGGAGATAGACATTTATCATGCCATGTGGGTCAGCTCCCTGGCCAGGGATTAAACCCATGCTGCAGTGATTGTCGAGAGCTCTTTAGTGCAGGGCTTCAACCTGTTGTGCTACCAGGGAGGGCCCAGCAACCTTGAAGTTTTATAGCAGGGTAGTAGTAGCATAATTTGGGAAAATATAGTTTGTTGTGTGTATGACCAAACTAGTCGGCAGTTAGAACAGGCCAGATAAGAGACTGCTAAAGACTTGAATATTATGTTTATAATACATGATTTAAATTCAAAGTATTCAGCACACTATGTGGGAACTTCCTTAAGGAATAGCCCCTCTTACTGGATTGTCGGGAAAGTGATGACATATTCCCCTCTCCAGTTGTTACCTGGTTCTGAGGATGATCCTGGAAGTGCTAATCTGTTTGCACCAGTTCATTTACATTATATAGGACGGTCATGCACTTATGAAATGGAGTGTGGGCTGTAGGTGTTCTGGGAGTTCTAAATTCTCACAACTTTTAATTTAAGGGTTCCTTCATTCACTGTATGTTATATAGTAGGCACTTTTACTTGCCTTTCTTTTCTCTATTTGGATCACCTCAAATAAGTCCTTGCGGCTCCTTTCATTGGTCTTCCCTTTATGAGTTCACGCTAGCTGTCATTTGTTTGTTTTTTCATATTGTTATTTTAGTTGTCTTGGCTGTCTTTAAAGTTTTCTCAGAATTCATTTTATTTCAGTGAATACAAAACAAAACATACCCTAACAGTAAAGATTGAAGGTATTTTTGTAGTTTAATTCCTTCCTAGAGGAAATATCTGTGCTTTTATTACCTTTTTACTAAGATGTAGAGTATAACCTATTAAACTGATGGCAGAAATTTTTGATGTAGAGATGTTTGTGTGTTTTTAATACCAGTTTCTGCTTCATCTTATATTAGTTGATTGAATGTACTTTTCTTCTTTTAGTTGAATTCTTTCAATTCCATTGTGGTATTTTAGATAATATTTATGTATAGGCCCTTATATTCAGAGAAATTCGATTAATGTATGTGCCTATGTAACCATGAGCCTAATAAGATACAGATACCCATTGACTTTTTTAGTTAGATTACATTCCCCCTCCAATACAAACAAAACCCCCCCACAAACCCAGCACCGTACAGTCAGATTTGCCTTAATGTTTTTTTGTAGAAAAGAAATCTTTGAGTATGATCTTGTGATTTATTGCCAGCTTAATAGTTTCTTTGGCTAACACCATAGACATTTTTTATTCCTCTTTTGTATAAACATACTTAAAATATCTGAAGAACCCCTGTGAAAACAGTTTCAGATGGTAGATCTGTTGTTAAGCTTTTCAGGCAGTTGAGTCTTGGAACACAGAGGAACTCCTCTCCTCGGCTGTTTATTCCCTTGTTGCTGAGCTGTTTTTCATGCTCTCCTCAGTCTAAGCCTTGCGCCTCCATGAAGACCCCTACTTTTTGTCTTTTGATCTCTTAGTGAACTTTGTTGCAACAGGTCATACTGTGAAAGGTTAGTCCTTACTATTTTTCCCCCAAATAGTTTTAAGTCTCTGATGGCTAAGCCTGAACGACCCATCTGTAGTCACTCCCTTTTGCCCCCCACCAATGTTTTACTTGCCCTGTAGCACTCCCTGAGCTCTTTTCTGCCTTACTATCTTTGTGTGTGTAGAGACTTTGGACCTGATACTTCATTTCTCAGCCTATATGTTACCCCCTCCAAAGAAACAGCCTTCTCTAACATTTCTAAAATTTCATGTGGTATCTTAAAAAGATCTTTTCCCTGTAGCACTTATCACTACCTGAAATTTTTAGGTGTCTTCCCAATAAAATATCCTTATATCATGCATCTTGTATAATCCTTTTACTCCTGTGAACTCTTCATCCCTACAGTGCATCAGTAAATAGTATACACTCTTACTGTGTCCTTCCTTACATAAATACATGAAAATGGAATTCTGCAAGTTTGTTTCTATGCTTAGAGTTAACTCCAGAGTAACAACACTGTTACAGTAGAAGGTCTTGGAGGGGAACAGTTCCTTATACTGCAGCTTGGTTAGCTTGAGACATTAATTTAAACGAACTGAACAGGTTTGACGGGACAGTGTTCTGGGGGATTGAAGTGGCCAGATCTTCCACAGAAGAAAGAATATGGTCATTTCTGCCAAGGTTTTACTCATCTTGAAAAAATGCTCACGTATTTTATAAAAAATACTGTCCTCATGTATTTAAAGTTCTGTACAAAGATATCTTACCCACATCTATTGTATTCATTTGTGCATTATTTAAATAATAAAAAGTTAGGCTGAAACCCAAATTTTCCAGAATTAACAGATTTCTAAACACAGTGAATTCTTTTATTAATCTTATATTTTTGGGCACTCCCTGGTGGCACAACGGGTTAAAGCGCATCCCTGTGAAGCTAGTTGCAGCCACTTCAGTGAAAGTTCAATCCCCAGCCAAGTTGCTGACCCACATGGTGCAGCAAACCTCTCCTGTCTTGCCTGTAGCTCCTCTCAGCAGTGAATTTCATTGAGCTGCCTGTTCTGCTCCCCACTCTGTCTCTGGTGAATCCTCTTACCACTCCTGCACCTCTGGCCTGTACCCCAGTTCTGTATGCATAAGTAAAATCTTTAAAAAAAATCTTTTCAAAAATGGAAATTGTATTCCTTTTAAAATGTATTCCTTTGGAGATTAATGTTGCTATTTATATTATTCATAATATGTCTAACACTGCATTTTTATTTAAAAATCTTTTGCAGGCTTTGTGACATTTAAAAATCTTTTGAAGAGGGATTTCTGGTATCAGAGTTGTAGATATTGATTTTTGGTAGGGAACGCCCTATAAGTCCGGGTACTTCTTTGTTAATAAAGGGAGACATTATTTTTCCCTTTCCCCTTTTTTAATGTTACAAAGAACTCAACAGTGCTTTTATAGATCTACAAGAAAGTTATTAATGACTCTGCAGTGGCATAATGTAATTGTATAGTCGTGTATTTTCCTGCAGATTAATAAAATGTTAAATTAGTATGTACTAGACCCTTATTTGGGATCACATCCAAAATATTAGTACTTTTACTATTTATTAGGGAGGTGGTTCCACTAATAAATATGCCTTGAACTATGCCTGCCATATTTTAGTTTTTCCTCTGTATTTGACAGCAATGGTAATGTTTTGTTTTTTATTGATATTCTTTTCACTTAAGTTTTTCATTTTTAAAGTATATTATGTAGAAGAACTGGGGTGCAGGCCAGAGTGCAGGGTGTGTGAGAGGGTTTACCAGAAACAGTGTGGGGGACAGAACAGGTAGACCTACTGAAATGCACTCCTGAGAAGAGCAGTGGATGAGACAGGCAGGCCAGGTCTGTCTGCTTGACCATGTGGGTCAGCTTGGCAGGAGATTGAACCCAGGCTGTCTCAGGGGGACTTAACCCCTAGGCCACCAGGGAGGCCCAAAGTTTTCTTTTTAAACTTAGCAGAAACTGTACTCTAACATTTTACCCACTATTATTAAAAGAGATGTGCATGTGATTTGTATCTCTTGTGGGGTTGTGTGTGTTAACATTTATCTTTATTCTTAGAATATTTAGTTCTTTAAAGCAAATCATTTGCTCTTGGCTATTTAGGCTCTTGAAGGGTTTCTTTATATTCCTGATATATGCCCCAAATTTCTTGTCTGAAATTAGAACTTGATTCCAGATTTGTTTTTATTCTAACACTGGAATTTCAGATTCATTGCCTCAGTGACAGATTCTACGTTGTCTTCCTGAAATTTGCCAGGATTTAGATTGGATAAATGGGAAAGCTGTCGGACTTCTTGTCCTTTTTATAGAGTGAAATTCTTTTCTGCTTAGATGACTTAAAAAGATTCAAAGCTGATCATCAGTAGGATATTGAATGATGCAGTTGAATAAATTTAATTAAAAAGAAAACATTCCCTGGATTTTCTTCCCTAAAATCATTTATCCTTTTTATTCTCTGTCCTTATGTTCTTTGGATGTAAATGAAGAAAAATGTAGCAGGTGTCTGGGGTAGCAGGACTATGAAACTTGAGATTTAGTGTTTATTCATTAGTCAGGTTTGAGTCTCCTTTAATAACTAGTTTGTATTGTTTTTGAAGGACTTGGGTTAGAATTCTATTTAAAATGACTATCATTATTTGAAACACCAGTAACATTTTAATATGTGGTATCTCGTTCCTTTTTTGAAAACATTGAAATTAAAATGAACGTAAAGGTTGTGTATGTGGGTGATCAGCTGACTGTGAAAGTTTTGTGCAACAAACTTTAAAGCGGCCTATCTTGTATGGTTACTCTAATGCTAGTGCCCCCTATGTTTTTATGATAATTTATTAAGGATATAAAATTTACAACAAATCCCCTCCCCCTCCAACTCTCTTAGTTCTTTTAAAAATCCACTTGCTGTTGTATCAGTGCATTGGAGAAGTTAGAAGTAGAAACCCAGGGTGTTTTAAATTACTCAGTAAGGTGTATTTATTTTTAAGAATATGTGTATTTTTAATCTTGATCCTTTAGGAGGATGCTGTTAGGAAAATAGCAGTGGGCTAAGAATGAGAAGATAAAGGTCTGTTGTACTGACACTGTTATCTGTTCTGGAGTTAATTCTTGCCTCCTTAAGGTGTAGGATTGGTAAAGGTTAGAGAGAAAGTTTGGGCAATTACTTTAAAAGCTGTTCAGTTGCTGTATAAATACTGTATGTTGTCCTATATGAGCTAGGTTTGGAATTTTAAAGAGCCTCCTTTGTCTCTTGCTCAGAAAGTTTCAGAATTTACTGCATGTATGTATATACTCAAATTCTGATTCTAGTTAAGAATTTTTCTCTAGTACTTTTCGTATTAGAAGAGTGTATATATATGTAGTGGCATCTGAAAATTTCATAAAGGGTGTTTAAGTCAAGTCTTTAGTGGGGAGGTGTGTGTGTAGAAGTGCTTAAGTATGGCACAGGGCATTTTGATACTGTTGGAGAGGTGATTAATTGCGCCACCCCCCCCCCCAGAGGTGTTTCTTTTCTTTTTTTTTAAGATTTATTTTTTTATTTATGCATATAAGAGCTGGGAATGTAGGTAATCGTATGGGGGGGTGAGAGGATTCACCAGAGACAGAGTGGGGAGCAGAATAGGTAGATCCACTAAAATCCACTCCTGAGGGGAAAAGCAGGTGAGACAGGAGAGGTCTGCTTTGCCCTGTGGGGAGTGAACTTGTGCTGCTGTGACTGTGAACCCTTGCCCCACCAGGGAGGCCCTGGAGGTGGTTCTTTTTCTGCCATTAGGCCATAGGCTGTTAAAATTGGCACATGAGCAGTATATAGGTTAACCCACTCCCCATTTTATCCACTTAAGGATAATACCAGGTGAAATTATGAGCCAGTAAAAATAATCTAATCTCTGTGGCTATAGGGGTATAGTGGAGGGCTGGTACAAATGGAATTAAAGAAATGGTAGGTTAAAAGGTAGCTTTTACTTTGCTTAACTTTTATACAGTTGGAATTTAAGAACTAATTCTTTTAAGGGTGCTTGTTGAAATCTTACTGCCCCACCCTCCAGGTGTGTTTAAAAGAAGTTATTTTTTTCCCGAAGGAGTTACACTTTGTTTAAAAAAGAGTAGGGAGGATGGATCATGGCATCATGGAAAGGATGTAATATAGTAAAACAGTGTGAAGTACTTTAAAAACCACTTGTATCTTCTAAGCAAATACAGAAATTAATGAAATTCTGTAATACTTTAGGAATGTATATATTGTATTGAGCTATCAAGATATTTTTGCACTGTTTTAAATTATGGCATTGTAAATTACTCAAAATGTACAAATGCCATTTCCTAAGGAACTTCAGATTTAGAAACATTGATTTTTCTCTTTTGTTTTAAAAGGGAAACATGAAAGGTTCTTATTTTAAACCACTTAAATCAATTTGAATAAAGTTTGTTTAGTGTAAAAAGTAACAAAAAAGAAAGATAGCTCTGATAGACATTGTGGATTTAAAGTGGCTTATGTGATTTATTTATTTTTTACAGATTTCTTAAGCTTAAATACTTTAGTATATTTCTGACTACTGCTAAGTATAGTGGAAGTGTTGTTTCCTGGCTCTTGATTGCTGCTACTAGTATGTTTTAGTGTCTACTTCAAACTATCTTCATTTCATAGAATTTCCTACAGTTAAAAAAAAAAAAAAAACACAGTTGACTATCTTCCTTATAGGAGAGCCAAATCAAGGTTCAGGAAAAAATATATATATAAATAAAAAAACCAAAATTAACAAAGTATTAAGTCAGAGACATTCTGCAGAATGGTGGAGCCTGGAGGGGGATCATAATGGAGAGGGAAAAGCACAGGAACTGTGGTGATGGCACACAGGTGTACTGGTGGTGGGAACTTGATGGGCACTACACCTAGGAAGAGAAAGCAAATATTGGACAGAAAGTGAGCCATGTTGTGAAATACAGATAGGTAAATTTAAAAATACCAGTAAAAGGATCTTTCCCAATTATTTGATATAGAAGACTTCATTTTTAAAAAAATTATGTGTAAGAAGTAGGATCACTTCAGAAAAAGAGCTATTTCAGGATCACTTCAGAAAAAGAGATCACAGTGCTTAATGAAGAGGGTTTACCATACATATTTTACCTCTGATTACTGGTCGTGTGTATATATATATAT
>NW_004567133.1:11133002-11154774 GCF_000260355.1 Condylura cristata
GAGGAACCATTAGTAAAATTGCACTGGTAAAGTTAGAAATAGAACCAGAACTTAGATTCCTCTCTAAGATGAATATATTTCTTAAGAAGGTTGAGGTGGTCCTCCCTGGTGGCCAGCGGGTTAAAGCACAGCACAAAGAAGCTTAAGCCACTTCCGCTTGAGTTCGATCCCGCCTGCCCTGGAGCAGATCCACATGGCCGAGGCAGACCTCTCCTGACCCGCCCGCTGCTCCCCTCAGCAGTGTACTTGGTCCATCTGCCTGTTCTGTACCCCACTCTGTCTCTGGTGAATCCTCTCACCCACCGCATCTCTGGCCTGTACCCCAGTTCTGTCCGAATAAATAAATATTAAAAAAAGTTTAAAACAAAAAAAAAGAAGGTTGAGGTACAGGATTCATGTGTATAATTTGAGGTTGCCTTAAAGATATTCCTGATAATAGTGTTAAGAGATGCATGGTAAACTAATGTTTTTTTGATGCTTCCAAACCTTGACTGTGCCCAAGATTTTTAGAGTTTGTATATATCACCGGGCAGTAGTGCCTAACTTGGTAATAGTTTTCTTTAAATGCCAAGTATACATTGCATACTATATTTTTCCTTAATAAGTGTTACGAGTGAACTTTGGCAGTCACATCTTATTTTTCTTGACCAGTCTCACCTGTGGGGAAAAAAGTTATCTATTACATAATGCATTTATTTTTAAAGGAGACCACTATGTTTTTAGGACTTTTAAAAGAGGAGGTTAAAATAATGTAATTGTTAGGGAATCTCACAAGCATATTATATTCCCTTGGATATGCTTGAGTATTATTACCTAGTGGACGTTTATCAGACTAATTATGCATTCATTACTTGTCTGATTTTGTCTGATTTCAGTACGTTTAAAAGTTGGTTGCATACATTTCAAATTTAGTAAAAAACTGCTTTTCCTTGATTATAGAATTCTAGTTTGGTTTCAGGATTTCCTTTTAGGATTCTTGTAGCCCTTTAATTCTTAACAATTCTTAATCTTCCCTGTCCTAATGGACTGCGCTGGGCATTTAACTGAAGAGCCTGAGGGTTTGGGGTGAGGGGCGTGTGTGACTGTTTCTTTGTAGACTTTTAGTCTTTTTGTCCTTCCTCTGCTAGGGAGGTCATGGAGTAAGAGACTTCCTTTCATTCTTGGCAATTTCCCAGGCTGAATGGGATGTTTCTAAAGTACTTCCAGGATTTGCTGACAAAAGGGGAAGATAAGTGATGCAAATGGGAGCTGAAGCAGGATTTCTTTTTAAGGCAGTAAACTTGCTTGGGTTAAAAATACAGACCAGGAGAAAGTGAGTCAAATTAATGTGTAGTCATATTCAGGAGACTTAGGTAAATTATTTTTTAGCATTAAAAAATCATTTTTTTGTTAAATATTGAACACTGAATTCATATTTGTACTCAAGATAAAAAGCATACCATATTTTTGTAACTGCCAGTATTCTTAACCTACTAAGATAAGAATTTATGCAGATGGAGCACAGAAACTCTGAATACTTAAATTAGCAATGGATTTCATGTCTCTGTTTCAACCAGTGATTTTTTTTTTTTACTGTGCAGCCTTGTGCTTTGTTTAAATTATTTGGTGTTGTCTCAGTGACCACAATTTTGAAACTATCAAGTTGGGTAGATATAAAATATTAACATAAGTTGCCTTTTAAAAAAAGTGCTCTAAGAGGGCCTTCCTGGTGGTGCAACCCGTTAGGAAGCAGCACTGCAAGCCAGACGCAGCCGCCTTAATGTGAGTTCTATCCCTGGCCCCGAGGTGATCTGTGTGGATTGGCAGACCTCTCCTGGCACACCTCTCTTGACCTGCCCTCTGCTCCCACCGGCGGCATACTTTCTCACTCTGCCTGCTCTGTTCCCCATTCTTGTTTCTGGTGAAGCCTCTCACTGCCCTTGCACTCTGACTTGTACCCCAGTTCTGTAGGCATAAAATAATTCTTAAAAAAAGTGCTATAAGAACCATCTCAGACATTGATAGAGTAAACTTGCTATTGTGCTAGAAATTTAGTATTTTCACCTTTTTTTGTAATATAAATGTGCAATTTTGTTTCTGTACTTCTGTTTAATCCTTTCCAAGCCGTTCTCATGTTTGATTAATTCATACACCAACAGTCTTTAGCATAGTCCATAGCACAGTGACTAAGTCAGTGCTACAGTTTTGCTTTTCCATTTGGAATGGCTGAATAAGTAGGCCACTTAAGACATGAAATAAGGAAGAAAAGTCTGTAGGTCTTTTGAAGTATAATTTACATGCTCTTTAGTTCTCTGAATTTTTGACAAATGCATACAGTAGCATAATCACAATCCTCACAGTCAAGCTATAGAACAGTTCCATCCTTAGAAATTTCCTTGATTCCTTGGTAGTCTTTTATCCCCAGCTCATCCCCCCATTTTGCCTTTAAAAAAAAAAAGATTCATTTACGCATACAAGAACTGGGGTGTAGGCCAGAGGTTTTGGGGGGGGGTGAGGATTCACCAGAAACAAAATTGGGGAGCGGGACAGGCAGATTTACTGAAATACACTGCTGAGGGGAGCAGCTGACTAGACAGCTGACTAGCAGTTGCACCATTTGGATCAGCTCCCTGGTCCCTGATGGTTGAACTCCTGCTTCAGTGGCTGCTGCTGATAGCTCCATAGCACTGTCTTTAACCCTTGTGCCACCAGGGAGTCCTCCGTTTTGTCTTTTTAAGAATGTCATAGATAATTGTTTCTTAATGGTAAAGGGCACATAAAATTTAACATTTTATAAGTCATTAGTATTAAGGGCATTTACAGTGCACTCAAAAAAGAAACCTTGTACCCATTAACTGTTCAACCCTGACAACCACAAATTTATTTTCTCAATGGATTTTCCCATTCAGGGTATTTCATATAAATGGAGTTATACAATACCTTTGTGTTTGGCTTCTTTCACATTACATGGTTTCAAGGTTAATCCATGTTGTAGCAGGGATAGTTCTTTTTTTTTTTTTTTAATTATTTATATATCCAAGAACTGGGGTATAGGCCAGGGCTAGGGGTGGAGTGAAAGGATTCACCAGAGACATTGGGAAACAGAACAGGCAGATGTACTGCAATACACAGCTGAGGCAAGCAGCAGGTGAGACAGGAGAGGTCTGCTGTGCCCTGTGGGTCTGCTCCCTGGGGATCAAACTTGTGCTTCAGTGGCTGCCAGTATAGCCTCTTAGTGCTGAGACTTAACCCCTTGCACCATCAGGGAGGCCCCATTGCTTCATTTTTAATGGCTGAGTAGTATTCCAGTGTATGTGTTTACTACATTTTATTTCTTTGCCCATCTTCCTTCTTTATGCAGCATGCACTATGCTGATAATTTTTTCCTTAGGAAAGGTGTGGTGTATCTTAGTACATTCCTAATAGTAACATCTCATCCAAGTAAGCAGATTGATGCTGGTACAACTGTGATTTTAGTATGAGTAGTGTAATACACAACTTTGGATGTTCTTTGAGTTTGAAGAAGGAGCTGAATGATGGGATATTCTCTGAAATTGGAGTACTTTATATTGGGACTTAATGTTGGAATTCTTCATTTTTTAGATTGTGAATTCTTAGAGGATTGGCACTGTCTTATTTCAGTTTTTTGAATAGGTAGCTCTTAGTTAATGCTCTTGTAGTGAATGATCAAGAAAATATTGGTCTCAGTAGAACATTTTGGAGAAGAGAGGGTTACAGGTTGAATCTTGAACAAAAGTTAGTGTGTAGGTTAAGTTACTTTCAGGGGATTGTATTCTAGGGTCGAGAGAAAAGGTCCCAGTTATGATAATAGGCAATCATTACTCAGCAGATAATTTATATATCATCTATGCAGTGGGGGTACAGTGATAAGTAAAATTGATAGATACCTGCTCTTCTGGTATTTAGTCTCCTGGCAGTTAACTTCAAATGGTCAGAAAGTGTAGGGAGCTATTAAGCTCTCTGGTAGCACATGTATAGCAGACTGTTAGCCAGCCCCACGGGGGAATCAGAAAAACTTCCCAAAGGAAGGCTGAGGCTTGATGGATAAATTAGCTAGGGTTGATGACTGGTGAGGACAAGGCTTTTCCAGGCAGAGTCAGAGCAAAGTGATTGTGTGGCACTGAAGGTTAGGATGGATGGAGCATATAGCATGTGCAAGGGTTGATTGGTAGACATTTAGCTGGAAAGGGAAGTAAAGAATGTAGGACAGTGGGTGGTCATCAGACTTTAAAAAGTATTTTTGCATCATTTCGGGAGTACAAGTTAGAGATGAGAATTGAAGGTGGGAGACATACTATGACTAACCAAATTGTGTCACAAATTAGAAAGCACCTTATGATGGTACCATTTATTAAAGCAGAAATTCCCAGAGAAGAGGACTCAGTTGTCATGTTTGAGGCATTAGAACACTGAGGCTGGTTTTTTAAATATTTGGGTGTATAGATCTGGACCTCATTGTGAACTTTTATGATGGAGGCCTAGATTTGGGAGTTGATGGCATACAGGTAAGAATTATTGCTGTAGAATAAATTGAGAGGAGACAGTACAGATGAGCTGACTAGAGTAGCCCCAAGTCAGGCTTTGAGAAATATACAATGATTGGGTAAAAGAGGCTGAGCAGGTTTCTTGAGAAAGTAAGCCAGAGATACAAGAAGAAATGCAGAATGTAACATCCCATAAGCTAAAGGAAGGAAAAGCCTAGTTACTTTGAATTCTCAGAATCTGAGCACAGATGGTTAGTGTGAGAATTTTAAAGAGAGGTTTTCATTCAGTCCACCTCAGTCGTCTGCAAGGCATCTTTGTGCAGACCACAGACTGCTCAGCCCTACTCAGTAGCCTGAGTATATTTGGATTTAGCAACCTAGAGGTTATACTTGATTTTTCTGAAAGTGATGGGGCACAAATTGGATCATTGTAGATTGAGGAGTTAGTGGAGGCGTAGAAATGGTAGTGGGAAGTATACACATTCTTACTTTGACTGTAGAGTGAAGTCTGATTGTTAGAGGGTCACCTGAGGTTGGTGGAGTATATGTGTGCGTTTTAAAGTGTATTTTTGTACTTTTAAATGGGAGGCAGAGATTTTAAATGTTTAGGAAGAGTGTATTTTGTGGGGAAGGCAGATTCCCTTGGGGAAAGAGCATTTGAAAAATTGAGAGGTTGGAATTAGATGGAATCCTAATCAGGGGAAGTTGGGTACAGGTCTGTTTTGGTAGCTTTTATTTTTCTTAAAGTAGAGAGTGTGACACTGCACATGCAGGAGGGTTTATGAATGGTTGGAATCTAAAGAGAATGGATGTCTGCATAGTGTATGTAGAGAATGGGAGGTTAACACTGGTGGACCTAGGAATGTACTTACCAATAATGCCAGTAAAATTGGCATTTTACCGGGTCAGTGTACAGGAAAATACTGAAGTTAAATGATTTGGCAGAAGTGTATAGAAATGACAGACCTTAAAAATCTAAACCAGTTAAAGAAGGAAGTGAGGAAGGAAGAAAGTACTTGGATTGAGAAAAAGTCACAGGGATTAAAGTTACTAGAAAAATAAAAAGTAAAGATCAACTTCTTAGAGTGGCACTGAAGAGTGTTGAGTAGACAGTTGTCAAATACAAGTCATCAGTAGGCATTGAGCAAGATGAACTGAAAAATGCTTATGGGGTTTGAGAGACACATAGGCCATGAGCGGCCTACTTTGGCACACATTTTAAATGGAGTGTGAAGGGTGTGGAACCCAGGTTATAAGTGAAGTTGAAGTTGAGGAAGGCAGGCAAGAAATTTTTTTCTCAAGAAGTTTGACCTAGATGTTTGCAATTAGAATAAAAGGAGTTAGAATTTTTTTTTTTGACCTTGAGAGTGTTCATATATTGTTGATATGTGATGAGCAATGGAAGTTAAAGATCCAGGTGAAAAATAGGGGAAGTGTATGGACCCAGAAGTTATGTAGATAGATTTACCTGATCTATTATGATGAGAAGAATGAGTGTGCAGGTGTTATGTGAACTTACGGACTTGTTGGGAGTTAGTGGTAGAGGATATTGAAGTACTCTAAAACTTGAACTGAGTTTGAGTTCTTGCTCTGCTTTTTATAAAAGCTATGAGGTCAGTTGCCTCATCTAAGGATGGTAACTAGTAGAAATACGTTAAATATTTAATGGAATAATATGTAATATACAGCATAGTGACGATACCATTATATTATTATTGGTACACATTCTTGTCAATCCTGCATTGTATATTTGAAAGTTGTTGCTGAGAGCAGATCTTTCTCATTACAAGGAAAAAAACTTTATACATGGTGATGGATGTTAACTAGCTGCTATACTGTGTGATTGGATGCTAACTAGCTATATTGTAGGCGGTCATTTCATGATGACATACAAATACTGAATTATCTTGCTGTGTACCTGGCACTACTATAATGCTACGTCAGTTATCTCAATTTAAAATTAAAAATAATTGTGGTAAACTTCTGGTAAGTTGTCTGCCAGACTTGGTAGGAGCTCAGCATTGTTAGAACTGCTTGTTGTAGTCATGGAGGAATCTGTGAAGTCATCTACTGGTAGTGCTCCATGGAGAGTATAGAAGTTTTGAACATTGTTATGGAAAGGAGAGAACCTGGTGAGGAAAGCATGGGTGGCATTGAAGACTCAGTTACAGTCAGAGAACAACATGGGGATAGTATGTTTATCAACATTTTCACTGAAGACAATTGTGTACATATGCAGCAAAGGTTAAAATCTGATTTAGAACACTCCTACAGCAACTTGCATTTTGATCCTGCTGGTTAATTTTACTAAAAGGTGTTGGAGGTTCTCTGGAAGGAACGTAAAGTATACTAAAGTAAAATCTTAATATTTGCTAAAGATAGTACTAAAGGTAAAATTTGTGATCTTTTAACCATTTGGTTCAGAGTATTTCAAATACAACTGCTGACTTAGAGAAGGGAGCATGATCCATATGACCACTCTTTTTTCTGACTGTGGTTGTGAGTTGGGAGTCCCCCGGACTATTCTTTGGTTGGATAACTTAACGGAAGATTTTACAAAACTTGTCAAAAGGTGTTTTACTCATGTTTGCAGTTTATTACAGTGAAAGGAAACAGACTCTGCTTATAGCAGAGTCCAGGAAATTTCCGAATGTGGAGCTTCCAGCTTCTCTCTTCCTGTGGAGTCATGAACAGTATTACTTCCCTGGTATTGATGTGTGACAGCATGATGGAATATTTTCAAGTATGGGAGCTCTCTTTGGATTCCAGACTTTTTATTAGAGTTCCGTGATTTACTGCCCACTTAAACTGAACTTGGTCTCTAGCACCTTTGAAGGTGTAGCTGATTTTTTTGACTCAAAGTCCCTGCCATTGATCACATTGTTATACTTGCTGGTGTGGGAAACACCTTCAGGTGAACAAGACATTCTTAGTAGCAGGCATGATATTCCGAGAGTTTGGAGATTATCTTCCATAAACCAAGGGTAGAGGCCAGAGCTTTCTTTGGGCAAGGCAAAATTCTTTACACCTTTATAGTTGTTTTTAATTTTGAGTCTGCAATAGTTGCAAGTTGAGTTTGATTAATGATTAAAAATTGGTCACAAAGAATCCCTCTATAAATAATTAGGATTTGGTACTGGAGATAGCTAATACTTTAGCTAAGTTTTCTCAAGAAATAACTTTATTTTTCAGTATTGCAAAAGTGATGTAATATTTTGTAACGATTTGTTTATTTATGCATACAGGAATTGGGATACAGGCCAGAGGTGTGGGGGGTGAGAGTATACACCAGAGAGTGGGGAGCAGAACAGACAGATTGACTGGAGCACACAGCTGAGGGGAGCAGAGGGTGAGACAGGAGAGGTCTACTGTGCTACCAGGGTCACCTTCCTGGCCGGGGATCAAACTCTTGCTGCAGTGGCTGTAGGTGGGTAGCTTCACAGTACTGCACTTTAACCCCTTGCACCACCAGGGAGAGCACTGAGGTTCTGTTTATTAGTTTCAGCTGTTTTCTCCTATGGGAAGAGTTTCATATAGTGAAGTTTCCCCAGCCTCACTTTTTAATGGGAGGATTAGACCTATATTTTAGAACAGTATATTAAATATAAAAGAGATATGCATAGGGACTAGCATATGCATACTTTTACCTTTTCTTTTATCCTTCATGAAAAGCATGTCAAATCCAGGTGAGTAAGACATTGTAGGGATAACCTTGAATATATTTCTAAAAGATAAATCATTTTTACATAGTCTTGTTAGTATGGAAAACAAACCCAGTATATCTCCTACAACTGCTTTGTGATAGTGACACTATCTTTGTGAACCACATTGCTTAGAGAATAAATACATCTCTACCCCATTGGTTTTACGGCAAACCTTATTTCCTGGTTGCTGTCCATTACAAATTAGATTTCACCACAAGAGCAAAATCCCTTAATAAGCCTAGTTATAAAAACAACTTGAAGCAATATGATGCTAATTCCTCTGGCACCACTAGGTGTGTGGTGTTTGCATCAAGTCATTTTGGGGTGCTTTATGGAAAAGCTTCCTAATAGGGAATTCCCAACTGTATGTTTCCAGAGTGGCTCTTTGGACCACAGGATGTCACATTTACCCAGGAGATACAACCCCTAATACAGGTGGATTGTTGATATGAGGTCTGAATTTGAGTCATTCAAAATGAATGACCTCTTAAGGATTTATTATACTTTCTGTATGTTGAGAATAGGTAACTAAAATGAGTGCTTACTATGTTTGTATGTGATTTGTATGTAATAGTTAACATTTAAATTCTCTTAAGTACTAAAAAACTTTTGTTTGCTACCTTAAGACTTTTCCTGCCTCTAAGGCATAGGGTGGCTTTCCATCTCAATTTTTACTTCAGCATATGAACCCCAGAGGACCATAGTTCAACTAAAAGCACCTAACCCATGAATGATATTTGCTTCATGTTTGAACAACAAATGTTTTAACCCACTGTCTTCACTAATATTGTAACTACTGTCTTACAGATTGACTTGATGCAAAACATCACAAAGGCTCCATATTATACAGTATGCGATTTTTGAGGTATGAGCTTTAGAAACTTACCTCTCATGTGGCATGTACATCAGGCTTTAACTTCAGTTTAATCGTTTTGGGGTAAATTTATGCATTTCTTTTTTTTTTTCTCTCTCCAAAAATACTTTTCAAGTATTAAAGGGACTGGAGGTATTTTTGGATTCTTGCTAGGATACTTAATCTTAACAGATACGTTTTCTTTTATAACTACATTGAGACACTAATTCTGGCTGATGATAGCTTTTTCAGCCCTTGTAACTAGCTTAACATTTATGCCTGCCTCTTTAAGTTCAAATCTGCATTTTCTATTTTGTGCCTTTGATTGCCTCATTTTCAGTGCTCATTTCTGTTCTTTAATAGTTTTCTATTTATTGGTCTGGGATGTTCTTGTTGCTAATAGCCTTTTTTTTTTTTTCTTAGACCTAAGCATTCTAGATATCTAGAAGTAGAGGTTTCATATGCTTGCTGAACCACTTTGTTCTTTGGTTCGTAATATCTCTAACTTGAATTCTGGTTAAATATGCTTTGATTGGTTTGTTTTAGAATAACTTGGCAACTAAAGTTTTTCAGCAGTTCTAAGACAGTTCCTAATGAATTTTATATTTCTGAAAATTCAAGTTATGGTAAAATAATTTTGGTGTTTATAACTCATAGGATTCAAAATTTTGTATTTTTATCAAACTAGGAAGTTTTCCTGGCTTTTCAGTTTAGCTTGAAATTAAATGCTCTTTAGAGTGGCTTTGTTGATAGCAGATTTCTTAATTTCTGTATTGAATTTTTAAATCAGCTGCTAAGTATTGAGTGTAAAATATTGTTTATATGCTTATGAACTGTTTCTACATTGTTTAGATCAGAATTCTTAATTTCATTTAGTTTTATGATCATAATAACTTTGCTTGTAAACCTTGTAAACTAAGTGTTTATAATTCTTTAACTTACTTGAGCCGCTTAATCTTGCATGTTAGGTAGGTCTTACTCCCATTTCATGTAAGAGACCACTGAGGCTTGGCGGTTATGTGCCTTGTACCAAGTCACATACCTTTTCAGCGCTTGGAGCTGGGATTTGAGCCCAGATTTTTTAATTTAACATGTTTGTTGTTATATCACCAGAAAATGATAAATTTAACTCTATTTATTCCCTTGCAAGCATTTTATTTTTCCAGGTTGTGTTAGGTGCTATACATGCAGACAAGTTCAAAACCTGTCAGAAATCTCACACATGATTCTTTTTCAGTTCCTTTTCAGAAATTAATGGTAAATAATGGTTTATTGTAGGTGTCCTTTTATTCTGTTTTTAGATAACATGCAGAATGTTACTGCATAGATTTTTTTTTTTTAAAGTTCTCCTGCTCCATTTAGTGTTAGAGGTACTTAACATACTTTTCCCTTGAAATTCTATAATCATTATTTCTCCTATGTTAGAAATACTGAACCTTGCTTATTAGCTAGTGATCCCTGAATGTTTGAAGGGATGGATACTCCACTGTAGAACCTTAGTTATTTTAATATGTTAGAGTTACGATTTTTAATCGAGCTTCAACTTAAGAGACTTTAGGAATAAGTTGGACTATCAACAGTGGCTGCTGTAAGTACAGATTGGGGTGTCTGATTTGAGTCTATGCAGAGTTTCAAGTTTAGTAATTTTGTGGGTGGGGAACCAGTGATGAAACTCTTTAAGTGTGATCTATGTATATGAACACTGTAGTTATTTTTAAAAAAGGGGAGAGGGATGTATAAGGGATAGGGTAGATTCTGCTCTAGCCAGTATCCTGAACTTTTCCAGATAATAATGGATTCATGAGATGTTTTATATTAAGTGTCATAAAAGTGAATTTCCCCCAGAAAATGGTTTCTCTCAGAAGAAATAATAGTAGGAGAGGAACCTTTTTTTTCCCCCTGCATGTTTTCTTTTAGACAAGCCAGTGTTGTCATATTTCTTTGTATGTTATGATTGATGGTTGGAAGAATGAGGCTTGTGAGAAATAAACCTCTCACCTCTCTGTGTCTGTGTTACTGATGAGGACTCTTAGGCAAAGAACTGATTCTTGAACAAGAACACTAATTTTGGCCTGGGGCTGCACCACTTGTTTATTGACAGCCAAGGGATTATTGTGAGCAGTATTTGAATTTTAGATTATGGACCAGAGCTTCCAAATTCAGCTTTATTCTACTCCTGATGCCTTTTGTTTTCTTTATTTTTATGCTTTTAATAGATACTCCTAATAGTTGAAGAATCTTCAGTGAAGTCCAGTTTTGCAGTACATTTAAATAATTGTACTTTGCAACTGTGTTCTTTCCTTACTCATGGGCTTGCTTTCATATACTTTGTAATTTTTTCTGCACAGAGTAATCAGGTTAGAAATTCAAGTGAGAGAGAATCCATGTTGCTAGAAGGCAGAAATAACTTGCTAACACATTGCCCTTACTGTCTAATATTTTTAGTGTTGATAGTTTTTTTTTTTTTTTAAATCTTTATGGCTAGAAAGACTGGTTTTTACAATGGTTACCTCTTCCCTGGAAGCAGGTTTTAGGAAGAATTATATCTTTTAAAAGTTACGTGAAGAGAATCCTGGACCACTGTAACTGTCTACATTTTCCTGAGAATTAGGGAGTTCCTAAGAGATGGCTTTTTCAGTGCTGAAACTTAGTTTAGTTTTGCATGAAGTCAGATAAGTTGGTCACCCTAGTCCTGGCAGTGACTCTTTCTGAATAGGTCTTTAGAATGGTAGAAGGGGGTGGCAAATTGTCATTTCTTCCATCCCTTTCCCTTGAGATATTTTAGGCAATAGAATGCTTACTTACAATATAGTAGTTTTTAAAAAATTAGAAGGTGGGGAGAAGAGAGGCTTATGTAGAGGAAAGATCTATGATTGAGCTATTAGAATGTTTAAAGTTCTAATTTTATACTTTTCTCTCTTTACAGAACTGATAGTGCATCAGCCGACCCAGATAATTTAAAATACTCCTCATCCAGAGATAGGGGTGTATCTTCCTCTTATGGACTGCAACCTTCGAATTCAGCTGTGGTGTCTCGGCAAAGGCACGATGATACCCGAGTGCATGCTGACATACAGAATGACGAAAAGGGTATTTACGCACACTCCTACTCCCTAACTCTAGAGGTGTAGTGTTTGGGTGTTTTGTTTTGTTTCGTTTTTTTCGTAAGCCTACCTAGCTACCCCTCTTTCCCTTTTTCTCGCTTCCCTTTTTTCTAATTACTTTAAAAACATTAAATACAGTGCGATTTTTGAAGTTGACTTTGTAAGTCATTGGGGAAAGAGTGAGTTAACAGTGTTGACTAGCCCTGCATTCTAAAACTTGAGTGTTCTTTTCATATGTATGATACATAAATATACTGTCTTGTCTCCCTCCCCCCACCAAACCCCTAATATGGTACTGTTACTAATGCTAAAGTTGCTCCTGACCACTAAATTTCTAGATTTCTAAAAATCTTTTAAAGCGACAAAATCTGGCTTAATTTTGTTACCATTTTTTTCTCATCTTCATTGAGGATATTAAATTAAAATAATTTTAAGATGGGCAGAACAGAGGACAGTAGAAGAAGCCAGGGCAGGTTTAGCTGCAGATTTCAAATTCATAAGATCCTGAACTATGGGAAGTTGAATGAAACAAAAATTTCTATTTAAATAAAGTAAATATTGTTCTTTTTAGGTGGCTACAGTGTCAATGGAGGATCTGGGGAAAATACTTATGGTCGGAAGTCGATGGGGCAAGAGCTGAGGGTTAACAATGTGACCAGCCCTGAGTTCACCAGTGTTCAGCATGGCAGTCGTGCGTTAGCCATCAAAGACATGAGGAAATCACAGGGTAAGACTGCATAGACAGGGCCCCAACCACAGAGACTTGTGGCTTCTCTTATGAGTGCTTTGTTTCTTAGTAATGCTTTGCACGTATATGAACTGTCTAATAAAGCTGAGTATGAAATCCAGATTTTTGATTTACACATTTTGTTGGACATAATCACTCTTTAGACCTTTCCATTGTGCGTGCTGTGTGTGATATTTACCTTGAATGTCTTTGTGCATATAGCTTTTTCTTTGGTATATATAGTTTAAAAAAATGATTTTTGGGGCTGAATAAATGCAAGTAGAATAACTATGTGCAGTCTGTATACTATTTAATAAGGTTTTAAATCTTAGAGTTAAGTATAATAGCTAAAAAGTTACTTGAAATTTCATTCTCACAATCTCTGGAGTTTGTAGCTTGCTAGTGGCAGAATTGTAAGTGGGGCTTAGATTTCTTGATTGGTAACTTACTGGGATCTGTAGTGTCAGTCTTTATATTCTGGGCTGGGGCTTTGAAATCCTATTCCTTCTTTCTCAGATATTGTAATTGATTATCAAACTTGCCTTTAACAGCCTTAGAAAGAAATGAAACTGTCAGACCCTTGATGTAGTGTGAACAAATATTGGTTAATCAGTAGTAAATAGCACAGTGAAAAATTAAGAAAGAAAAACTTAGTAGTTCAGCACATCTTCATTAGTGTCCAGCTTTGAGCATTTCTGTTTATTCTTGTCGTTCAAAAATTGTGGTAAGATTAAAAAATAAGGGGAAAAAATGCTCAGATCTGCCACTGTCTCTACATGGCCAGTGGTAATTAGCCATTTACTGAATTGATTGTGTGATTATGGTTCACCAGAACTTTGTCATAGGAAAATAGTGATAATGTGAGCAAGAGGCTCCAGAGAGATAACTTAGTGAGAAATAGAAGTGTATAGCCGGCTTTTGTGACATTGAGACTTTATTCCTAACCTGGAGAACTCTGTGATCCAGGCTTTTTACCTGAGTTTTGAAAACAGCTTGGAACAGCTCCAAAGAAAATAATTTCTAAGCTGTCTTTTCTCTCAGCAGGTCCTCTGGAATGAGATGTTTGTTTAGGTGTATATTTGAGTTCTGCTGTATATCAAGCAGTGTGCTGGGCCTTGATTCATAGATACGAGCAAAAGTGTGATTGGGCAAAAGTGTACAATGTCCAGTGGACACTGGTGTTTGATATATTTTAACATATTTGGTCTACTCAGTTTCTGTTGCTTGCTTATTCTCAATGGATAATAAAATGTATATATTGACAGAGCGTTCGATGTCTTATTCTGATGAGTCTCGACTGTCGAATCTTCTTCGGAGGATCACCCGGGAAGACGACAGAGACCGAAGACTGGCTACTGTAAAGCAGTTGAAAGAATTTATTCAGCAACCAGAAAATAAGCTGGTAAGTATAGAGTGTTTGGAGACGTTGATAATTTTTGTGTTTCCATAAAAACTAATGACACTTGAAGTGGTTGAAGAAGAGAAAAGGCACCTAGGGAAAAATAAGAAGAATCCTTGTTCCAGGCAAATTTGGCCTGTCCTGTGACCTTTAACTGAATGTGTGATTTATCTGCTGCTGTTGGAGCTGCATTGGTGCACTCTGATAGAGTGTTTTTAACATAAGACAGAATATCTCTGATTTTCATGTATGAAAGTGGGATAAGGGATGCATAGTTCAGGAGCAGCTTCAAATTTCTCCCCACCATGAATAATTCTTCTAATGTTAAATTTAAGAATAAGAAACATTTGATGAGAACGATGTGGTGAATCAAGTGAACATTTGGTTCAAAGCAAGTCCCCCTCTATATTTTTATTATGAAAACTTTAATGTATATAGCAAGTTGGAGAAATTTTTTTTTTTTTTTTAAGATTTATTTATTTATTCATACAGAACTGGGGTACAGGCCAGAGATGCGGAGGGTGAGAGGATTCACCAGAGACAGAGTGGGGAGCAGAACAGGCAGATCGACGAAGTACACTGCTGAGGGGCGCAGCGGGCGGGTCAGGAGAGGTCTGCCACGCCATGTGGTCACCTCCGGGGCAGGCAGGAATCAAACTCATGCAGAAGTGGCTTTAGCTTCTCAGTACTGTGCCTTAACCTGCTGTGCCACCAGGGAGGGCCAAGTTGGAGAAATTTTACAGTGACCATCAGATACCCCCCATCTAAACTTTGCTATCAGCATTTTACCATATTGCTTCAAAACTTACTTTTTGATTGATGGCCATGTCTGTATATTTATTAAAACTAAGTTTTTTCATAGCCTGAAAGGAAACTTGTGATCTCTGATATATGCTAATTGGGGCTGGGAATAGTGAAAGTAAGGGGATGTCCAGTTCTGTTTTAAAGGGGAACACAAGCAACATATATGGTGTTCTTGAAAGTATAGGAATTTGAAGTTTTTATAAATGTGTGTATGTGTTTTTTTTAAGGTACTAGTTAAGCAGTTGGATAATATCTTGGCTGCTATACATGATGTGCTTAATGAAAGGTAAATAATAATGTTTAAAATTTGAGACTTCAAAGTTACTTTTAGAAATCATTATAATGTACACAAGACAAACCAATTGACTTCACCTGTTTAATGTTTCAGTGGGTTGTCTTGTAATCTCTATCTGTATTACACTATTGACACATTCGTTACCATTGAATATGAATGGAAGCCACTTGGAAGGGAATACTATTTTTTATTTTAAATTCAATCAGCATGACTGAATAATTGAGCGTTGACTTGAATGACTAAACTCTTGATGCAAGTAACTAGAGAATAGAGGTGATAGGGAACTTATTTCTTTGGAGAACAGTGGAGGTGAGCCATCTACTCTGTGTGACTCCTGAGGTTCTCCAAAGGTGTGCACAGTCCTTTCTTCATATGGTAAGACCCAGAGAATTGCAGTGTTGGAAGGTACCCTGAATGATTTTATATAGTTACTGATATTATTCTAAAATCAGTACTGTTATCTTTTCTAAGTTTATTATACTTATGACTACTCTCATTTTATGATCCTTATATGTTACAAGGCCATTATATAGTTACAGTATACGTTTTGTGAATTTATTGTTGCCCTTTTCTATGAATCATTTAATGCCATTTGAAATAGAATTTGAAGCCTGAATTTTAATATCCCAGGGCCTTTCCTTACTGTTTGTAAGTAATTGACTTTGCACAAGAAATTCTAATGTTGAACAAAGGTACTTTTGGGCACTGCAGGATAGAAAGAATAGAGGGAATTTTTAAAGTGACTATAAAACTTCAATCTTTTATGTAGTTTGAATAAAAGAATGATAAAAACCATTGAAGACATTTCTTTTTCAGATATTTATTTTTAGGCATAGAGGAACTGTCTGTCAGAGTTGGGGGGATGGTTGGGGGGTGGGGATGAGAATTCACCAGAGACTGAGTGGGGAGCAGAACAAGTAGATCTACTGAAATACACTGCTGGGGGGAGCAGCAGGAGAGACAAGAGAGGTCTACTGTGCCATGTGGGTCAGCTCCCTGGCTAGGGATCACACTCTGCCACTGGAGCTGAGAGCTTGATTTTAACTGCTGTGTCACCCCAGAAGCCCCCTAAGTCATTTTTTTGTAAGATGTATCGTTCTTGTCATTTTTGAAAGTTTAAGCTTGTTGTGTGTCTTCTGTTTTGTTTACATTAAAATAAACAGTAGCAAATTGCTTCAGGAGTTGAGACAGGAGGGAGCTTGCTGTCTTGGACTTCTTTGTGCTTCTCTGAGCTATGAGGCTGAGAAGATCTTCAAATGGATTTTTAGTAAATTTAGCTCATCTGCAAAAGATGAAGTTAAACTCCTCTACTTATGTGCCACCTACAAAGCACTGGAGACTGTAGGAGAAAAGAAAGCCTTCTCATCTGTAATGCAGGTAAGAACGAGGGGGAAATTGGTGATATGCTTGGGAGGAAAATTGTCCTTGATGTTTGTCTTTGGGGAAACGTAAGGAAATTTAAAATAGAATTTTTCCTGCTGATAGTAAAATGATGGAACTAAAATTTCTATTTCTCAATTTGTGTGAACACATTAAAAGTAGATTTAAAATTATTTTGTTTTTAAAATTTTGTCTTTTCCTTTGAATTTGCGTATTACTGGAATCATTTGCAGATTTGAAAATAGTAGGAGAGCTAGGTAGGCGGGGCTTCACATCACATAGGTAGGCAAAAGCTAAATATCACAACACATCTTACGCCTTTTAAAAAGCCTAGCTAATGCAAAAATTCTAACTCCAAATGGTGAATAATTGTGTGTAAATGAATGTCAGCTCTACTTTTATTTTACTTTGAGAATTTTCAAAATCATGGGAAAATAAGCAATAATAATAAATACCCATAGACACCCTTTACCTGTTTTGTCTCTTGTTAAGTTTTGCTTATTACTTGCCTCCCACATACTCGCATACTTTTTGTTGAAACCATTTGAAAGTCGCAAATATTATGAGTTTACCCCTTCATAATTTCAGTGTGCATCTCCTAGTCATATGGGGTAGTTTGTACAACCATAGTATCATTACAGTCATACTTAAAATTAATTTTATTACATAATAAAGCTGTATTCAGATTTCGACAGCTGACCTTAAGATCTTCTTTATAGCTTCTGTCTTACCTAACCTGGGATCCCATCAAGGTGTATGCATTGTTTGGTGTTGGCGCTCTTTAATCTCTCCAGTCAGCTTTCTGTACCTCTTTTGTCCTACTTATCTTGTAGAATGTCTTGCTTTCTGGGTTTCTCTGATTATACTTGACTAGACTGAGTTTAAACATTTTGGTCATGAATACTTCATGGCTTCATATTTATCCCCTGCCTCACACCAGCAAGCACATAACTTCAGGTTGTCTCATTCTCTGAGATGAAGAGTTTCATTATCTGGTTGAGCATATGAATGACTATAAGATCTTTCTATTGTGAAGGCTTATTTTACTTCCTATATAAAGTGTATGATGCCATGAGACCTTCTGAATATCATGTTTTTTTTTTTTTTTAAAGATTTATTTATTCACTTTAATGTATATAGCAAGTTGGAGAAATTTTTTTAAAGATTTATTTATTCATTCATACAGAACTGGGGTACAGGCCAGAGATGCGGAGGGTGAGAGGATTCACCAGAGACAGAGTGGGGAGCAGAACAGACTCAGGCGGGGATCGAACTCATGCGGAAGTGGCTTAAGCTTCTCAGTGCTGTGCTTTAACCCGCTGCGCCACCAGGGAGGGCCCAGAATATCATGATTTTAAAGTAGTATTTCACTTGGTGGTTTTAACATCTATTCATTCTTTATACATATATAGATTATAAATCACTATTGCATAATTGTGTTTTTGAGTTTTAGCTTTTTTTTAAACATTCTTTCATAAAGAATTTTCCTTTTGGGTGTAAAAATGGGTTATACAACTGCTAGATAATTTCTCAGTAGTATGCTAGGTAATTTCTCACTAGATCTATATAAAGTGGTAACATTACGAGCCTGTGTGTCACTCATGTGTTGGGGCCATGCTAAAGTTCCCTGAGTCATTCCACTTTGAAGCAACTACTAATATCCTAAAGCTTATTTTGAATTGGAAAGTAATTGTGATACTTTAAAATTTCCCAAACATATTTTAGTTTAAACTTAACTTGAAACTTAATCACTTCCATGGCACTTAAGAGAGCACTTAGTGTAAACAGACATTAGAGAAGAGAAAAACAGTAGTTTTCAGCCTAATATCTCAGAGGAATGAAATATTTATGGAACTAAAACTGTCAAATTTTTTGGATACAGCCAACATAAAAAAATTAACATAATTTGCTAATTTCTTCCCTGTTTTTTTGAATGTTCACAATTTGTAACTTTTTACTTTTAGCTTGTAATGAGCAGCCTGCAGTCCATTCTTGAAAATGTGGATACACCAGAATTACTTTGCAAATGTGTTAAGTGCATTCTTTTGGTGGCTCGATGTTATCCTCATATTTTCAGCACTAATTTTAGGGTAAGTTTCTTCCCCTTCTCTTCTTTCTGCCACCCGCCACCCCCCCCCCACACACACACAATTTTCAGATGGTGTGGTAGGGCTTTGCATGTTTGTGGGCCTGGGGAATTAGCTAGAAAATTGTTCCTTTGTGTGTATATTCAATCATGTTTGAGGGTTCAGGATTGAATAATATTTATTTAATAATATGTTTTCTAACATAAATACTTCAAGATATTTAAAGAAAAAATAACATTTCATCAGTGTCATAAATGAAGTTTCATTATTTTCTTGCCTTAGTCTCCCTCTGAGTTTGTATAATATTAAGTAGGTAGAACTTGAGATACACTTTCTAGGACCTCTTAATCTGAAATGTTGCACAGTGGAATAACAGGAAGAACTTAACATGATTAGTCCCCTTCTCTGTGTCTCTCTCTAGGATACAGTTGATATATTAGTTGGATGGCATATAGATCATACTCAGAAACCTTCACTAACACAGCAAGTGTCTGGTAAGTCATCTTGCATGTATCAGTACTTTTAAGTATTATGGGAAGGAGTACCGGTGCTTTTAAAGGGCAGGTCCTAATCTAAGAAAAATAATTGCTCAGGGAAATATTTTAGTTATTGTTAACTAACACTGCTTAAGAGTAAAATTATCTTTTCAAAGGAAAATTGTATAGGTAGGAAGAGTAAGTATAGATTGTAATACCCACCTGTGAGAAATTGAGAGGACTTAACTTGAAGTCATTTTTAGCATGGGTTGGTTGGAATAGACGAAAGTGAATAAATAGCAGTACCCAGACACATAGAAGGGAAGGTTCTGCCTGGGTAATTGTGATTTGTTTTTCTGGTTGTCAGTAAACAAATGGACTCATTTGAAGAACTGTCACAAGGAATATTTTATTTACGTGAATGATTAGTTTTACTCATTTGGACATACCAGCCTGCTCCAGTTATTAAAGTTGCTCTTAGCTTCTTTAGTGCACTAAACTTTTGACAATAGCATATGCTGGTGAGGATGGTTCTGTTATGTTTCTAGTATGGAGGTGAGTCAGATGACACTGGTTGGCCAGGTGTTGCTCTCAGGTGGATGGCCTAACTGGTGGTAGATGGTGGCATTTTATTTATTTTTTTAAGATTCGTTTACTCATACATATAGTAACTGGGGTACAGACCATAGGTGTGGGGTGAGAGGACTCATCAGAGACAGAGTGGGGATCAGAACAGACTGATTGGCTGAAATACACTGCAGAGGGGAGCAGGAGACATCTGTTTTGCCATGTCGGTCAGCTCCTTAGTTAGGGATCAAACTTGTGTTTGCAGTGGCTGTGGATAGTTTCATAGTGCTGGGGCTTTAGCCCCTTGTGCCACCAGGGAGGTCCCAGATGGTGGCATTTTAGTCTGTCAGGTATAGGGATAGTATGGATATGAATTCAGCTTAAAAAAAAAAAGACTTGAGATAATTGCTGTTTAATATCTGAAGATTGTTCATTTCTGCATTGGTTAAATCCAATAGCCAGTTAAATAGTTAAATTATAATTTTGTCATAAAGGACCTATTTTAAGAGTGGGCACCTTAAAAACCACCTTTTAAAAGAAGGCTCTTAAATATTCTTTTATTTTGCATTTTTCTATTTTTTTCCTATTTCAATATTTCTTACATGATTCCTAGGGTGGTTGCAGAGTTTGGAGCCATTTTGGGTAGCTGACCTTGCATTTTCTACCACACTTCTTGGTCAGTTTCTGGAGGACATGGAAGCTTATGCAGAGGTGAGTATATAGAAAACTGTAAGTTAATTGTCTAAAATTCCAATTAAGTAAAAACCAAAAATCTAAAACAGTGTTATGTGATCTACTTGTCACTTAAGGGGCAATTATAAGACATTGCATAATTTTAATTTTTTTAAGTTTATGAGCAGAATTATTAGAAACACTGAAAGAAAAATTGCAGGTCTAATTTGAAGAACTTGAAATAATTTTGGTAGCTGGTAGTTTTCTAAAGACATTTTCTGTAACTCACCTTTTTTTGTTTATCAAGATTTTAAAAGTAAGATAAACTGATAAAAGCTGCTCCTAAGACAGCTCTTTTCTGTATGGTCATGGTCTTTGGATAGAAATTAATTCAGCCAGATTTTGCCGTTGTATAAGCAGCAGCTGTAAGGTCCTCCTGTGCCATCTCAATTGTCAGTTTTTGGCTTTCCTGGCCCTACTCTCATACCTTTCAGTCCGATTGTTTCCTTGTCTTCCCTGTTCAGAATGGTCAGGATGTCAATAAAGATTTAGTTTCACCTTTATATCTTGGTTACTTGTAACCAATAAGAATTCAGTCCCTTTTTTTTTTTTAAAGATTTATTTATTCATACAGAACTGGGGTACAGGCCAGAGTTGCGGAGGGTGAGAGACTTTACCAGAGACAGAGTGAGGAGCAGAACAGGCAGATCAATGAAGTGAAGTACACTGCTGAGGGGAGCAGTGGGTGGGGCAGGAGAGGTCTGCCACGCCATGTGGATCTCCTCCTGGACTGGCGGAAATCGAACTCATGCAGAAGTGGCTTAAGCTTCTTAGTTCTGTGCTTTAACCTGCTGCGCCACCAGGGAGGGTTAAGAATTCAGTCCCTTTTAACTGTCTCAAGCTGTTGCTCCCTTTCAGAGAAAAGTGAAGATGTTCTGCTTCCACATGGTTTTTGTCCCCATAGCCAAACTGTCTTTGTTCCTAGACCACCTTTAAAGCTGATGTGTAGGTGCCTCTCTGAAGTCACCCATTCTAGCTTGTACATATAATTTCCCTTGATAACCATAGAGCTAATTCTCTTTGATATTTTGATGCTTAATTGAATGTCGATATACATTGCTTACCTACCTTTTTGCTTTCCTTTTCTTTGAGTGTATCTTATTTCCTCAACTAAATCGAAAGTCTGCAGGCCAGGTCTTGTAATTTTTTTTTTTTTTTTT
>NW_004567133.1:11155260-11173736 GCF_000260355.1 Condylura cristata
GCCTGTACCCCAGTTCTGTATGCATAAATAAATAAATATTAAAAAAAAAACCTGTTAAAATGTGAATTTCATTTAAGGATCTCAGCCATGTGGCTTCTGGGGAGTCAGTGGATGAAGATGTTCCTCCTCCATCAGTGTCATTACCAAAGTTGGCAGCACTTCTCCGGGTATTCAGTACTGTGGTGAGGAGCATTGGGGAACGCTTCAGCCCAATCCGTGGTCCTCCAATTACTGAGGCTTATGTAACAGATGTAAGTATCTTTAGGAGTTTCAGGTATCATTCAAAACTAAAATAATTTGGTATTGTAAATGTGTCTTTAGCTAGTGAACTGTGTTTTTAGTCCTTTGTTGAGCATGCATTCATGCACATATGTATGTATACATCTGGTTACTTTCTTAAAAAACCAGAAAAGTAGGGAATCTTACTATATCCTATTCATTCCCCTCCTAGTTACTGGCATCCCACCACACCCCCACCTCCAGGGTAGAAAAGACACCTCTAAAAAAATGTCCTTTCTTGGGAGATACTTCATTAGTATTTTTTTGTTTTTTTATATGTAACTTTAAAAACTTAGTATTTCATTTTATAATATTAGTTATAATTTTTCTTGAAAAATTTTCAGTTTTTTTTATAAAGCATTTTAAGAACAACACCCTAAAGGAAAAGTGTCTATAAATATTTTTTTCTGAGCACAACAATATGAAACAGTTTGATAGCCTGGCATCAAAAGATATAGAGACAATTAAAACTTGATATGTAGTAGTCTGAGACATCAGTTATAAGTTGTAACTAGATTGCCACACTTCAGCAGCTGCAGATATTAGCTTCCCTGATTTATATCCAGGGACAGGGCCTGTGTAAATAGACAAAGAAGGGAATGTCCATCATTAAATCTACTTGAATAAAAAGAAACGTGCATAATACAGTCATTAACAAATTTAATGAATTATATTAATAGTTATATTATAAATTTTATATTTATATAAAAATTAGTTTTTAATGAGCATTTGCTTTTGTTGTGCATGTTGGTAGATAAGCTGGGATATTTATTAGATATGTAATTCGTCATAAGTTAATTGTGTGTTTGAGCAGAAATGTCAGCTTCCAAAGATAATTAACACCAACTTATATTTTAAACCTCATCAAAAGGTCTTAATATTTTTATTTAGCATTTACTAGTTAAATACTGGTATAATGATGGTCAAAGTTGAAATAAAGACAGTTAACTCAAATGTAAAAGAGGAGAACATAGTCATTTTCTTAAGATAATTATATATTTCTTGTACTCTTAGGGCTTTTAAAACTGTATGTAGGTTTTTCAAAACCTCTTTGTAGTGTTTATTGAATATTTAGAAAAAATTAATTTTTCTCTATCAGTTCTGTTTTTTCCCAGTTATTTTTACTGGAAATGTAGTGCATTAACAATGATTATTATAGTTTAATGGGGGTGTTTTTCTTGTTGTTGGAAATTATGTGACTTTCATAATTTGCAAAGAAGAGTCTCTTGTATGGTAATGAGAATACTTGCCTTTACAAAGAAAACATCAGTTCATGAATTTCCATAGGCTAAAGGTCACTTAGATGCTTAGTTTTTAAAAGGTTGGATGCCAAAAGCCTCATATCTTAGATTGTAGAAAGTTACTCTCATGGCAAGTTATTCCAATGCTATTAATATCCTTTTAATATTTTTTAAGTTCTGGTATATTTCATGATTACAAAGATTAGGTATAAGGGAAATAGAGGACAGTAAATTTCATCACAGTAGTTTGGCAAGGTCATTTTTGTGCATTATATGAAAGATACCCTTTATGTTATTCATTCCCTGAGAACTAGACTGTTAGACAACTGACAAGCAAGCAGTTAATTTGTAGTTAAAAATGAATTAAATAGAAAGTATTTTTGTTTCTATTCTGTGGAAGCATGTGAAATATTTAAAAAGCCGCTTGTTTTCCCTATTTGCAGGTTCTGTACAGAGTAATGAGATGTGTGACGGCTGCAAACCAAGTGTTTTTTTCTGAGGCTGTGTTGACAGCTGCTAATGAGTGTGTTGGTGTTTTGCTCGGCAGCTTGGATCCTAGCATGACTATACATTGTGACATGGTCATTACATATGGATTAGATCAACTGGAGAACTGCCAGACTTGTGGTACAGATTATACCATCTCAGTCTTGAATTTACTCACATTGGTATGTGACGTTTTTGTTGTTGCTTTTGAATAACTTTGTTTATTCAGGCCCTTAAATTAAAAATGACATGAAAGAAATCAAGGCCTTGGTGGTTGGTGGTTATAGTTTTTGTTGTTTTTTTTTTAACAAGACTGTTAATTATAGTCTTATTTATATAATTAATTTACTTTTGTTATAGTATCTATTAACTTTCAGGATTTTGTGGCTCATCTCACTGTCCTTGTGTTTGTTTTGTTGGAGGTAGCATCATTCTTCACAGTACCTGCAAGTACCTTATATAATATCTGACAAATACTTTATAAGAGACAGTATCACATGTTTTTGTTTTCCATATGAAACTACTTTTATAGTTTTTACTACTCATAATCTGTTTCCTCTCTCTCCCTTTTATTTGGGACTTCTGGAGAGCATCTCAGAAAAAAATAGTGTAGTGAATCTCTGCATACTTTGTACTCAGTTTCTGTGATCAGAAACACATGGCCCATCTGGTGTCATCTAGGCCTCCAGCTCTGCCGCCTCCATGCTGTCCTCCACCCCCAACTGAATTATTTCAAAGCAAATTCTAGATGTCATTCTGGTGAACATTTGTGCCAGTGTTACTTTTTGCCAGTGTAAAAACCTGTCCTTGTTTAGGTATAATTTATCTAAATAATTTAACATCACAATGTAAAGACCTTACTATTTAGCTAAATAAATAATTCAGTTCATTTAACTGAACATGTGTTGATTGTCATGCTGTGTGTACCTTGATCTGTTAATGTGCTAGATAATCTTTTATATTTATTACTTGTTTTTATTAAATTTGTTGAGATTTCATTTAAGATTTCATATACACATGCATTTATGTATTTAATAAACTACTTATTTTCAGAGCAATTTTAAGGTTTACTGAAAAATTATGCAGAAACTAGAGTTCCCATAAACTCCTCTCAATAGGTTCCCCTGTTCTTGACACCTTGCATTCGTGTGGCTCATTTATTAGTTATTGAAGCAAAATGGTATTTTTGATTGCATTGACATTGGCTTCCATTATTATTTGTGTTTTAGAGTAAAGGCTCTCCCCTTCTAGGTGTTGTTTCTACACCAGCCCTCTGCCAGACCATCCCATAGTCCCTACCATTAACTGAAGTCCACCATTTACTTGAATATTCAGTCTGTATTGTATATTTTATGTTTTGACAACCCATGCATAATGCTAAATATTCATTATCACAGTATCATAAGAATTATTACCCTAGGAATCCCTAGTGTCTCACCTATTTTTCTCTCCTCTTCCCTCAAACTTCTGGCAACCATTGTTCTTTTTATTGTCCCCATAGTTTTGCTTTTTCTGTAGTATCATGTAGTTGGAATTATATTGTATATAGCCTTATCAGAGCAAACCACTATTTCACTTTTCACGTTGTTCATTTAAGTTTCTTTCATGCTCTTTTAGGACTTAATAGTTCATTTATTTTCATTTTATAATTTTATTCTTCTAGATTGTTGAACAAATAAATACAAAACTACCATCATCATTTGTGGAAAAATTGTTTATACCATCATCTAAACTACTATTTTTGCGTTACCATAAAGAAAAAGAGGTAAGTGATAGATTGATGATGACTTGATATAACTTAGGTCATTGTAGAATTTGATTTATGTTATTTGGTAAATTACATAAATGAAGTTGACTAAAATGATAAATACTTGATGTATAAGATAATGACTAATGTTTCATTTAACTGAACATGTGTTGATTGTCATGCTGTGTGTACCTTGATCTGTAATATGCTAGATAATCTTTTATATTTATTGCTTGTTTTTATTAAATTTGTTAAGATTTCATTTAAAAAATTAGACATATTTATGATAATAAATTCAGAAGAAGTGTGTATATTATAAGTAGACTCTATTAGCTTGTCAACAGACTCTTGGTCAAAACTACCATATACTTTCTAAAATGTAGGAGACCAGTCTTAATAAGCTGTTTGTGTACTTAGCTTGGCACCAGCTGTTTTTAAAAAATTATCTAGTAAGAAATTTCATATTGCCATTTTAAAGCTTTTTAGCTTTATTAAAATAACGCTTTTTAGTTTTATTAAAATAAAACTTATCACTATGTGTAGGTGCCTTAAGATTGATTGGTTTCTTGAAAATAAAGGTGTTTGATGTTCTGTAATGTGAATTTTTCAATATTAAAATGAATTTACATCATTACCACCATTGTGCAGATAGTAATTTATCTTCTACTTAATTGTTTCTGTATTTTCTACTTAATTATTTCTGAATTTTCTTTTTAAGGTTGTTGCTGTAGCTCATGCTGTTTATCAAGCAGTGCTCAGCCTGAAGAATATTCCTGTTTTGGAGACTGCCTATAAGTTAATTTTGGGAGAAATGACTTGTGCCCTAAACAGTCTGCTACACAGTCTACAACTTCCTGATGCCTGTTCTGAAATAAAACATGAGGCTTTTAAGAATCATGTGTTCAATGTAGACAATGCAAAATTTGTAGTTATATTTGACCTCAGTGCTCTGACTACAATTGGAAATGCCAAAAACTCGTTGATTGGGGTGAGTGTCATAATAGCTTATTTTATCCTCAGGGTAAACTTCTTTGCATGTTTATGTAGCTCATTTATTAACATACAGTGGATCTACAGACAAATAACCTTAATAAGGACTTGTCTGAATAATTAAAATTGACAGGTTTTGTTTTGCCATTGTGTTTAGCTCTTTTTCCTTTAACAGGTTTCTTACTTGTTCTAGTTTTTAGAAAGCTATTACTCTAGCATGCTCATAGGAAATTGGTTAATATTTCCCACAGCCACACTTTGTCTAGTTCCTTTAACTCTGTAGCTTCTTCCTCCTGGGTGCTCCCTTCTCTCCAGTATAGTTAGAGCTTACATATCGTTTTACTCTGAGTGCTACTTTTCCCTATGAGTATGTACATGTTCTTTTGGAAAAGAATTTATAAAGATATCTTAAGGAAATGTAATCTTTAGGTTTTTAATTATTGCTGTGGTTTATTTTTCCCCCTACTGCATTGGACTTTGTAGTACTGAGACATTTTATTTAGTTTTTTAAAGATTGATTTACTTATGCGTACAGAGCTGGGGTACAGGCCAGAGGTGCGTAGATGGTGAGAGGATTCACCAGAGACAGAGTGGGGAGCAGAACAGGCAGGTTAACTGAAATGCACTACTGAGGGAGTAGCAGGCGGGTCAGGAGAAGCCTGCCACACCATGTGGATCACCTCCGTGGCTGGGATCAAACTCATGCTGAAGTGACTTTAGCTTCTTAGTGATGCTGTGCTGTTTTAGCTACCAGGGAGGGCCGTATTGAGACATTGTAAATAAAATTAAAGGGATGTAATTAAGGAACAAAGTTTTCTAAGAGAGAAGGAAAACATCATAACTTGGTGAATGTTGTCAGGTTGTAGCAAATTCTTTGTTTTTTAACATTTGAACAGCAGGGGGATGGAACAGCAGGGAAGGGGAGTACCTTAGTAAAGAAGGGAGGACATATCTTTGTTGTTAGAGAACAAGGCAACTTGTCATTTGTAGTCCATGCATAATTGTGGAGATATAATCTTCTATGTTAAGGGTAAAATTTGTGAAATTCAGCCTATGACCTTATGTCTTTTAAAATAAAACTTTACTGAGATAATATATTTATCACTAAAGTTATTGTATACAGTTTGATGATTTACATAGTATTCACAGCAAGTGCAACCATCATCAAATGTCTCCTGGTTTTTTTTTTTTAATACTTATTTATTGACATAAAACTGGGGTACAAGCCAGAGGTGAAGTACAGTGCTGAGGGGAGCAGCGGGTGGGAAAAGGAGAGGTCTGCCTTGCCATGTGGATCACCTTTGGGGCAGAGGATCGAACTCGAACTGAAGCTGCTATGGCTAGCTTGCAGTGCTGCATCCTAATCCTTTGCGCCACCAGGGAGGGCCCATCTCCTGTTTGTTAAAGGCAATTTTATTGGAACACAGCCACTTACTCATAGGACTGTTATGTCACTGCAGTTGTAGAATTGAGGACTTTATAGCCCACAAGGTGCAAGATACTTATTCTCTTATCTTCAGAGAAGCTGTGTGTTGACCCTAGGTTTAGTGTAGTAGATCATTTCCAAGTTTGAATAGTTTTCTAATATGTGTAAATATGTAAACATACTAATTTTGGAAGAAAAGCTTTTGGTGTGCTTATATATGACTAGGAGGAGGCAAACATTAATTTTTTTTTTTTTAAATGTTAACAGATGTGGGCACTTTCACCAACTGTCTTTGCCCTCCTGAGTAAGAACCTGATGGTTGTTCATAGTGACCTGGCTGTCCACTTCCCGGCTATTCAGTATGCAGTGCTCTACACATTGTACTCCCATTGCACAAGGTACTGTCTTTACATGTACAATGGAAGAAAAGTTTCTTTTAAAAGAGAAAGATGGGTGCTTTAAAGTCTAGATTTTAAAAAATACACTGATTTCACTTTAGAATTGCATTTGTCTTCTTAGTTGAGGGTGGAAAGATGATCTGTATTCTGTCTTCCAGGCATGATCACTTTATATCCAGTAGTCTTAGTTCTTCATCCCCGTCTTTGTTTGATGGAGCCGTGATTAGTACTGTAACTACAGCTACAAAAAAACATTTCTCTATTATATTAAATCTCCTGGGAATATTGCTTAAGAAAGATAATCTTAACCAGGACACAAGGTAACTAATTTTTTTATAATATTAACTGTTACTAATTTTTATTCATTTGGTTTGTTAATTTGAGAATAAGAGTTTTAAAGTTATTTTTGTTTTTAATATAAAATCAACTACATATTTTGTGTTTCAGGAAACTGTTAATGACTTGGGCTTTGGAAGTGGCTGTTTTAATGAAGAAATCTGAAACATACGCACCTCTGTTTGCTCTTCCATCTTTCCATAAATTTTGTAAAGGCCTTTTAGCTAACAGTAAGATTCTGTGATTATTTAATTTTGTTTTTTTGTTAACACTTACTAGATCTTTGGGGAGAAAGAGCATTCTTGATGACCTAGAATATATAGTCAACATTTTAATAACAGATGCATAAAAAAAATCTCTCTTAAATTTTTTTCTGGTAGTATGAAAAAAATGTTAATTTAACGTGATTATATTTAAAGTAAGCTTGGAGGAATTTTTTTAATATGTGCCATAAACTTTAAACAAATACCCTCACCTCAGACAAAGGTTTGATTGAGGACCAGTCGGTTTCAGTGGATTTTGCTAGATGTATTATTTTCCCAAATTTTATTGCCAGTAAAAATTCTAGGCAGAAATAATTCCTCGTCACTCATTGCTTGTTTAATAAATCAGTGGGTTCAGAAATTATAGTGCACTGGCTTATAGTTTAACCAGTCATCTTAGCAGTAGAAGGGAGCTTCTGCTTTCACTAAAAACTAAAAATAGCTTTGGTACACTGAAAGTAACATTTAATTTTCTAATAGCTCTTGTCGAAGATGTGAATGTCTGCCTACAGGCGTGTAGCAGTCTACATGCTTTGTCCTCTTCCTTACCAGATGACCTTTTACAAAGGTATGTTTGAAAGAGCCTACCTTTTGACACTGACCCTCGTTAGTTGGGTATATTACCACACACCACAATTGTATCACCTATTTCATTTTTTGTAGATGTGTTGATGTTTGCCGTGTTCAACTAGTCCATAGTGGAACTCGTATTCGACAAGCATTTGGGAAGCTTTTGAAGTCAATTCCTTTAGATGTTGTCCTAAGGTATAGTAATTGTTTTGGGGCGAAGATAGCCCACCATAGTGTTACTGCCTCCTTTAGGTCAGGAAAAGGCAAAATACCTGTTAGTCAATGTAGCATCTTGTGTGCTGCTTCTCTCATTAAAGAGAAGTCAAAGGATCAAATTATGTGTGTCCAAGGAAATAACAGAAGTTCTTTTTCTGTACTATATTATCTCATCGTCATCAGTATGTGATAGTTCATACAGTGATAGTTCATTCAGTGCCAAATGTGTTCAATTACTTAAAAACCTTAACTATAATATTTTATTGGTTTTGATGAATTTGGAAGCCATGAGTACTTAAAATTTTATTTTTTTTAACTTCTGAATATCATTAACAAGTACATAACCCACTTTTGTGTATTAACCCTTGAACTAAAACTTTTTGAGTAATAATGACTTTATTTTCTGTCTACAGCAATAATAATCACACAGAAATTCAGGAAATTTCTTTAGCATTAAGAAGCCACATGAGTAAAGCACCAAGTAACACATTCCACCCCCAAGATTTCTCTGATGTTATTAGTTTTATTTTATATGGAAACTCTCATAGAACAGGGTAAGACATTTCTTTCATTCTTTTATCTGGAAAAGTAATTTAAATACAATTGAATATCTTGACTTTATACTTAGTTTTGAGAGAAAATGTATTGGGGTAGTGTAAAAGGTAGAATTTTTCTCAAGTGGATTATTTTACTTTATAGTATTTGGAAGGATTGCTTTGAAGATAGCATCTGAGGAAACAAACATGCTTTGAAATTGAGTGATAAAATGTGCTTGACAGTTAACTGATCTGATCTGGTTATCAGTGCTCTTGGATAGGGGCCGCAGACACACAAATTTTGGAGAGGCTTAGTTGTCATTAATGTTTTATCCTGATAGCAGATTGTCCTGAGCCACTTAACCCTAACAATGTATGCACACAGAGCACATCACAGTGAGAAGTGGGGATAGACTGCTTTCCAGCTTAACAGTTTTTGTGTTTTGTGGGTTGGAAAAATTATAGCTCCTTATTCTCATTCTTCTGGAAAATTTTTTTTGTTATTATTAAAAAGAAATTGTCATTATCTGTTAAATATGAAATTACTTTTCCCAGGAAGGACAATTGGTTAGAAAGATTGTTCTATAGCTGCCAGAGACTGGATAAGCGTGACCAATCAGCCATTCCCCGCAATCTTCTGAAGACTGATGCCGTTCTCTGGCAGTGGGCTATTTGGGAAGCAGCACAGTTCACGGTCCTTTCTAAGTTGAGAACCCCACTGGGCAGAGCTCAAGATACTTTCCAGACAATAGAAGGTAATTAATTTTGTGCTTTTTCAAAGTTTGTAATGTAAATAGCTTCAAACTTTACAATAAGTAGTGTGGATTTCTGTGTTAAAACAAATACTTGAAGTCTTTCTTTAATACCTTATTATTTCATCTTATAGATAAGTTTATTTGAATAAACTTTCTCTGAATTAATTGTGTTGGAAATAGGGTGGTTGTCCAATTTTGTTCAGATGTCTAATTGTCTCTACTAAAGGCAAAGAACTTTCATGTTGAGAGTTCTGTCTTTAAATGCTTGATATATAAGAGGATACTAAGTAATGTGAATTTGTGAAATTGTCTCCAAGAAAAACTAAATTTTTAAAGATTTATTTTAAGTTTAGCACATTGTCTTTGCTTTTAGGCATCATTAGAAGTCTTGCAGCTCACACATTAAACCCTGATCAGGATGTTAGTCAATGGACAACTGCAGACAACGATGAAGGGCACAGTAGCAACCAACTCAGACTTGTTCTTCTTCTGCAGTATCTAGAAAATTTGGAGAAGTTAATGTATAATGCATATGAGGGATGTGCTAATGCATTGACGTCACCTCCCAAGGTTGGTTTCAGTGGTCCAAGTGTGACTTTGTAACCAGGTGTATGGTCAAACCTGGCAATGTGTGCAAGAGGTGTGATGACAGCAGACTTGTCGCTTGTTTTATGTGTATTTGAGACATTTGTACTAGAATACGGATCCATTCTGAGCGTCTTTCTCTTTATTCCAAAGGTCATTCGGACTTTCTTCTATACCAATCGCCAAACCTGTCAAGACTGGCTGACTCGAATCCGACTCTCTATCATGAGAGTTGGATTGTTGGCAGGTCAGCCTGCTGTGACAGTGAGACATGGCTTTGACTTGCTTACAGAAATGAAGACAAACCTAGCTCAGGTAAAGTGTAGTGTTATAGCTAATTCTGTCAGTTGCTTTTTTGTAGTTAACATTAAATACAACTTTTCAAGGTTCCTAAGCTAAATATTACAATATTGTAAAATAATGAACTCCATTTGACTTGAAACAGGCTTGGATTATGATCAATAGTGGTAAATTTAGAGATTTGAATTTGATATTGAGACCCATGATTAATTTTAATTTTGTAATTCCCAGGGAAATGAATTAGAAGTAACCATCATGATGGTGGTAGAAGCACTGTGTGAGCTTCATTGTCCTGAAGCTATACAGGGAATTGCTGTCTGGTCATCTTCAGTTATTGGAAAAAGTCTTCTGTGGATTAACTCGGTGGCTCAACAGGCTGAAGGGAGGTAAGCTGGAAGGGAAGGAAATGGGTGATAGGATTTTTTTATGTTTAAATATTTGGTATTGACAATTAATACATAGTTAAGAGTTAACTCTTTTTAGTTTCACTAGTTAAAGGTTTCTGAAACCACTTGGCTAGGGGGCACTTTAAATCTGTTCTTTAATTAGCAGTAAAACTGGGGTGTCTAATTTTTTTTTTTAAAGTTATTTATTTGTGCATATAGAACAGGAGTGCAGGCCAGAGGCTCAGGGGCGGTGAGAGGCTTCACCAGAGACAAGAGTGGGGAACAGAACAGGCAGATTGATGAAGTACTGAGGGGAGCAACGGGAGGTGACCACACCATGTGGTCACCTCCGGGGCAGGCGGGAATCGAACTCATGGGGAAACAGCTTTAGATTCTCAGTGCTGTGCTTTAACCCGCTGCGGCACCAGGGAGGGCCTGGGGTGTCTAATTTATGATTAGTAGACTATCGGTCATAAAGTGCTGCCAGTTACTTGTTTTATAAATAACTTTTGAAACTTGATCATTAGTAGATAACCTTCGACACCAGAGTCTGGTACAAATTACACTTGTGGCTCATTAGTTCTTCACATGCTACATTCAAACTCATTTGATTCTTTTAGACAAATATGCATGTACCACTACAGTCTATGTTTACTTTTCTGGGTGAAGCTCAAGATAACTTTCCAGACAATTTTTACCTAGTCTGAAATTGTAGGAAAAATAAAAGAACTGCTTATAATGCCACCTTCTAGTGATAACTTTTGACATCTGTGTGGTTCTGCTGTATTTGATTCGTTCAGTTTCCTACCTCCCTTTTCACAAAAATTGCAATTTTGCGTTTTTGTATGGTTTTGCTCTTTCCAGTCAGCAAAATTTAAAAAAGAAAAAAAAATGTTTTTCCGTTAAATATCCTACAGTGTGATTGTAAATTACACAGTTATGCTAATTTTTGAGTGTACTATAATTTAACATCCTTGTCGTTGGGTTGTAAGATTGTTCCTGATATTTTTCACTGATCTTAACACAATGACACCTAATTATTTCTTCACAGTTGTGATTACTTTTCTTTGAAAACTGTTATCTGCAAAATGATTTCGTGGAAGAAAGGCTGTAAGCTATAACTTAAAACACATATTGCTCAGCTACAATACAAAAAAGATGGGTCCCCATTTATACTCCTAGAAGTAGAGTCGCTGTCCCTTCGGCTTTGAGTGCATACAGAGTGTTGCTGAGAAATGAGAACCCTGTTACCACCATCGGGGAAGAACATTTTTGTTTTAACTTATATTTCTTTACTAATGAAATAGAACTTTCCCTATGGATTACATTGATCGGAAGCATAGATTATATGTTCATGGCTACTTCTTTTTATTGATATATGAGATTTTATTATCAGGATTGTTGCTAATTTCCCATTTATAACTTTGTTTTTAATGACTGTGGTGTTTCTTTGATATCTGAAAGCTTCCAAGTTTTTATACCATTAGAACTGTTACTTTATGGGCTCTCTCTGGTGCTTTAGTGGCTTAAAGCACAGCACTGTGGATCTTTGCAAAGCCACTACAGCACAAGTTCAATCCCCAGCCAGGGAGTGACCCACAGGGCACAGCAGACCTCTCCTGACCCGCCCGCTGCTCCCTCAGCAGTGTATTTCAGTCAGTCTGCCTGTTTTGCTCCCCACTCTCTCTGGGGAATCCTTTCACCCCCCTGCACCTCTGGCCTATATCCCAGTTCTTATATGCATAAATACATAAACCTTTAAAAAAAAAAAAAACTTTTTTTTTTTTGGTTTCTTCTGTGTAGCCTTTGCACACTTTGAGATTAGATGCTCTTTGTTTTTCTTTAATACTAAATGATCTTTACATTTATTTCCATTTGTTGTGAAGAAGTCTATAATTTGTGCATTCCATCCCCATGTAAAATAATTGACTCACTGGTTCAGCTCACTATTTTGAGTGATTCACTCTTCTCAAAAGTTTAGGGAGGAAATTAAATAAATGGATAGTTTAAAAACAAGACTTTGATTTTGTGTTGAAGGTTTGAAAAGGCCTCTGTAGAGTACCAGGAGCATCTGTGTGCCATGACAGGTGTTGATTGCTGCATCTCCAGCTTTGACAAATCTGTTCTCAGTTTGGCCAATGCCGGGCGCAACAGTGCCAGCCCCAAACATTCTCTGAACGGTGAGTGTTTAGTTAGTGGTTCTCTCCCCTGCCCCCCACTTTTTTTTTTACTTATGTATTTCTGTATTTATATTCTTGTATGTTTTTCATTAAAAAAATCCTTAATGTTTTATATACTTATTTTCTTAGATCTTTGTTAATCTTTTGCCTAGTGTTAGACTTCTACCCTCTGGTGTAGTCCCTGTGGTTATCCCACCACCATAGCATAGTACTTGGGCTTCCAGAAAAAAAAGGTTGTAGTTAAATAATTTATACTGCTGATCTTACTGCATATTTTTAGTTATACACTTTTTGAAATATGACTTCTGTATCTTTCTCTCTTTGTTTCATAAAATACTTACTCAGGTGAATCCAGAAAAACTGTGTTGTCCAAACCAACTGACTCTTCCCCTGAAGTTATAAATTATTTGGGAAATAAAGCCTGTGAGTGCTATATTTCAATTGCGGACTGGGCTGCTGTTCAGGAATGGCAGAATGCAATTCATGACTTGAAAAAGAGTACCAGCAGTACTTCTCTCAACCTAAAGGCTGATTTCAACTACATAAAGTAAGATTTCTTTTCAATTATAAATAATGATACATAGCTTCATTAAATGCATTTTTAGAAGCTTTAAGTCTTGCTCTTTGTCAGGAAAAGATCTACTGTTGGAAGATGCTGAAAGTTACAACAATAAGCAGTCAGTAATAGATGGGAGGGGAAGGTTCTTTTACAATGAGAAAACATCACTGTTGAGCAGTCATTTGGTGTTGATCCTCAGCCTATTCTGAAATGAAAATGAATAAGCAGATTTTTGTTACTGTTTGAATAAGGATCCCAATTAATGGTTTAATCTCTAAATTGTTTGAATGTATCAAAAACATTCCAAAGAAGGTAAGTTTGTGAACATGTGTTAATTAAACTTCCTTATCCTGCTTCTTTTGTTTGCTTTGTGCATAAATTAATCCTTTTATTCAAAATTTGAGTGCTTGCTATGCCTCAGACACTTGACTGGGGTTATGAGGCTCATTAGCACTCCCTGCATCGAGGAGCTCAGCTTTCAGTGAGTACATGGGCTAATGGCAGTTTCTCTGTTGGTGTGTGTACTGTATATGCCAGTCAGAAGGATGTAGCAGTACCTATAAGAGAGGCACAATCTGACTGTGGAACTGATCTTATAGTAAGTGAGGAGTCACATGGGCATATGTACAAGGTTGGGGAGTGCCCTGAGGATGCCATGAGAGCACAGTATTGGGGTAACAGACTTGTACAAGAGTGATCGGCTTGGAATCTGGAAATTTCTGGGAGGCCAATATGGTTGGAGCAGAGTGAATAATAGGAGATAAAGTTGGAGACAAAAATTATGAGAACTTTGACTTTAACTGATAGTAAGAGAAAGTACTAGGTGCCATTTAAACACAGGTGACATGTTATGATCTAAGTGGTTCATTCTGCTGTGGCATGCAGAGATTGGAGCTTTGGGGGGCAAAGGTAGAAACATGAAGGCCAGTAATTTGCTGAGTGGGATAGGGCAAAGTGGAGGGAGGTGATAACACATCATTAATTGAAGTAGGAACAGACAGAATAATGAGGCATGTTTAAGGTGCTTGTGAAACATGCAGATGAGATTGTTTAATATGTAGTTAAGAATTGGATTTGCAATTAAAGGAAATGTCTTAAGCTAGAGAGAGTTTTGAGGATCACTATTACATAGGGGTTAATGAAATGTCCTTTTTATTCTAATATTCCAAAGACTCTGCAAGCCATCAAATTAGAGATAAGTCTCTGGAGAAAGAGTATGTGGAAGCAAAAAAGGGCCGTGGTCAGAGTCCTTTTGAGTGTCCTTGTTAAGGAAGAGAAAAGGGGGCCTTGGAAGAAAACTCAAAAGACATGGAGGAAGTGGTAGTTGCACAGCAGAACCAGACTGGAGTAGTTGGCCATAGCAGGGACCCCAGAGACAACAAGTAACAAGAGCTTTATACGTAAGAAGTAAGCAGGTTGAATACTGTTGTGTGCTAAGAAGTAACCAGGTTGAGCACTGTTGTGTGGTAGAGGGATTTGAAAGTGACAAACTTTGGTTGGTTAACTGAGTAGTACTAGTTCTTGAAGTGAAGGAGAGGCAGTCACTGTGGTGGATGGAGAGAATGTGCTTTTTAAAAGAGACTGTATTTAATTTTCAAGAAAGGTCAAATTCTTATGGGGAAATATTCACAATTACTTTGACTAATCTTTTTTTAAAGAAAAAAATTTTTTTAAAGATCTATTCATACAGAACTGGGGTACAGGCCAGAGATGCGGAGGGTGAGAGGATTCACCAGAGACAGAGCGGGGAGCAGAACAGGCAGATCGACGAAGTACACTTCTGAGGGGAGCAGCAGGCGGGTCAGGAGAGGTCTGCCGCGCCATGTGGTCACCTCCGGGGCAGGTGGGAATCGAACTCATGCAGAAGTGGCTTTAGCTTCTCAGTGCAGTGCTTTAAACCACTGTGCCACCAGGGAGGGCCCAAATAAATAAATCTTCTAAAAAAACAAAAACAAAAAGGTTTAGTAGTAAGTTAAATAGAACACAGAATTAAAAAGAATATTACTTATAATCATGCTGATTATAAGTTCATTATGAACAAAAATACCCTTGTAAAAATATACAAGAGATTGTAAAGTGATTATGGTTTTTTATACATCAGGAATTCTTATGCCCCAAATCCTGACATATAGTTTAAGATAATCTTGCATTTTTGTAAAATCATTGATGGGCGTATTTTTCTCTCTTCCAAACTGAATTTAAATGTTCTTTAGCTGCATTATGTATTATGCTACATTTGTCAGTATTAATTCATTGCAAATATATAAATCATACTGAATAATTAGGTGATTAAAGAATGAAATGTAGGTGAACAGTATTTGTAATTATTTTTGAAAAATGTTTTATATACTTTTTTTGGTATATTTTATTTCTAATATTATTGTCTTGTATTTAGGTTCATCTAGAATCAAAGAGAAATTTACAAAATACTTACTTTGAATCTTAGAGAAATTAAGCATTCTGTTAGGCTAAAAGGGAGGAGCCACTAGAAAGCAGAGTTTTAAGAAACATGATTGAAGTGCATTGAATGAAACACTAATCAGATTCCGTGTTTTCTGTGTCGTGAGGAAAGCAGTTAAAGTGATAGACATAGAGTTTTGGGAGTGGATGCCAGATTGGGGGTGGAAAGGTAAAGGAAATTAAAGCCTGTGCTTGTTTTTCTGAGGAATTTCTCTTCAGCGGAAGGTGGTATGGGGGCATTGTAGAGCTCTGTGGGCACATAGACACTCTGCTGCTGGAGAGAACACAGATCTTGTAGTGGGAGAAATGTTAAGAAGCTGGTGCTTGCATTGATCTAGCAGGTATAGTCAAAGGTGTGTTTTTCCAGTAGTGGATTCAGGCTGAGTTGGAAGGGAGGCTACATAGTAAGAGAAACAGGACAAATGAATAATTAATAGAAAAGAGAGATTGAGAAAAACTGTAAGCCAGTGCAGAGCTAGCTGAAATCTTTCCTATAGGATAACAGGAAGAGTTTCAGAAGTGTCACCCTTTCAGATAAGGTAAGGAGATTTCTTGAAACAACAAGAGAGGGAGAAGGGAGGGGAGGCCAGTAGTGAAAGAAGAATTAGGATGTAAGGTTGAGGCACTCTGATAGGAAGGCTGGCTGCCGGGGCTTGTGCTTTCTTTAGGTGAGGAAGGAAGCTGCGGAGGGAATTTAGTGACTGCACATGGAGTAGTAGGCGTTGAAGGTACTTGGCAGAGGTCTCTTGTGGTTTGTGGGACCGGCCCTCCATATATATGGACTACAGCAGACAAAAAGAGGAAGGAGACATGGAGGGATGAGTATCTGAGCTAACACCTAGATCTGTGACTTTCCACTTTGCTGCTCGAGTTTCAGTACTAAGTAAGATGGCGCTAACCTCTTCAACTTAAAAACAAAATGGTGATCTGTGTGGAAGAAACTTCTACAAAAATCCTGTGTAACTGAACACTCTTCTTCTGGAATTTGTTCTATTTTTCAAGCGGTTCCACAGACTGGGATAGGATGTAGTGCAAGCTAACCTATGTTTTAATTACAGATCACTGAGCAGTTTTGAGTCTGGAGAATTTGTTGAATGTACTGAGCAATTAGAATTGTTACCTGGAGAAAATATCAATCTACTTGCTGGAGGATCAAAAGAAAAAATAGGTATTTGGGCAGTTCAAAAATTATTTTTTTGGGCAAGTTGTTAAAGTGGTTTGCTTAGTATATTTTCCTGGAAAACCTGAAAGTTATATAATTACTTATGGGCAGAAGTCCCTTGTGAAGCAAAAAATTTAGAGTCATTCTATTCATACTTGATTTGGAAAGTCAAATAGTTTAAAATTAACTAAGAAAAGGGAATAGTAGTACTGTGAGTTTTATCTTTTGCCATTTGTTTTGAAAAACTACAGTTAAGAGGTTTTCCCCCCTTGCTCAACAGTTTGATTTATTAATTTCCTTTTTTATCTACCCCTGGAATATTTTTTAAATGTTATACTAAACTTAGTTGTATGAGCATTTTGTATTTAGCATTGTTTGCTAGATTCATTGAAGATTTCCCATTGTGTGTCTAGATTTGCTCCTTGTTGACTAGTAGGTTGACTTACTGATTTTTGAATCCTTGAAGTCAGCTGGCTTTGTGGGTGTTTTGTGGAGTTGGGGGGGCAATTAAGATAAAATTTAGTATGAAGTAATAATTTTCATAATGCCATCAGAGATTGCTTAATTTAATAAAGCTCATCTTTCTGAACTTAAATATGAAATGAAGTATTCACTGGTAATTATTTTTTAATACTGTTAAATATCTTGTCACTTTTGTACATTAAATGAAGGTTAACTTTTAATGGTCTTTTTTTTGTTTGTTTACCATTTTTAATGGTTTTTTAAACTTTGTAGATATGAAAAAACTGCTCCCTAACATGTTAAGCCCAGATCCCAGGGAACTTCAGAAATCCATTGAAGTTCAGTTATTGAGAAGTTCTGTTTGTTTGGCAACTGCTTTAAACCATATAGAACAAGATCAGAAGTGGCAGTCTATAACTGAGTAAGTTTAATTCTCAGGAGGTGAATGTGTATTACGTGTACCATATGATAAATGTATGTGCTTCGTGTACATGATTGTGTACATACATGTGGGGTGAGGTTGTTAACAGCTCTGTATTACTTAAGATAACTTCATTTTAATTGTTGAAGTTGTGTATGTGAATACAACACTGCTAACATATACTGAGGTTAAAAGTAAATGAAATGTGACTTGCTTTTTCATTTTCAGTAAAGAACAGGCTATTCCTAACATCTTATTAAAGTCATTCATCCCTTCAGTGGCTACAAATAAAAAAATCTCACTTATTAACAATAAATATTTCGTTTCAGAAATGTGGTAAAATACTTGAAGCAAACCTCCCGCATAGCTATTGGACCCCTGAGACTTTCAACTTTGACGGTTTCACAGTCCCTGCCGGTGTTGAGCACCTTACAGCTGTATTGCTCTTCTGCTCTGGAGAACACAGTCTCTAACAGACTTTCAACAGAGGTGTGTAGATTGCGTCTTTACCAGGATATTTTTTCTTAACATTAATAAGCTTTAGTTTATAACCAAACCTTAATTTTTAAGTTTTAAAATAGCATTTGTTGGACTTACTGGGAAATCCAGAAATTGGATATGCCTTTTATAAGCAAATGCCATTTGGGTGATATGTGAAGCACATGAAAGAAAGAATAGATATTGTCTCAAGCATAACTAATTGCTCTTTTGTTCCTCC
>NW_004567133.1:11173836-11191315 GCF_000260355.1 Condylura cristata
CTAAGAAGAAAACCACTCTCCTCCTGGATAGGATAAAGTTTAACCAAAGTTAGGGTCTTCTGAAGAGAATTTTAATCATTGGAAATGTATTTATAAAGCAATAGTTGTGAATGTTTTCCTGTAATATGTTTGTTTTATAACACATAGACGGTTAATTTTTTATAGAAAGATGTTTACTGTTGATATATATTAATAAAAATTAAGACTTAGTATTCTGAAAAGGATTTTTGTTTTGCAAAATAAATATCTTAGAGTGCCTTTTCCACTTATGACTGGAAGATACAATGAGGAAAGAGAGGAGGTTGATAAACTTCAGAAAAAGTGAAGTAGTTGACCTGAGGAAATGTATCTAAACTCAAACTATACCTATAAAAGGAGGATGTTTTCATGAAGTAGCTTTGGTTTTCCCCTGGCAGGACTGTCTTATTCCACTCTTCAGTGAAGCTTTACGTTCATGTAAACAGCATGATGTGAGGCCATGGATGCAGGCTTTACGATATACCATGTACCAGAGTCAGTTGTTGGAGAAAATAAAAGGTAACAGGTTTTTTGGGGGCAGGGAAAAAACCACAAATATACAAGTTTACAGTTTTAATGTATAGATCCTTGAGTTTTGACATTTTACGTTTATCTCTACAAATACATCAAGTCTTGTAGAATTATTTACTTACTCCAAAAAGCTCCTGTGGGCCCTTTTTATTGTCATCTCACTCACCTTCCCATCTGAGGCAGCCTTTCATTTGCTTTCTGTCACTGTAGGGAATCATATGGTGTATGCTCTTAGGTTTGGCTTCTCATACTCAGCATTTTATTTTATTTGTTTTTTCAAGCATTTATTTATGCATACAAGAACTGGAGTCTAGGCCAGAGGTATGGGGGTGAGAGGATTCACCAGACAGAGTGGGGAGCAGAACAGGTGGATCTACTGAAATACACAGCTGAGGGGAGCAGCAGGTGAGACAAGACAGGTCTGCTGTGCCATGTGGGTCAGCTATTTGACTGGGGATTGAACTCGTGCTGCAGACATGACTGATGGCTTGATAGTGCTGAGACTTAACCCTATGCACCACCGGGAAGGCACTCAGCATTTTATTTTTAAAGTTCATTTACATTGCATGTATGGCTTGTGGTGATCTTCTTACAGTTGAGTAGTATCTATTGTAAGGATGTATCATAGCTTATGTTTTGAACCTTTGAAGGATATCTGGGTTGTTTTCAAATTTGGACTGTTAATGTGAAAAGCTACTGTGAAATATAATAAATAAAGTCTTTGGTTGGATGTATACTTTATATTTCTCTTAAATAAGTGCCTGGAAGTGCAGATCTTTGGTCATATGATTTAAATTTCAAGACATTTTGGTAGTTTTATAAATAGCTGTACATTTTACATCCCTCCTGTCATTACATCTTGGGTATTGTTGGCCTTTACTTTTAGTTAGTGGAATACACATAAGTACAGTTTATCTTTATGACTTTATTTCATTTTCCCGATGTTGGCACCTTTGTGTTTGCATTGTGGCTGTTATAGATCTTACTTTGTACAGTGTCCATTAAAATGTCCCTTTTTAATAAAACAGACATACTTTTTTTCAGAATACAGATTCTTTTTTAGAAATAAACTAAAAATTACTTCTGTGAATGTTGAAATTTTTAAAGCCACTCCCAATGACTAGGGAATTAGTGATTGTATAAATACTTAATGTCACAGATATCTGTCACATCTGTCATGTTAAAGGGATACTAGCTAGCATTTGGCTTTATTCATTTAAAATAGAGAGTTTAGTAGAATTTTGTAGAATTTTAGTCAGAAACATGGTAGATGGAGTAGAGTTAGTGATTTTTGAGTATTAAATATCAACTAAGATAATGTTGAAATGGATTTGCACAACATGGTCTGGCAGCTATGACCCACTTGCATGCTCATTGTCATGTAGACCTGAATTTGGATGATAACCCCAACACTTCCAAATTGAGGTACCTTAGGATAGTTACTGAACTTCAGTTAAGTGGATTGTTTCATTCATGAGACTCGTGAAAGGCTTACAGGAGACAAGACAAGACCTATAAAAGCCCTACTTAAGAGCATGGTTTATATTATAACTTCAGTTATCATCTCCTTCCATCCCTTCCCATATCAGGCAACTTTTAAAATAGGCATGAAAAAAATCAGAAATATATATGGAGATAGGACTCCACTCCCTCCTGACTTGTCTGTTTTTATTCAGCAAGTGTTTATCAAATATGTGCTTTGTGCTAGGTACTTTGCTTGAAGGTGGGATATAATGGTGAACAACACATGCTTCTCTTCTGCATCCCTAGGACTGAAGGATTTCTAGTGTCTAGTAGGGAAAACTGACATCAGACAAGGAAGAGCAGTATGGTGTGCTGAATGGAAGTGCACATGTGCTAAAAGAGCACATGGCTGGAACACCTAGCTTAATCCTGGGAGTCAGAAAAGGACCAGAGGGAGGTAACATGAGAAAGAATGCAGACTGCTTTGAGTAGAAAAGCAACTGGAAATCATGAAAGATTGTAGAGGATCAAATGACCTAAGGAAGAGTGAAGCTGGATGTGATTGAGATTGGAATGGAATGTGAGGCATCAGTCAGTGCCTAAAGGAAACCATCAAAGGAAACTGAAATGTTTAGATTTACTTCAGTGTAAGGTCACTTCAGTTTCACATTGGAGAATCGATTAGAGGAAGACAAGACAAGTCAGAGGAACCAGTTAGACTGAAACCCTTCATAAAGGTAATCAGTGTGGTGGCAGTAGGGACAGAAGGCCGTATGTGATGGGAGTTACAGCGAAATCTAAGGTGATTGCCAGGCACCTGCTCAGGTACCAGGTTGATCATATGCTTTTCCTTGAGGAAGGGAGGAAAGGGTCTGTGGGAGGTTCAAAAATAAACTCCTCGTGGCACAGATTAAAGTGGCCTTCAAATGCCTGCATGTAGGAGACTGGTAGGCAGATGTGCCTCAGATGTCAGGTCTGTGCTCAAGATTAAGACTCAAGAGTCAGCAGCATTTGTATGGGAATTGAAGCCACAGGAGCAGATGATACTGTCCGGGGCGAGTATGCAAAGTGTGAGAAGAAGAGAGTGCCTGGGAATGACCCCGAGGAGCACCAGTTTTGGTGGAAGGGTAGTGGGCAGGAGGGAGAATGAAGAGGAGTCTTCAGGAAGGTAGGAATAAATCAGGAGAGAATGGCGTGGTAGACGGGCATCGGGCACTTACAGAAGAAGGGGGGCTAGGCTAGTCTCTTCCTCATTCCCCACCTTTTGGCCTGAGTGCTTGACTGCAAAGATTCAGAATGGTTTTTAATTTTTGCGTACATTTATTCAACAAACATTTACAGATTTATTTTTGTATGCCCTATGTACAGTAGTAGCTGAATGATCTTTATTTTGGAGGTGGTGAAAGGAAATAGTTGGGGGAAGAGCTCTTTGGCCACATTCTATGCAATCTGGACTTAGATCAGGGACTAATAAATGTTTTTTTCTTTCTAGAACAAACAGTTCCAATTAGAAGCCATCTCATGGAATTAGGCCTGACAGCAGCAAAATTTGCTAGAAAACGTGGGAATGTGTCACTTGCAACAAGACTTCTGGCACAGTGTAGTGAGGTTCAGCTGGGAAAGACAACCACAGCACAGGATTTAGTCCAGCATTTTAAAAAACTATCAACTCAGAGTCAAGTGGATGAAAAATGGGGGCCTGAACTTGATATTGAAAAGACCAAATTGCTATATACAGCAGGTTAGTGAAATGAATTTTGATTAATACACTGCTATACTAAAAATTATGTGTATGAACTTTACTGTGTCTGGTATAAGACAATAAATAGGAAAGTTGTTTTATTCCCCCTGCTCTTGCACATTTGAATTTTGAAAAAGAAATTATGTGTACTTGTCTGATCTCTGTAGTTTATTGCTTCTAAAAATAATTTTATCACCATTTATTAAAGTAACAAAGGTCTCCAGAGGTCTTTATCACTGAATTTACTTGTTTTCAAAAATTGATCGTTTTTACCTTGAAGTAATGTTTTTAAGACTTCTGAATGCTGATTTTTTAATTTTTATGTAGGCCAGTCAACACATGCAATGGAAATGTTGAGTTCTTGTGCCATATCTTTTTGCAAGTCTGCCAAAGCTGAATATGCAGTTGCCAAGTCAATTCTGACACTGGCTAAATGGATCCAGGCAGAATGGAAAGAAATTTCAGGGCAGCTGAAACAGGTTTACAGAGCTCAGCAACAGCAGAACTTCTCAGGTCTCTCTACTTTGTCTAAAAACATACTAACATTAATAGAATTGCCATCTGTTAATACAGTGGAAGAAGAGTATCCTAGGATTGAGAGTGAATCTACAGGTAGGATTTCTCTTTTTTACTAGCTTTAAAATAGTAATTTTAGCAATCAGTTTTCTCTTAAAGTTTACAATGTTATGCTGGTTATCATTTGCCATGCAGTGTCTCTATGGAAATTCAATATATTTCCTGTAAATAAGCAGGCATATTTCTATAATATCCGAGGGGGGGGGATATGAATAGCTGGCAGTAAGGTTCTATATCAGATACTTAGAATTCCCCCTCACCTCACATTGGTATAATGTCAGAATATATGTTCATTGTGTTGTAAAGTCTAGAATTTTAATTCCTTGCATTGTTATATAGGGTCTTGATAGGCACGGGGGCTATGTTTTACTTTCATTATGAATCTATATAGCAAGTGTGACTTTCATGGGTGATTTCTTCACTGTTAAACGGGGAATAAAGATCTCTCCTTCATTAATTCTGATCAGATGAGGTTGTGCACACATCATCTACATATTATTTTTGTCAGAATGCTTAAGTTGAATTTGATCATGAGGAATAGCAAATTCATTATGTAAGACATTCTACGATGCATTGACAGATGAAGTTACAAAGCTCAGTATCATGAGAGGCCTTGATGTTTTTATAAGGTGATAAGCATATTTGGGAAGGTAAGTGTTTGATTCTAGCCTTTTAGAAAACTACAACTTAAAAGTATGGCTCATCAAATTATATACTATAATATTACAGAATTTATTGGATTAGAGTAAAATACTAAGGCATGCCATCAGAAGTTTATGAACATAACATTGCTGAGTTCTCTCATTACTTTCTCCTCCTTTGTGACAGTTCATATTGGAGTTGGAGAACCTGACTTCATTTTGGGACAGTTGTATCATCTGTCTTCAGTACAAGCACCTGAAGTAGCAAAATCGTGGGCTGCTTTGGCTAGTTGGGCTTATAGGTGGGGCAGAAAGGTGGTCGACAATGCAAGGTATGTTGAAATGTATATTTCTTATATTTAATGCATTGAAGAATTAGTGATTAAAATGCCTGTGGACATGGTAAAGTTCTGGTTTATTGAGACCTTGTTTATTTTTATAGCCAGGGAGAAGGTGTACGTCTGCTGCCTAGAGAAAAATCTGAAGTTCAAAATCTGCTTCCAGACACTATAACTGAAGAAGAAAAAGAGAGAATATATAGTATTCTTGGACAGGCTGTGTGTCGGCCAGCAGGGATTCAGGTAAGGGAAACATGATACAATGTGTAGAAGAAATGTTGTCTAGATTATTGTTTCAATTTATTGATTTTGAAGGGATCATTTGTATTGTTTAAAACGTTGAATGGGGTTTAGGCAGTTATCCTTTCAAATTAAAACTTAGAATGATAAGATGAAATTGAGTTAGAATGTTTTTGTAAGAATGTATTTAAGAGGCCCTCCCTGGTGGCACAGAGGGTTAAAGCACAGCACTGAGAAGCTAGGGCCACTTCCGCATGAGTTCGATTCCCGCTTGCCCTGGAGGTGACCACATGGCGTGGCAGACCTCTCCTGGCCTGCCCGCTGCTCCCCTCAGCAGTGTACTTCGTAGATCTGCCTGGTCTATTCCCCACTCTGTCTCTGGTGAAGCCTCTCGCCACCCCTGAGCCTCTGGCCTGTACCCCAGTTCTGTATGAACAAATGAATAAATCTTAAAAAAAAAAAAAAGAATGTACTTAAGAAATGAAGTAATTTCTGTAGGGTCCTGTTACGAAAGATGAAGTTGCTTTTATGTAAATTACATTTGTCTTTTAATTGCTCTTCTGACTAGAAATTAGGTTCTTGATATTAGCTTGGGAGCCTTTAAAAAATTGGATAGGGGGCCCTCCCTGGTGGCGCAGCGGGTTAAAGCCCAGCACAAAGAAGCTTAAACCATTTCTGCATGAGTTCGATTCCTGCCTGCCCCGGAGGAGATCCACATGGCGCGGCAGACCTCTCCTGACCCGCCCGCTGCTCCCCTCAGCAGTGTACTTTGTCGATCTGCCTGTTCTGCTCCCCACTCTGTTCCTGGTGAATCCTCTCACCCTCCACATCTCTGGCCTGTACCCCAGTTCTGTATGAATAAATAAATCTTTAAAAAAAAAAATTGGATAGGGAAGAGCTCCACCCAGATATTTTGGATGGGATGGCATGGTGCGTCATGCATTTGTGAGTGTGTAAGCTTACTTACTAGGTGATTCTAATTCATGGCCACAGTTCAAAATCAGTGATCAGAAGGATTTGCTCTCTCTTCTCAAAGTTCTGCCAATTCTGTAACTATTAAATATTTAGTTGCAAGCTTATGAGAGTTTGGGCAATATTAGCTGAGTTACATTAAATTGTATTGTTTCAGTTCTAGCTCCAGACTTTTGCATGTACTGATGTCTTCAGAGCTGGTTTTAAATACACGCACAGTACTATAGAGGATAAGACCTCTTGTGGCTGTCGTTTGTGTATATTTAGCTTTTAAACAGATTATTTCTGCAGGCAGATAATTGTCATGGAAACATTAAAAGCATATATTTAAAAGGCAGTCATTAATCTTTGTTAATGCTTATAGCCTTTTAAATTAACTACATTAGTAAAGATGAAGCATAGTGTATTGATGTTCATTTAGCATGTATAGCAGTAAACATGAGAATACAGTGGAGTAAGTTGAGCCTCTCATACCTAAGAAAAATGATGTTATGTTATAAAAAAAATAAGAGGAAAGTCTTTCATTTCAGTTTGTGTTTAAATATAACCTTTTATTCTCAATTTTCTTCAGGATGAGGATATAACGCTTCAGATAACAGAAAGTGAAGATAATGAGGAAGATGACATGGTTGATGTTATCTGGCGTCAGTTAATATCAAGCTGCCCATGGCTTTCAGAACTTGATGAAAGTGCAACAGAAGGCGTTATCAAAGTGTGGAGGAAGGTCGTAGATAGAATATTCAGCTTGTACAAACTGTCTTGCAGTGCATATTTTACTTTCCTTAAACTCAATGCTGGCCAGGTAGGTAGCTAAGAAAATTTAAACATTTTTGTCCTAGTAGATGAAAACTGCATTCTAAATTTTAAAAATATTTCTTTTTCTATTCTTAGATTCCTTTAGATGAAGATGACCCCAGGTTACATTTAAGTCCTCGAGCAGAGCAGAGCACTGATGATGTGATTGTGATGGCTACGCTGAGACTGCTCCGGCTGCTGGTGAAACATGCGGGTGAACTTCGGCAGTACCTGGAGCACGGCCTGGAAACGACGCCCACTGCTCCGTGGAGAGGTGATAATTTATAGAAGTGTCCCAGGAAAAGTTGTTTCTCAGTAGGATATAGAAGATTAAAAAAAATGTTCCTTTGTGTTTATTTGAATCTGTTACAGAATAGTTGGAGTAAAAATTTCAGCAATAGTTAGATAATGAGTTTTAGATAATCAAAGTGAAGTTTCGAAACCCAGTGAAAAGTCTATGAGATTTCACTCGTGAGAACTGTTTCAGCAGTCAAAGTTTGAGTTTAGTTTATATAGGTAGGAACAGGTGAGTGGTGTCAATATTAATTATTCTTGAGGGGGCTGCTGGTACTCTATAGGCACAAATTTTTCAACTTCTGAGTTAGCCTTGACCTGAAGATGTGTTGATGCTATCTGTGTGTAAAGGAGGGTAAATTACTGGGGTTTCATCACTTCCTGATTTCTAAAGAATGAACTGTACAGACAGAATGACTGGGAGATACCCACTGTTTGTCTTCTTTAAGGGTTCCTTGGTGATTACTGGGGTTTGAAAGGATGATTTACCTGAGTGAAGTTGATTATTGCATAGCTGCTTCACCAAACAGCGTGGAGTCTATTCTGACTTTAAATCCATGCAGATGGTTTTATTGGGGGGTGCAGGGGGGCAGTTTCCCAGAGCACTCACACTATGTTAATGGTTGTAGGACTCCCTAGATTGCTGGTTACAGCAATTTCTTTTACCTTTTGAAAGTGGAAAACTGAAGCTTTTTATATATGAAATGAATTTTGGGGAGAGCAGTAAAAATCAGGTTAAAAAATTTTATACCCTTTGTAAAAATTGTCTGTGTCTGCCTTTTACAGGCATTCACAGAAATTACATTTTGCTAGGACATTTTTTGAATTGCTCTACTGTGGATTAAAGCTCTCTACCCTATCCAGACTTGCAAATCAAGAACTGTGGTGTGTGCTTCTTTATTATCACAGGCAGAAATTAGAGGCCTTTAGTACTGAGATTTTAAATTTAATTCTTTTGTACTTAACTATGTTGACAATTTTTGATGACTTTTAAGCATCTCTTTTTTCACCCTAAAGGGATTATTCCACAGCTTTTCTCACGCTTAAACCATCCTGAAGTGTATGTGCGCCAAAGTATTTGTAACCTTCTCTGTCGTGTGGCTCAGGATTCCCCGCATCTCATCCTGTACCCTGCGATAGTGGGCACCATATCACTTAGTAGTGAGTCGCAGGCTTCAGGTACGGAGCGTAAAAATGCTGCTACTTTAGGTATAAATTCTTACGCAGAGTGTTATTAAATAAATAATTTTAAATTTTAAGTGCTAGCATTAATGGTTTGTAGTTTTTTTCTATTATTATTACTATTTATTAAGGGAGTTAATTAGTGCATGCCTGGCACTGAGACAAGTGCTTCACTTCCTGGCCTTCAGTCCCAAAAATGACCCACCAGGCCTTGGAGAAATAATAGCTCTCTCGGGTTCATTGAGCTGAGTAATTGGCAGATAAGGACTAAAACAATGTGTTAGATTTTAGCTGAAAAAATGTTTTTATTTGTTGAAAATCCCTTATTCTCTTTATTGCTTATAACATTAATAATGAAAACAGAACTCTTGTCACAAAGACAAGTTATGATCTGTGGTCAGTTTAATGCACAGAAGGTACTTTTTAAAGAGTGCTTTGGAGTTGAATAGATAATGTTTCCTCTGAACTCAACAAGTGCACACGGAAGAAGCATCCAAAGAATACCTTATGCTCCTATTTCATTACAGGAAATAAATTTTCTTCTGCAATTCCAACTTTACTTGGCAATATTCAAGGAGAAGAATTGCTCGTTTCTGAATGTGAGGGAGGAAGTCCTCCTGCTTCTCAGGATAGCAGTAAGGATGAACCCAAAAGTGGATTAAATGAAGACCAAGCTATGATGCAAGACTGTTACAGCAAAATTGTAGATAAGCTGTCTTCTGCAAACCCAACTATGGTGTTACAGGTAAAAAAGCAACAATAATAAAACCTAGTAGCTGTTTAAAAAAGCAATTTTTATTCTCTCTTACCTTACCTCCTTCCTTGCCTCACCCAGTCCGATAGCAGAATTCATAAAAACTATCTGGAAATATTTGAGGGACAACAATTTAGAGTAATCAAAAGTAATTTTACAAATCAGTATCATTAGCTAAGATCATCAGTTTGGCTCCTGTAACTGAGTAATGAACAAAGGAAGCGCCCGTTTAACTTAGAGTTTGTAGTATTTGCAGAGTTGTGCTGCGTGTAGATTTGTGGGTGAGGAATTTGGATGTGATGTGTTCGCAGGTTCAGATGCTTGTGGCTGAGCTGCGCAGGGTCACTGTTCTCTGGGACGAGCTCTGGTTGGGAGTTTTGTTACAGCAGCACATGTATGTCCTAAGACGAATTCAGCAGCTTGAAGATGAGGTGAAAAGAGTCCAAAACAACAACACTCTACGCAAGTATGTTCACACACACTTTACCCAGAAACAAAGCTCTTTTTAAATAAGTGTACAGGCCACCTGCATTAAACAGCTGCATTAAGTGCTGTGAAGCCATCATTACTACCCACTTCCAGGACTTACTCATCTTCCCAGACATTTGTTACACTTTTTATGTGCTGAGTTTTGTTTTGTTTTTTATCATCCTGTGTTTGTGAGCTGCTGTGCTATCCTCCATACTATTTACATACACCTGTTACATTTAAATTCTGTTTGTGTAAAACTCTATCTCCCTGGTTAGAGAAGAGAAAATTGCAATTATGCGAGAGAAGCACACAGCTTTGATGAAGCCCATTGTGTTTGCTTTGGAGCACGTGAGGAGCATCACAGCAGCCCCCGCAGAAACACCTCATGAAAAGTGGTTTCAGGATAACTATGGTGATGCAATTGAAAATGCCCTGGAAAAACTGAAGACACCATCAAACCCTGCAAAGCCTGGAAGCAGCTGGATTCCATTTAAAGAGGTACAGAAGAATCTCAAAAATGCAACTAAAATGAGAAATTCCCTATAGTATACAAAATTTAAATAAGGGTATTCTCCTTTCTTGAAACACAAGATTTTGTAAGCCCATGAAAGTCACCCTGTGACCAGTCATTTATAAGCAGAATGGGAAATGATGTTTTCAATTTGAAAATTTGAGGATGAGTTTGCCTTAGGATTGTGAGCTCTCATCTGTAGAGGTTTCATAGCAGGGAAGGATGTATTGTAAGAAATCAAACTAGGAAGGTGTGCTGGTCCTAAGCTTAATATTGATTGCTACATTTTCATAAAAGATGAAATTTTAATGTACTTGTGTTTTCTATGGAGTATAGTGTTTATTTTTTTTTAAAGTTTATTTATGCATATAGAACTGGTGCACAAGGCAGAGGTTAGGGGAGATGGAAGGGGTGAAAGGAATCACCAGAGATAGTGGGGAGCAGAATAGGAGGACCGACTGAAATACCCCTGAAGGTATTTCAGCAGGGGAGGTCAGAAGTCTGCCAAGCCACGTAGGTCACCACCCTGGCCAGGGATTGAACTTGTGCTGCAGTGACTGCCAATAGTTTCAAAATGCTGATAAAAGCCCTTATACCACCAGGGAGGCCCCAGGAGAATACCTTTAAAAGCGTCTATGTGTGTGTAAAGTAAATCATACAGGAAAATTTTATGATTATACGTTAAAGAATAATTTTAAAAGTTAATTTTTCCCTTTAACGTTGTGATGCAGTTTAAAAAAGTGGAATCAGGGGCCCTCCCTGGTGGTGCAGCGGGTTAAAGCACAGCACTAAAAAACTAACGCCACTTCAGCGTGAGTTCGATCCCTGCCTGCCCTGCAGGTGACCACATGGCGCGGCAGACCTCTCATGATCTGCCCGCCGCTCCCCTCAGCAGTGTACTTCATCAGTCTGCCTGTTCTGCTCCCCACTCTGTCTCTGGTGAATCCTCTCATCACCCCCCCTGCACCTCTGGCATGTACCCCAGTTCTGTGTGCACAAATAAATAAATCTTTTTAAAAAAGTGGAATCAGTGAAACAAAACTGGGAGTCGCAGGTGTCCCTGCCTGAGAGTACCTCTATCTCCACAACTATGACTGAATTTTGAGATAATCATTACCAGGTTTTTTAAAACTTTTTTTTTTTTTTAAGATTTATTTATTTGTGCATACAGAACTGGGGTACAGGCCAGAGGTACAGGGGCGGCAAGAGGCTTCACCAGAAACAGAGTGGGGAGCAGAACAGGCAGATCGAGGAAGTACACTGCTGAGGGGAGCAGTGGGCGTGTCAGGAGAGGTCTGCCGCGCCATGTGGTCACCCCCGGGGCAGGCGGGAGTCGAACTCATGCGGAAGTGGCTTTAGCTTCTTAGTGCTGTGCTTTAACCCGCTGCTCACCAGGGAGGGCCTAAAACTTTTTTTAAAAAACGTTTTTTAAAAGCTTTCTTCTTTTTCTAGGGTGTGTCTATCTGACAGTAAACAGCTGTGTCTTTTGCTCTGTTGCAAGGTCTGAATTGTTATATTTTGGCCTTCCTTGGACAGAGTAGGAGGAGAGGAGACAGTGGGACTTCAAAGTAGAAATTGTCATTACACCATTGTTTATCCTCTGAGGATGGCCCAAATATGTATTCGCAAATTATATGTAGAAACTAGAACATTAGCTAATTTTATTGGTACTTATGAATGAATGTGGGAGAAAATAAGTGTGGTAATACTATAAACTCCTCCTCCCCCACCCACCCCAATACAGATAATGCTGAGTTTGCAGCAGAGAGCACAGAAACGTGCAAGTTACATCTTGCGTCTTGAAGAGATCAGTCCATGGCTGGCTGCCATGACTAATACTGAAATTGCCCTTCCTGGAGAGGTCTCAGCCAGAGACACTGTCACAATCCACAGTGTGGGCGGAACCATCACAATCTTACCTACCAAAACCAAGCCAAAGAAACTCCTCTTTCTTGGATCAGATGGGAAGAGCTATCCTTACCTTTTCAAAGGTAGAAGTTTAAAGAACATTAGTCTGATTATTAATACTTTGTGTGTGTGTATGGTAGGAGGGGATTGTGTTAGGTGAAGTTCTGATCGTCATAAACAGCCTGAAGCACCCTGGTCTTACGTGATTTTGAATGGAAGTGCTTAGAGCCTTTGTAGCAGGAACTCATGCTTGTGAACTTAATGTGCAGAACAACTGAGGTACTAGTAGTAACGCTAGTGTCTAATAGCTTGTGACTGAACAGAATGTTCTCATTGTGTCTCTTGGCTCTTAACTGGTTTTGCGAATTGAGCCCATAAAAAGTGGTGTGCCTCCATCCCATTCCGCCACACCCCACCCCTTCAGTCAGGTACTCTAGCAGCTCTAATTTTGTTTCCGTAGGACTGGAGGATTTACATCTAGATGAACGAATAATGCAGTTCCTGTCGATTGTGAACACCATGTTTGCTACCATCAATCGCCAGGAAACACCCCGTTTCCATGCCCGGCACTACTCTGTAACACCACTTGGAACACGGTCGGGGCTTATCCAGTGGGTGGATGGAGCCACGCCCTTATTTGGACTTTACAAACGATGGCAACAGCGAGAAGCTGCCTTACAGGCACAAAAGGTCAGTAAAAATTGCAGTGTAAATGTACTTCTGTTTGACTGTTCATAAGCATATGTTGGCCTATTCTGTTGTAAGTGAAATATTTATAGACTTACTGCACTTAAAGCATTTTGGAAAGCTTATAAGGGTTGATGAAGTAAAAACTTGGTATCTAGAAAATGTTGAGACACATTTTATAAAAGTGAAGCTTTAAGAGGCAGAAACAATAACTTTGTTTAACAGATGAGCGCACAGGTATTGTGATAATTGCATGTCTTATTTTTTTTAAGTTTTATTTATGCATAACGGAACTGAGGTACAGGCCAGAGGTGCGGGGGTTGAGAGGATTCCCCAGAGACAGAGTGGGGAGCAGATAAGGCCAATTGCGTGAAACACTGCTGAGGGGAGCAGTGGGCGAGAAAGGAGCTATTCACCACTCGCCCCCAACCCCCTGTGGCTTTGGACAGCTTCGTTGTGCTGTGCTTTAACCCGTTGTTCACCAGGCAGGCCCGCTATTCATGTCTTAAAACTTCTGTTGGGCTTACTGGGGTCTTTTTTTTTTTTTTTTAAAGTTTGTACAGACTGCTTTAAAACTCATGTTCTTATGATAAGTGTAAATAAGAAAAAATTTTTTCGTTAATCTCTGGGATATCTTATTTTGTACTTGTGAAACTTATACTTTGATTCAGACTGAAAATTTTATTAGAGACACTATTTTAAAGATTTAGCTATTTATGCATATAGATAACTGGCATACAGGCACGGTGAGAGGACTTACAGAGACAAGAGTGGGGAGCAGAACAGGCAGATTGATGAAGTACATTGCTGAGGGGAGAAGCAGGCGAGACAGGAGAGGTCTGCTGCACCATGCAGGTCACCCCTGGGGCTGGGATCGAACTTGCACTAAAGTGGCTTCACAGTACTACACTGTTAAAACCTTTGTGCCATCAGGGAGGGCCCTTATTAGAGACACTGTAGCTAAGTCTCTTTTAAGAGTAGGTATGTGCTAACTGATACAGCTATGCAGGTCAGTTTCATACAGTTTGGGCTTCAGGCTCCCACATTTAACCAACCGAAATGATACTGCCCCACTGCTCCCCTCAGCAGTGTATTTCAGTCACGCCACCTGTTCTGCTCCCTATTCTGTCTTTGGTGGATCCTCTCACCCGCCACACCTCTGGTCTTTACCCCAGTTCTGTATGCATAAATATTTTTTTAAAAAAGGAGAAAAAGGTAAGTATCAGGGTTGACCAGTTTTTCAATAAAGTATTAGAAAGGTAGAAAGATGGTAAGAAAGATGTGTAGTCTAAAAGAATTTACTATTTGGTGCCTGAAATTTAGCTGGATAGGTGGAGAATGCCACTGAACAGTCCATTTTTAAAATACCACATTTTGGAGGTCCTCCCTGGTGGCACAACATGTTAAAGTGCAGAAAGCTATGAAGGTCTCTGTAGCCACTGCATCATAAGGGAAGATCCTCAGCCAGGGAGCTGACCCACAGGGTGCAGCAGACCTCTCCTGTCTTGCCTGCTGCTCCCCTCTCTAGTGTTATTTCAGTAGATCTCCCTGTTCTGCTACCTGCTTTGGTGAATTCTCTCACTCCCTACACCTCTGGCCTGTACTCCAGTTCTTGTATGCAAAAATAAATCTTTTTTAAAAATAGATTTGGAATAATCTTTATCCCTACTTAAGTAAAATTGATCTTTATGAAATTTAAATCCTTTAAAATGTCTTTTTAAGGCTCAAGATTCCTACCAAACTCAGAATCCTGGAATTGTACCCCGACCTAGTGAACTTTACTATAGTAAAATTGGTCCTGCTTTGAAAGCAGTTGGACTTAGTCTGGATGTGTCCAGACGGGATTGGCCTCTTCATGTAATGAAGGCAGTGTTAGAGGAACTGATGGAGGCCACACCCCCAAATCTCCTTGCTAAAGAACTTTGGTCATCTTGCACCACACCTGATGAATGGTGGAGAGTCACACAGGTAAGCATTTCATCTTGACCCGTAAGCGGTATATTGTCTTTTCCTAGTTTCTTCGTCTTGTCTTGTCATCTTCTATTATTGCCCCCTGCCTTGCTTGAAACTTGTATTTGTTTTTATTCCCCCCACATTTAAAGAGCAGATTTATTAGAGAAAGGGGACGGAAGAATAAAGGACACTTGCATAGATAGAAGCATGCAAGAAGAGCTGCAGAGACTTATACTTGACTTTTGCAGTATTAGGCATGAATATAACTGAGAACAGAATGGAGGGGGCTGTGGCTGAAATGAAAAAGAATAAAAATTTTAGATAGCGAAAACCGATAAGACCAAAGAATAGTTGTTTTAAGTTCAGCATTCTGATTATAACTAAGTAGGACCAGAACAGACCACAGTGTTGTATGTATCTACTCAGTGCAGAGTCTCTCCGACAACATGCAGCAGCCTCCAGGAGTGCTGTCTGTTCTTTCAGAAATCAGCAATAGGATTACAGTCTTAGAAATTTTAGAGCAGCAACTTCATTTGGGAGGGAAATTTGCTAATGATGCTGAGCTTGCTACCCCCTCTTCTTCTTTATTTAGTCTTATGCCAGATCTACTGCAGTCATGTCTATGGTTGGATACATCATTGGCCTTGGAGATAGACATCTGGATAATGTTCTTATAGATATGACAACTGGAGAGGTGGTTCACATAGATTACAATGTTTGCTTCGAGAAAGGTAAAATTAATGTGGATTTTTACATTTAAATGAGGACAAGGGTCTTTTTTTTTTTTTTTTGGCTGAAAGGACAAAAATACAATTTGTCTTTTCAAGGTAAAAGCCTTAGAGTTCCTGAGAAAGTACCTTTTCGAATGACACAGAACATTGAAACAGCTTTGGGTGTAACTGGAGTAGAAGGTGTTTTTAGGCTTTCGTGTGAGCAGGTATGCTGTTTTCTTACACCTTCTCGTAAGGTATGCTGTTTTCTCTTACACTTTTTCGTGTACCTGTTAAATTAACAAAACCCATGAAATGCAAAACTAAAGTACATTTTAATGAGAAAACTTGTGACAAAACTCAAGACTCTTTTGAAAACAGGTACTGCACATTATGCGGCGTGGCAGGGAGACCCTGCTGACCTTGTTGGAGGCCTTTGTGTACGACCCCCTGGTGGACTGGACAGCTGGGGGCGAGGCTGGCTTTGCTGGTGCTGTCTATGGTGGGGGTGGCCAGCAGGCCGAGAGCAAACAGAGCAAGAGAGAGATGGAACGCGAAATCACCCGCAGTCTCTTTTCATCCAGAGTGGCTGAAATTAAGGTGAAGCCAGTGGCATTGTCATTGTCATCTTTTTTTAAGACAGTTAACAAAAAACATTAAAAAATTGAAGATTTTTCATTAGATTTTCTTTTTTTTCCTGCAAGACTGTGTAATGCAATGGCAGTGAAATGGGACTATTGGCTCTACAAGGATGCAGTCACCATTCATAATCACTGGGTGAATTAATGTTTTGAAAAAACTTAATCTTCTTAAGTAGGTTGAAATGTATTTCCCAGTGATTTTTGTTAAGGTTTCTTTAATTGAATAATCTCCTTTGGTCGTCATTTAAATTCCATGGTAGCCAGTGATGCAACTTTGTTTTGTGTGGTGGTGGTAACTACATAGTATCATGGGGTTGACAGTTTATGGTTTTGTGAACTTGACTACATTAATTATCTTGTAAAATGTGGGTGATGCCTCACCTCCTTCAGGTTTATGTTAAAATGTGAATGAATGATGCATGTAAGATGTACTGACAGGATGCTTCTGACAGACACTATCACATCTCATAGTTAAGCCTGCAATTATCTCCCTTATATCTTTTTACAGGTGAATTGGTTTAAGAATAGGGATGAGATGCTAATTGTGCTTCCTAAGCTGGACAGCAGCTTAGATGAGTACCTAAGCTTGCAAGAGCAACTGACAGATGTTGAGAAACTACAGGGCAAGTTGCTGGAAGAAATAGAGTTTCTGGAAGGAGCAGAAGGAGTAGACCATCCTTCCCACACTCTGCAACACAGGTTTGAACAATGTTGTATACTCTTCTTTCTAAGTAGATAATCACTAAGGAGAATTTTAATATTTTTGTAAATACTGTTGACATGAATTAGCTTATTTCTATGACTCAGATGTAATAAAAGTTATTCCAGAGACATAGCTGAAAAGTGTTAATAGACAAGACTCAGGAAAATGTTCTGCTTTATTATATTTAATTGTTTGAGTAATTATAAAGATAGGTGAATCAGGTTGTTAGAAGAGAGCTTGAATTCAGAACACCTAGACTTTGGCTTTCTCTCTAGTTGTATCTGAATCTTTATTCATTTGGACAATGATTATAATTTAGTCCACTATGCTATTTTGTTTTTTTTTTTTT
>NW_004567133.1:11191415-11241726 GCF_000260355.1 Condylura cristata
TTGGCATTTTCTTGCTAGAAGGTACTAAGTGAGTGAAGCTTCACATAGCCATGTGCTCAGGAAAAGGCAGTTAAACATGCAAGTGCCAAACACTGTTTGTGGGTTTGAGAATAACTACAAATTTACGCCTTAAACTTTTTTTTTTTTTTTTTTTTTTTTTTTTTTTTTGGCATTTTCTTGCTAGAAGGTACTAAGTGAGTGAAGCTTCACATAGCCATGTGCTCAGGAAAAGGCAGTTAAACATGCAAGTGCCAAACACTGCTTGAGGGTCTGAGACTAACTACAAATATACGGCTTAAAATTTTTTTTATACCTTAAATGAAATCTGGTGGATATGTTGGAGTTTTGTTCAAGTTGTTGTGGTACAGTGGTGGAAACTCCGGGATCAGGAAAAATCAGAGAAGTAAGAACAGGCCTTGGAGCAGTGCCCTTAAAATCAGAAAGGTGCTTTGCAGGCAGCCCAAGTATGAGCAAAATCAGGATTATGAGAGTACTTAGAAGGAAGAAGGAGAAATTTTAAAAAAAGCTTTTTCACCATTAGGTATTCTGAGCACACTCAACTGCAGACTCAACAAAGGACTGTTCAGGAAGCAATCCAGGTGAAGCTGAATGAATTTGAACAGTGGATAACACAGTACCAGGCTGCATTCAATAATCTAGAAGCAACACAGCTTGCAAGTTTGCTTCAGGAGATTAGCACACAAATGGATCTTGGTATGGGTTGACTTATTTTAGATATTCCTGTGAATTTTGTGTTTGTGCATTTACATGGGGATTTTAGTTTGTGCTGCCTTTCAATGACTACTGATTTGAGATGGTTTCATGGTCATTAATAATTGTCTTTTACCAAAAGGTCCTCCAAGCTATGTGCCAGCCACAGCCTTCCTGCAGAACGCTGGCCAGGCGCACTTGATCAGCCAGTGTGAGCAACTGGAGGGGGAGGTCGGTGCTCTTCTGCAGCAGAGGCGCTCGGTGCTCCGGGGCTGTCTGGAACAGCTGCACCACTATGCAACGGTAGCCCTGCAGTATCCAAAGGCCATATTTCAGAAACATCGAATTGAGCAATGGAAGACCTGGATGGAAGAGCTCATCTGCAACACCACAGTAGAACGCTGTCAAGAACTCTACAGGAAGTAAGCTGCTGACACTTGGTTTTCTTGATTTTTTTATGAGGATTGGCAAAGTTGTTGTATTTCTTTGTTTGTTTTAAAGATTTTATTTTATACATAGAAGAACTGGGGTGTAGGCCAGGGGTGTGGGTTGTGAAAGGATTCACCAGAGACAGAATGGAGAGCAAACAGGTGGATCTACTGAAAAATAATGCTGAGGGGAGCAGTGGGTGAGCCATGAGAAGTCTGCTGTGCCCTGTGGGTCATCTCCTTGGCTGGGTATCGAAATCATGCAGCAGCGGCTGGTGATAGCCTGAGACTTGAACCCCTGCACCACCAGGGAGGCCCCCAACGTTGTGTTTTTTTTTTTGTTTTGTTTTGTTTTTTGGTAAAGATTTATTTATTTGTGCATACAGAACTAGGTTATAGGCCAGAGGCTCAGGGGAGGCTAGAGGCTTCACCAGAGACAGAGCGGGGAGCAGAACAGGCAGATCGATGAAGTACACTGCTAAGGGGAGCAGTGGGCGGGCCAGGAGAGGTCTGCCGCGCCATGTGGTCACCTCCGGGGCAGGCGGGAATCGAACTCATGCGGAAGTGGCTTAAGATTCTTTGTGCTGCGCTTTAACCTGCTGCGCCACCAGGGAGGGCCCCCCAACGTTTTTTTAAATAAGATGATGTTTATTTTCCTGAAAGGAATGGTCAGTAGATGGAATTTAAATACTCACTTTTAAGAGGTGTTAGGAGGAATTGAGCTTGTGTTTTCCTAATTAAATTGTAAGAGTGGTGGGATCAGGATAGTGTTAAACTTGAATTTTGATTCTGTCACTCATTGACACATTGTATAGGAAGGTGATTTGACTCTTGAGACTTATCTGTAAAATGGAAATTATGTCTACTTGTTGAGATTTGTCTAGTGATCAATTACAACATTGCATGTTGTTACATAATATATTTTGTGGAAAGTGTTAAGTTTTATTTACAGACAGGGAGTGGCTGTATTATAAATAAGGACCGTTTTCTGCCATTACAGATATGAAATGCAGTATGCTCCTCAGCCACCCCCAACAGTGTGTCAGTTCATCACTGCCACTGAAATGACCCTCCAGCGGTATGCCGCAGACATAAACAGTAGACTTATTAGACAAGTGGAACGCTTGAAACAGGAAGCTGTCACCGTACCTGTTTGTGAAGATCAGTTGAAAGAAATTGAACGTTGCATTAAAGTTTTCCTTCATGAAAATGGAGAAGAAGGATCTTTGAGCCTTGCCAGTGTTATTATTTCTGCCCTTTGCACCCTTACAAGGTGAGTTACCTAATCACTTACTGAGACCAGTTTACTGTCTTGAAACTCTTGGTGCTTATTGAGAGTTCATGTATCTTTTTAAATAAAGATTTATTTATACTTACAAGAACTGGGGTGTGGGCCAAGGGTGTGGGGGGAGAGTAAGGGGAGGATTCACCAGAGATATTGGGGAGCAGAACTGGCAGATGTACTGAAATGTACTACTGAGGGGAACAGCAGGTGAGATAGGAGAGGTCTACTGCACTCTGTGGGCCAGCTCCCTGGTAGGGGATCGAACTCATGTCGCAGTGACTGGTGAAACCCTGTGCCACCAAGAGGCCTGTATCTTTAGTTCAATACCAAATCGTAGGTATTTTACTTTTGTACCTTAGCAAGTGTTAGGACTACTTTATTTCTTTTCAGATGTGAAGGTGCGTGCGTGTGTGTGTGTGTGTGTGTGTGTGAGCGCACGCGTGTGCGTGCACGTATGAGAGAGAAAAAGAGTTTAGCAAAATCTGTCTCACTATGCAAGTACTATTGCATTTAGGCGTAACCTTATGATGGAAGGCGCTGCCTCAAGTGCCGGAGAGCAGCTGGTTGATCTGACTTCTCGGGACGGAGCCTGGTTCTTAGAAGAGCTCTGCAGTATGAGCGGAAATGTCACTTGCCTGGTTCAGTTACTGAAACAGTGCCACCTGGTGCCACAGGACTTGGACATCCCAAACCCCATGGAAGCTTCTGAAGCAGTTCATTTAGCAAATGGAGTATATACCTCACTTCAGGTGAACACTAGCTTAAATTTTAAAGTATGTTTTAGATAATGTTTATTTCTCACATCTTTAGTTCAGGGAAGCAGTTAGTTAGACTCCCCTTCTACCCTAACCCTTTGGATGTTGCTTAAGCAGTTATTTAACATCACCATGAAGTTTGTAGCTGTACCTTGGTTACTAGTGCATAAATTCTTCACTTATGGCATTAAGTCTGTAAGTGTAATTTTCCTAACTCAGAAAACATTAAAACAATGTATTTCTCAAATATTTATAGGAATTAAATTCAAATTTCCGGCAAATCATATTTCCAGAAGCACTTAGATGTTTAATGAAAGGAGAATACACATTAGAAAGTATGCTTCATGAACTGGACAGTCTTATTGAGCAGACAACTGATGGCGTTCCCCTGCAGACTCTAGTGGAATCTCTTCAAGCCTATTTAAGAAACGCTGCTATGGGACTCGAGGAAGAAACACATGCTCATTACATCGATGTTGCCAGGCAAGTGAATGTTAGCTCTGTTCTGTTTTCTAGTGAAAGTCGGGCTAAGCCAGCTAAAAGGGTTCTGAGCTCTGTTTTTACTGTTGAGTTTAATTCTGATTTTAAGGCAGATATACTTAGTTCTAAAGATGGAGTAACACATCTTTTTTTTAAGGACAATTACAACTTTGATTTCAAAATAGATTGAAATTTATTTTGACATAATTACAGATTCACAGAAAGTTATAAAAATAAAAACGTACAGGGAGCTCTTGTGCACACTTTACCCCACACCCAGCATAGCAAAGCCATGTGATTGAGTCCACAGAGCTCACCAAGATTTCACCAGTTGTACATACATATCAAGACATTCTAGACATTATGCCAGCTTGTATTTCCTGAAATTTATTATTCTTTATAGAGGATTTTAATTCTTCCTTCTTTTCCTCTAGAATACTTCATGCTCAGTATGGTGAATTAATCCAACCAAGAAATGGTTCAGTTGATGAAACACCAAAAATGTCAGCGGGCCAGATGCTCTTGGTAGCATTTGATGGCATGTTTGCCCAAGTTGAAACTGCTTTTGGCTTGTTAGTTGAAAAGGTAACTACTGACTTGGTTTTATGAATAATGCAAGTATTGAAAGTAGTTTGTTCAGTGTGCAAAGAGTGAAAAAACGGACTTTTCCCCCTCCCCCTTTCATTTACATAGTTAAACAAGATGGAAATTCCTGTAGCTTGGAGAAAGATTGACATTATAAGGGAAGCCAGGAGTACCCAAGTCAATTTTTTTGATGATGATAATCACCGTCAGGTGCTAGAAGAGATTTTCTTCCTAAAAAGACTACAGACAATTAAGGAGTTCTTCAGGCTTTGCGGTACCTTTTCCAAAACTTTGTCAGGTAATATTTTGTATTTGAATGGCTGGCTTAGTTGTATAGTGCTTTGGAAGGGTACAGGATGGAGTAGAATTCACTGTATGTTCATAAGAGCTTAAGTATTTTAAGCAAGCAGCATTAATACCTTTAATTTTACATGAAGTATTTAAGAAAATTGTCCTCTTTTAGGGTCAAGTTCACTTGAAGATCAGAATACTGTGAACGGACCTGTACAGATGGTCAATGTGAAAACCCTGTTTAGAAACTCTTGTTTCAGTGAAGACCAAATGGCCAAACCTATAAAGGCATTCACAGCTGACTTTGTGAGGCAGCTCTTGATTGGACTACCAAACCAAGCCCTGGGACTCACGCTTTGCAGTTTTATCAGTGCTCTGGGTGTAGACATCATTGCTCAAGTGGAGGCGAAGGATTTTGGTGCCGAGAGCAAAGTTTCTGTCGATGATCTGTGTAAGAAAGCTGTGGAGCACAACATCCAGATTGGGAAGTTCTCCCAGTTGGTCATGAACAGGGCAACTGTGTTAGCAAGTTCTTATGATACTGCCTGGAAGAAGCATGATTTGGTGCGCAGGTTGGAGACCAGTATTTCTTCTTGTAAGACAAGCCTGCAGCGTGTTCAGCTGCATATTGCCATGTTTCAAGTAAGTATTTCTCATTGCGTTTTTTATCATTGCAGGAATTTAGAAAAATTGAGCAAATTAATATGTTACACTATTTATTGACAAAGAATTCTAAGACTTCCTGAATTGTGCCAGCTCAGCAAAGAATGTTTGTATTTTGGTGTCTTTTTTTTTTTTTTTTTTAATTCCTTGTTTGTTTTTATTTGATTTAAAAATACTGTTTAATTTTTGTGTAGAAGAACTGGGGTGTAGGCCATAGGTGCAGGGGATGTAAGGGCCAGAAGGCTATTTTCATCTTTGTATTTTAGGAGGCAGTAAGGTAAGTCTGATTCAGATCAGACTTGGGTACATTTACTTAGGTTTGAACTTAACTTCCCTAAGGTTTCTGAGTTACTTTTCGGTAGTATAGGGCTAGTGTCTCTCAAGAGTTGATGATGACAAGGGTTAAAGTCTGCCTAAGCACATTATGAATTTAGATATTATTTTAAACTTTCTTTTTCATATATTATATAGGCTTCAATATTGTCAGTAGCTTCAAACAAGTTGTAACCTGTGGAGTAATGTTTGTGGACTACAGATTTCTCCTGAAATCTGTTTTGGCACAACCTTCTTTTCCTTTGCAGTTTCACCATTAGCTGCTATTAGTTCTTAGGTTAAGGAAAGTAATATAGTCAAATTCTGAAACTGCGTTTATTATATATTAATAGTCTTATTTCTGGCACACTGGAATTTTGGGGGTATATTTTAAATGTAATGCTGAAAAATTTTGTACATTATTATTTCCTTAAATAATGATGGCAGCTATATGGAAAACATGTAAAAATTCTTTTAGTTTTGTGCATCTGAATACATTGTAAGCTCTGAGCACAGAGCTTAATTGTAAAACTTAATTGTAATCCAAATGCCTCCTGGAGTCTCCATGTAACATACAAGATTACTTGATCTTTCATCAACAGTTTGTCCCCACCATTCTATCACTTCCTGCCCGCCATCAAGACCTTCCAACCTCTTAACTGTAGATTATTTTCTGGAAAGTTGTGTACTAGATTTACTTTAACTAGAAATCATCTTCAGAATTATTATTTAACGGTTACATTTTATTGATCTGAGAAAATTGTCAACCACCTCAGGAAAATCTTCACCTGATTGTTTTTTTTTTTTTGTTTGTTTGTTTTCCTTCCTTCTTTGTAGTGTTTCTTCTGTTACTGTCTTCTGCCTGCCTGCCTTTGTGGCTGGATTATTTATTTCTCTTCCCCCAGTGGTAATGTGCACCACCCTTCCCTTGTTTAGCTAAAGGTTTTTTTTCCTACTGATTTTATTAAATTTCCTCTTCTTTGAACAGTGGCAGCATGAAGATCTTCTCATCAATAGACCACAGGCCATGTCAGTCACGCCTCCCCCTCGGTCTGCCATCCTAACCAGCATGAAAAAGAAACTCCATACTCTGAGTCAGATTGAAAGTTCAATGGTCACAGTTCAGGTGTGTTTTGTCAGGTCCTCCTTTCAGCCAACACTGTTACTGTTAGTTACAGGAGCTTGCACGTGGTTTTTAAGCCCCAGGAGTATAATTCCTTAAATTTGAAGGTAACCAAATTATTGTAGCATTATGTTCTGAGGAGTAGAGGCATATTAAGAATTCAGGTTTTTAATGCATTTGATGATCATATGCCTTGTACACATGGGAAACTTGAATACTTGTGTTCTGAAATGTTTGTAAGCTGTCGTATCTTTCTTAATCTTTTAAAGAAATCTTTATTTTGGCTGACATTTTATTAATATCTTAAGAAGCCTGTAATTTTATTTTAAGATTTATTTCTGTCTTCAGAACTGGGGCTGAGGCCAGAGGTACAGGGGCGGTGAGAGGATTCACTAGAGACAGAATGAGGAGCAGAACAGGCAGACTGATGAAGTACACTGCTGAGGGGAGCAGCGGGCGAGACAGGAGAGGTCTGTTGCACCATGTGCATCACCTCTGGGGCCAGGGATTGAATTTACACTGAGGCAGCTGCAGCTAGCTTGCAGTACTGCGCCTTAACCCGCTGCACCACCAGGGAGGGCCCAGCCTATGCTTTTTATACTCTCTTGAATGTTTAATTTTTGTGATGTGAAAGGCAGCAGAACATTTTTCCAAACTCTTACTACTGACCCTTTGGTCATTTCAGCTGAATATTTACTCTCCCCAAGCCCCATTCCCCCCCCCCTTTTAAAGATATTTTATTTATGCATACAAAACAGGGTTATTGGCCAGAGGTGAGGGATAGGGGTGATAGGATTCACCAGAGACAGAGTGGACAGGACAGCAAGGCAGATGGATCTACTGAAATACACTGTTGAGAGGAGCAGTGGGCAGGCCAGGTGAGGTTTGTTGTACCATGTGAGTCAGTTCCCTGGATGGGGCTCAAACTGGTGCTGCAGGGGCTACTGATAGCTGATACCTTTATAATACTGCACTTTGAACTTCTTATGCCACCACCAGGAAGGGACCCAACTCTTTTTTTTTTTTTTTTTTTTTTTTTTTTGAGAGAGAAACTAGTCTTGGTGATGGTTATGTTTATCTTTAGATTCTGTGTTCTGTACCTTAGTACTCAATAGTAATTGGTATTTTTCTTTCTATGAATCACGACTAGAATAAAAAACAATATTGTGTGAAAATTTTTTAAATTATAATGAAAATTTTCTGGACCTCTCATCTTTATCTACCTTGTCTTGACAATCTGGGTGGATTTTTTTTTTTTTTAAAGATTTATATTTTACTTTATATGCATACAAGAATGGGTACAGGCCAGAGGTATGGAGGTGAGAGGACTTCACCAGGCACAAAGTGGGGAACAGAACAGGCAGACCTACAGGAATCCACTGCTGAGGGGAACAGCGGGGAGACAGGAGAGGGCTGCTGCAAAATGTGGGTCAGCTTCCTGGCTGGGGATCGAACTCACGTGCAGTGGTAGGTGATAACTTAATAGTGCTGAGACTTAACTCCTTGTGCCACCTCCCATGCCAGGGAGGCCCTAGATGGATTTTTATCATAATTTGTAAGCTTTTGAAGTTGTGGGAAACTACTTTCCATTTTTCACAGTCAGAAGTATAAACGGACTTCCTTGTCCATAGCTCTCTCGGAGTTTGGTGTAGCAAGTACTGTGCCAATTTGTATTTCTCAAACATGTTAAGTCTCAAATATTTAGAGTGGAATGTTAGTGAAAGATTACTTTTGAATGGTTACTGTTTGTTAAAGTTGTTTTCTAAATTTCATGTGCTCCATCATGGTTCTTTTGACTTTCTGTTATGTTATATAAAATGCTAATCCGACATGAAGTCTGTTGGTATTCACTGGAATTCTGCTGGTTTTCATAGGACAAACTAGCAGCTCTTGAAGCAAGCATTGAACAGCGACTCAAGTGGGCAGGTGGTGCCAACCCTGCACTAGCACCTGTGCTACAAGATTTTGAAGCAACAATAGCAGAAAGACGAAATCTTGTCCTTAAAGAAAGTCAAAGAGCAAGCCAGGTATTGTGGTCTTTGTGTGTCCTCTTTGTTTCCAGGTGCAGGATTGTATTAACTGAATGGAAGTTGCATGTAGCATGTCTAGGAACAGCTTGAGAGGTCACCCCTCTATTCCACAAAACTGGGAAGAGGAACTGGTGTTCTGGGGTTTTCGTTAAAGCTAAATCGAAAGACAGTTATTTCCTTAGATTATTACTGCATCCCAGTTAAATATAAATATAAAAATAAAGTATATGCAGCCTTTGTTGGAAAATAGAATTTTAAGTTTATAGTTGTCTAAGGTCACCCAAAGATTTGAATATCATTTTTTCCCACATGGCAATAAAAGATCTTACAGCTTTGTATTCTTCCAGAGGTTGTGGATTAACTTCGTTGTGAACAGGGGGTGACAAACAAAAGTACTATTTTAATTAAATTAAAAAGTATTACAGAAGAAGTGGAGAGTAGGCCAGAGATGCGAGTGGTTAGAGGATTCACCAGAGGTAAGAGTAGGGCGCAGAGCAGGCAGATTTACTGAAATCCACTGCTGAGGGGAGCAGCAGGAAAGACAGGGGAGGTCTGCTGTGCCATGTGGGTCACCACTCTGGGCAGGGATCAAATTCAGGCTGTCACAGTGATAGTGCTGAGACTTAACCCCTAGGCTATCAGGAAGACCCCTATGTAAATTTTCAATCAGGTGCAAAATGTACTACTAATAATGATAACCCATATCTCATATACCTATCCTTCAAATTTTATTTCCTTTATAGTTCTATATAGATCTATCATTTTATCTGTAAAATATTTCAGTAAAGAACTCAAAAGAACTTAATCACAATATTATTATACCTTAGAAGTCAATATTTTGTGATCTTTATTGTAAAGTTGGTTAGAATAGAAACAGAAGGGGAACATTCCAAATTAAAATTTGGACATAACAGATTTCCGTGGAATATAATAACAGTTTTATTATTGAGTAAATTTTGTGTAAAAACAATCATGTAAAAGGTATACTTATTTAAACATCATAGGGACTTCAGACTACCAGCATCAACAGCACACACTTGCCACACTTAACAGCCTGTTTAAGGGTTTGGTCTATGGCCAAAAGAGTCACATGTTCACAGTTTTAGGATCAATTTTGATTCTGAGTTATGGAAAAGAGTAGATATTTATTTCATATCATTGATTGATTTCTTTTCCCACATGTGGTGTTTCCATTTCTCTCTTGCTTCTTCACAGGTCACTTTCCTCTGCAGCAATATCATTCATTTCGAAAGTTTACGAACTAGAACTGCAGATGCCTTAAACCTGGATGCTGCGTTATTTGAACTAATCAAACGCTGTCAGCAAATGTGTTCATTTGCATCCCAGTTTAACAGTTCGGTCTCTGAGTTGGAGCTTCGTTTACTACAGAGAGTGGTGAGTCTTGACTCTTGGAGGGAGGAAAGAGACTCGGTAATTAAAATGATATGGCCTTTATAATGTTCTCAAAATCCGCTTGATCGCTGGTTTACATTTATTGAGCATGTACCCATATACTAGTGATGTACTTCCCAGTGATCTTATTACATACTTAAACAAACAATTCAACTAATGAAATAGTGAAAGAATTTGCAGAATGACAACTGGTGGAAGGACTGTGAAGGTTTAGAGGGGCGGAGAAAAACTGTTAAATGATTCAGAATACTGAAAATAAGATAATAAAAAGAGGGCTAGCAGAAGACAAATGATGGGCAAATTCCAGAAACATGAAGTTGGTAAGTTTGGAAATATTATGGAATTTTAGGCTGTGTTGTAGGAAGATTTAGTTTGATTTTAACAAATGACTTTTGAGTCCATATGAATTATCTTTGTTACAGATCTTAAAAAGAAGTGCTTATTCCCTATATACTTGTGCGGAAAACTTAATGTTATTCTGTAGTTCACAGATTGTTTAAAGTATTGTCAAGTACTGTTTTGTAGGTCATTAAAGCATTACTGGGCCACTGAGGTTCTCTTTGTCAACTTGGAGCTACTGGTACTTTGTGATAACAGTGATGAAGAAATGTTAAACTCTTCTAGCTGATTTTTAAAACTATAACAGATGTTTGCTCTGTTTAGGACACCAGTCTTGAACACCCTATTGGCAGCTCTGAATGGCTTTTGTCAGCCCACAAACAATTGACCCAAGATATGTCTACACAGAGGGCAATTCAAACAGAGAAAGAGCAGCAGATAGACACGGTCTGTGAGACAATTCAGAATCTTGTTGATAATATAAAGACTGTGCTCACTGGTCATAACCGGCAACTTGCAGATGTTAAACATCTACTGAAAGCAATGGCTAAGGTAGGACTAATACTATTGGCACATCTCCCCCAACCCCTTTATAAAATTGAAAGTTGTGATTTATGGAAAAGTGACATTGTAAGAATTTTATAGGCAAAGCAGTTTCCCTCACCTCACATCTTCCAGTTTCTAAATGAATTTGTTCTCCTGAACTACATTTTTTTTTTGTAGTTAGTTTTAATTTTGTGCATAGATAAGCAGGTTTGAGGAGATTGATTCACCCATTCACTTCATAAGTTGTGTAGTAAAGCTGAGAACCAAACTTACTCTCATAGTATTTAGAGCAGTTGCTTCTCTTCTCCACATCCTTATCCCAGATTTTATAGGGTACCTCCAAAATGAATGAATGTTTCTTTTAGTATCTGACTAATTTAACTAATAAGAAAAGTGAGCCCTCAGAAAACACTTAATTACTTCATTACAAAACCAAAATATTAAATTTTAGGATTTATTTTTACTTGTAGTTTTTATAATATTTTCAAAACAAGATTCCTAGGGGAAAAAGAATTGTAATAAAATAATTAAATATATTGCTATGTGAAAACCACTTATTATTAATCAAAAAGTGACAGTCTTTAATTTCTGAACCAAAACCATTTTTCGTAATTGTTGTTATGTGGGTTCTAGGATGAAGAAGCTGCTCTGGCAGATGGTGAAGATGTTCCCTATGAGAACAGTGTTAGGCAGTTCTTGAGTGAATATAAATCATGGCAAGACAATATTCAGACGGTGCTGTTTACATTAGTTCAGGCTATGGGTCAGGTTCGAAGTCAAGAACATGTTGAAATGCTTCAGGAAATAACTCCCACCTTGAAAGAACTGAAAACACAAAGTCAGAGGTAAGAATGCTTTCTGGCCAAATAACATAATTATGTAGTTAATTAATTCGATTTTGTTCAGTAATTTAAAAGTAGTTATCTGGTAAAGCATACCACATAAACCATTTTATTTTGTATTTCAGTATCTATAATAATTTAGTGAGTTTTGCATCACCCTTAGTCACCGATGCAACAAATGAATGTTCAAGTCCAACGTCATCTGCTACTTATCAGCCATCCTTTGCTGCAGGTAGGAATTCCCTGCTTCAGAATTACCTGAATCGTTATCTGTCAATAATCTATGTAGACAAAGATGTTAGCAATTTCATTGTAAATATCTGATTAACTTATAGTCATATAAACCCTTTTTAAAGGGTTTCCTTAAAGCCTGTCATATCTTAAGAGTAAATAAGTGGGATTTTAACTTTAAAGTACTTTTGAGCTACCTGTGTTCAAATACTTTTTAATTATTCACTTATTTACTTTCAAAGGTTTGTGTTATATAAGAATTGGGGTGTAGGCCAGAGATGGCGGGGGTGGGGGTTTTGAGGATTCACCAGAGACAGAGTAGGGGGTGTGGGGAACAGAACGGGCAGACTGACTGCAATACACTGCTGAGGGGAACATGGGACAAGACAGAAGAGGTCTGCTGTGTCATGTTGGTCACCTGTCTGGCAGGGGATTGACCCCTTGTGCCACCAGGGAGGCCCTAAATAATTTATTTTTGATTATGAAATGTATGCTTGTTAGGTAAACAGAGAAATGGTCAATAGAAAATTTATAGTTGTAGCCCCACCCTGGTGGCGCAGCAGGTTAAAGTGCACCGCTGCAGAGGTGGCCATAGCCACCATCTTTGGATGGATTACCCAGAGGTGACCACATGGAGCATCAGACCTCTCCAGCCTCGCCCGCTGCTCCCCTCAGCAGTGTACTTCATTGATCTGCCTTTTCTGCTCCCCACTCTTGACTATAGTGAATCTTCTCACTGCCCCTGCACCTCTGGCCTGTACCCCAGTTCTGTGTGCATAAATAAATAAATCTTAAAAAAAAAAGAAAATTTATAGTTGCATTTCAGTTAGGTGTAAAACTGCTGAATTGTTGGTTCACTTCTGGATATTTTTGTTGCTTTGTCTACTTAATATTAAATTGATAGTTTTCCCTGCCAGTAAATCTTTTGAAAAAATGACGACCAAATTTAATGTGGTAGTCTGTGACTACCATGCTAATCTTTTATGGTTAGACATTTAAGGCATTTATAATGTTTTGATGTCACAACAAGCTAGTATATCACTGTACAGATTCACATCTGAATGTCTGGGTTTGTTTTTAGGAGGGCAGTTTCTTTTTCATGGGCAGAAAACCTTAAAATTGTGAATTAAAAATCCATTTCCAGACAGTCATTTGTAGTTGATGGATTGAGAGAGCATCACTCTGCTTTTAACTCATTGTCCCATGCCATTTTCTGTTTACATGTAAATTGAGCTACTGCAACTCTTTTTCTGTAGCAGTCCGGAGCAACACTGGCCAGAAGACTCAGCCTGATGTCATGTCACAGAATGCTAGAAAGCTGGTTCAGAAAAATCTTGCTACATCAGCAGATACTCCACCAAGCACCATTCCAGGAACTGGCAAGAGTGTTGCTTGTAGTCCTAAAAAGGCCGTCAGAGACCCTAAGACTGGGAAAGGTAAACAGTTAGGATAAAGATGCCTTAAATATTTCCACTAAGTGATGGTTTGGCTTAACATTTGTTTCTGTTGCCTCATAGCTGTGCAAGAGAGAAATTCATATGCAGTCAGTGTGTGGAAGAGAGTGAAAGCCAAGTTAGAGGGCCGAGATGTTGATCCAAATAGGAGGATGTCAGTTGCTGAACAGGTGAGTTTTTGAAGGGTGATCCTCTTATTTATTTCCATCATGGTTGATCAAGAAATGAGGAATTAAATCTCCTTTTAGGATCCAGAAGATTTTGGGTAACACAGCTCTGGAATTGTCATATAGTCACCATCCTATTACCACTTTCCCTTTTTCCCAGCCCTCTTTCACAGAAATTTAAAATGTGAATTGACGCTCTTTAGCAGATGAGCAGCAAATTTGCATTTTAAAGAGGACCATATAAAAGTTTCGTATGAAATGAAGAAGACATTTTTGGGTGCAGGAACAGTTTCTATAAAATGTTCTTGGGTTTTGACTTGAGTCATTACTCTGAAATTTTCTCATTAAAATTATGTATATAAATTGAGAGTATGGCCCCTCCCTGGTGGCGCAACGGCTTAGGACACAGTACTGCAAGCTAGCTGCAGCAGCATTGGTGTGAGTTCGATCCCCAGCCCCGAGGTGACCCACGTGGTGCTGCAGACTTTTCCTGTCTCACCCACTGCTCCCCAAGGCAGTGTACGTTGTTGACCTGCCTGTTCTGCTCACTTTGTCTCTGGTGAAGCCTCTCACCGCCACTGCACATTTCATGTCTATACCCCAGTTCTGTATGCATAAGTAAATCTTTTCAATCGATCAATAAAGTGGAGAGCAAATCCCCCCCCCATATCTTTAAAAATTGTAATTTGCTTTATCTTATTGTTTATTTGTTTCCACAAATACAATTTTTTAGAACCCTTGGAGAGTTAGTTGGAGCCATCATAATACTACATGCCTAAATACTTCAGTATATTTCTCTGAAAATATTATAATACATAGTTACATTACTCAGTTGTAAATTCAGAAAACAACATTGTCCATACATGGCTAACACTTAGTCCATATTCACATTTCTTCAATTATTACCATTGTCCTTTATTCTTTACCTTTTTCTCCTTTTTTTATTTTATTTATTTATGCAAATAAGAGCTGGGTTTTAGGCCAGAGGTGTGGGGGCAGAATGAGAGGATTCAGCAGAGACAGTGGGGAGCAGAACCGGCAGATTGACTGGAAATACACTGCTGAGGGGAGCAGCAGGGAGACAGGAGAGGTCTGCTGTGCCATGCGGGTCACTCCCTGGCCAGGGATGGAGCTTGTGCTGCAGTGGCTGCAGACAGCTTCATATTGCTGAGACATGACCACTTGTACCACCAAGGAGGCTTCATCTTAATCCTTTAAGCTGCATTCCCCACTCCTCCAGTACAATGTGTAAGGTTTATTCTGCATTTCATTTACTTGTTTTAGTCAACTTTTATAGTTAGAACAGTTTTTGAGACATTTTATTTTGGCATTGACATTTTTTGTGTCCAGACCATTTTGTTTACAGACTATACCTCAGTTTGCATTTGTGTAATATTTTCTTCTTAAGTAGATTCAAAATCAGTTGTTATAGACAGGAGTACCATGCTAGTGATGTGTCATAGCTTTCTCAGAATTTTACATCAAAGGATACTTGCTGGTTTATGCCATCTTTGGTATTATCAAATCTGCTTATTTGTTCTGGGTAATGTTCACCATTGTAAATTACCTTTTCTCTTGTAAGGTTAAATTTTGAGACTGTTCTTTTTTTACCCCCCATTGCCAGTCAGGTTTCTTATTTAAGGCTAGTCTTCTGCGGTAAGCAGAGAGACAGAAGATCATTGTGTGGGTCATCATTTGATAACAAGAAAATGAGGTGGAGCTCAAGGTTCTGCATGTTCTGTCCACATGCAGAGTGATGGTCTAGTCCAGGGCTGTGGACCCAGTGCCTGGGCAGTAGTCCAGGTTCTCTTGACTCATCACAGCCAGGCAGCAGTGACTTCACATGAGTGTTACAGAATTGAGTATGATTACCTTGCTCAGTGAAGCATGTGGTGCAGAGGTGGTGCTAGGGGATGAGGTGAGGCTGGGGTGCCTTCTTGCTCTTCATGCTGTGGCTTCTACAAGTCAGCATACTCGCACCCAACACATGGCATGGGATGAAGTAGTTGAGGGCATTCTGTGTGAGAGCTGAACTCTCCTCTCCGTGGGTGCCACTCCACATAGGCCATTCCAGGTGTGGCTGGGACCAACCTGGCAGCCTAGAAATCTGGGGCACAAGCCACTGCTGCCATTTTGACCTTGGCTGTTCTAATTTCTAATGTTTTGGTACCCACAATGCAGTTTAATGTCAGTAACGAAAGTTCTTTTGTCTTGTTTGTATAGCACTTGACCCTAAATTGTTCTTGGGCAAGAGTCATTCTTTAGAAATAACTTGTCAAAAACTTTGCATGATTTACTGAGACAAGGATATCTTTACCTCACAAACTTTTTGACAAGTTAAGGAATTGTGTGCTTATATCACTGTCTAGCTCTTGTCCATCTTTATTTTTAAAAAGATTTATTTATGCTTGCAAGAACTGGGGTACAGGCTAGAGGTATGTGGGGGGTGAGACAGTTCATCAGATACAGAGTGGGGAGCAAAACAGGTGGAATGACTGAAATCCACTTCTAAGGGGAGCATCCTGTAGATGAGGAGAGGTCTGCTGCGCCATGTGGGTCAGCTGCCTGGATGGAGAGCAAACTTATGCTTCAGTGGCTGTGGACAGCTTCATAGTGCTGTGCTTTAACCAGTTGTGCCACCAGGGAGGGCCTCTTGCCCATTTTTTTAGAGGATCCTTCACTATTGTGCTTTTTAATTCAGATAATAAGTTTTATATGAAAGAAAGTTAAGGGGTAAGTGTAGAGTTTTTTGCATAAAACTTTGGGTATAGATTATAATTCAGCAGCCATTCATTGAGCAATTGCCAGGTAATTGTACCCTAAAAGATGTCTGGCTATCTTTCTTACTACAAGAGAAACTTGGATTGATCTGTCAAAACTGGATTTTGATAATCACCCAACTTGTGCTCAAGGATCTTACAGGCTTTTTTTTTTTTTTTTTAATATTTATGCATACAGAACTCTGGGGTACAGGCAAGAGGCTCAGGGGCAGTGAGAGTATTCACCAAAGACAAAGTGGGGAACAGAGCAGGCAGATTGATGAAGTACACTGCTGAGGGAAGTAGCAGGTAGATCAGGAGAGGTCTGTGGCGCCATGAGGGTCACCTTTGGGGCTGGGATGGGACTCATACTGAAGTGGCTTTAGCTTCTTAGTGCTGTGCTTTAATCTACTGCGCCACCAAGGAGGGCCTGATATGACTTTTTTTTTTTTAAATACAACCTAAATGTTCACCCAGTGATTTCACTGCAAAACTTCAGGAGTACCGATGGGCCAGTGGGGTCACAGATCATGTAAGGTTGTGAATTTCCTAGGACAAACGTTCTGTCAGCTGTAGAAATTACGAGGGAAACTTAACTTACTCAACTCTTCATCCACTGTAGCAACTACATTGCCTCTTGGAGTTGACTTGTGTAATTAGAAACTGAAACAATTCATAGAACTCATGTACTTTAAATTTAAAGTGGTTTTACTATCTTCTTTTTATAGGTTGACTATGTCATTAAGGAAGCAACTAATCTAGATAACTTGGCTCAGCTGTATGAAGGTTGGACAGCCTGGGTGTGAATGGCAAGACAGTAGATGAGTCTGGTTAAGCGAGGTCAGACATCCACCAGAATCAACTCAGCCTCAGGCATCCAAAGCCACACCACAGTCGGTGGTGATGCAACTGGGGGTTACTCTGAGGAAACCTAGGAAATCTCGGTGCGCTACGAAGTGAATCCTGCAGGACAGCTGCACTCAGGGATACGCCCAACACCATGGCCTGCAACCCCAGGGTCAAGGGTGAAAGAAAGAAAGCTCACCGCCTGAACACGGAGATTGTCTTTCTGCCACAGAACAGCTGCAAACGTGTCAGGAGGTTAGCTGCAGAAAGAAATCGGGATGTCGCGGAGCACAGAGTGATTTGGAACTCCATTCCACCTGACCCTGTGTGTACAATCCAGGAAAAAACCCCGCTCAGAAACAGAGAATACTGGGGCCGAGAAGAAATCACAGCCAAGGAAGATTTGATGCATTCAGATTCTAGTGTAACACTTGTTGCTTGGCAACAATACTGGTTGGGTTGACCAGTAAGTACAAACAGGCTGAGATATGAATTTCAGAAATGGACTGAAAACGGAGAGCTATGTAACAGAAACACTACATTGGAAGGACTTCTGAAATGAAGGGAAAAAAACAAAACAACCCATCCTTCTCCCCAACCCTCCTCCACTACCCACTGCCCTTTTACCTGATATAGATTAGCCATCTCTCAAACTCATTTTTGTTTCAATCCTTATATTTCTTATTCTTTGCTCTCAGTGCTGTTAACAGCTTACATTTGGAGTGATAAACAGAAATTTCTCCAAAACCATCAATAACATGGGAAATTCTGGGATTGTTTAAAGGTCTGATGATCACATACAAAATGTAATTCTGGTTATTTAAGTTATTTCTGTGATTCTATCATGTACAGTTTCCAGAATTGTCACTGTGCATTCAAAAGTAATGAATCTAACAAACATTTGATTTAATGTACACTCCCTTTGCTGATAGTGTGCATTTTTGGGAAGTCATTCAAATTTTCCCTCTTCTGTGATTGCTGTAGTTTCTTTCATAGAAAATAGCTAATTCAATGTAATCTTTTACCTTTTTAAAAGCCAGGATAGAGTATCTATTAGAGTTTTACATTGTTGATGACAGATTAACAATAAAGTGATGTTCTGGTGGAGGTAGAGTGAAATGTTTTTTAATTCAGTTTCCTAATTTGATACTTAATTTTACTTTACAAGGTGATACTTTTCATTTTCAAAGTGTAAATTATCCTTTTGATTTACAGACTGTAAATTATCCTTTTGATTTACAGTCTGTAAATTAAAAGTGCTTTCATTTACCTGGCATTTTAGGACATGTACATGAAACATCAGCAAAAATGAGAACCACCACCATCTTTTATTAGGTTCAGTTACTAGTCTGTGAAGTACTTTTTGTACAATTTCTATAGTTTGCTGTTTAGTAATTCATTGTGAGTTCATGATCAAGGTTTCCTTAAATTATCACTGCATTTCAGTACTGACCTTGTAAATTCAATTGTTGGTCCAAAATAAAAATCCAGACTAGGATTCCTAAAATCATCTATCAGCACAAACTAAAATACAGTTAAAAATCTTCTGTACATTTTTCTTAACCTGCATTTTAGAAATTAGAACTGTAATTGCTTTCTAGTTACCAGTCTTCACAGACACACAAAATGTGTTAAGGATGAATTCCACATAGCTCTGATCTTTTCTGTATTCTATGCCACATTATAATCTTTAAATACCTACAACAGAATGCACTTCAGTATCAGTGATTTTTTTTAAAACTGTTTTGACAAGTATTGCAAGAGTGGTGGTATTTTTAAATACCCATGTGTCGTCTAGTAGTAAGTTAAGGAAACTCATGCATCAACTTTTATTTTCTTCATCTTGAGCCTCATTTTCACAATCAAAACTTAGCTGGAATAATAATGCCATATTGTATTTTGCACTCTGCTTTATTTCCTAAAGACAGTGGGAGCATTCATCACTTGATTACCTCTGCTCTCTTAAGATTAAACAGGTTTTTCACAACATTCTTTATTGTCCCAGGAAAAACTTTTGTCACAATGATTAAAAAAACCAGTTCACATTAGTTTGTTCTCTCTAGATGGTATTTAGAAATTAGTTCCTCTTTGATAAAGAAGATAAGTGGATTTTATTGCCTGTGAATTTTAGGTTTCAGAGGTACCTGGCAAAAATACATGCCTCTGGTAAATTATCTACCACTTTTGTTGTAAAATGGTCCCTCAGAGAATAGTGTGGCATATAAGTATTTGGTTCAGGGCAGATAAGAATAATTGATGACTTCAAATCTTAATCTTTGCTGCACTCTGGGCTATGAGACCCTCCTCTGTAGGGTTTGGCTTTCTCTGGGAAGTCATTCTCAAAGGCGCTTTATCATTTTGAACTGTTGTAAGAAACCTCAATAGTTAGCAATTTTATCAGTGGGTAAAAGGCTCTAGTGGTAGAGCAAATTGAAGATGGCGCTATATTTTGGGGATCACCCTGTAAAATAATGGAAAGCTTAAGAGTGCTGTAGTTAGTAATACATTTATGGTGATACAAAGTACCTGTGGAGAACCAGGGAATCTGCTCTTCTCTCAGATTCGGGGGGTACCGAATAACCTACAAACCACCTCTTCTTCAAAGTACCCCCTGGAAACTGAGGTTTCTCTTGTGTTTTTGTCTTTAATTTGCTAAATAAAATTGCCTGACTTTAGTTGCTATCTCTGCGAAGCTGTGGAGGTTTAGAAGTTCTTGGAGCTGCCTGTAGCCTGTTTCTTTGGTGTGTCTTAACTATATCTGGTCATGAGTTCTTTATAGTTTGCTAGATAATTAGGTTCTTTTGTGTCTGACACTTGCAGTTTTTCACATATGTGAGAATTGATAATCAAGCTCTTGATCTGTTTCCCTGAATTGCTTTTTTAGTGCCCTAACCCCAGGTTTAGGGTGAGGGTTTGTATTACAAAGAAAAACTTCCATCACTCTGCCCTTAACACTTGCCTCTATTACCTAAGCTTAGTTAGTAGTTAATATTGTCCCGTGTTTGGTGTTATCTGCATTTTTTTTAATGTGGTTTTTCTGATGTGTGAAATTTAAGGAAAGAGCCATTTTAAAATGCCAAGCAGGGCAATGCAAGTACAGCCAAATATTAGAGTTGATGTGCAATCTTAGGTCATTTTAAACCCGGGGTATTATAGGCAGTACTTTGAAACAGAGTCTTCCTGGCCTATTTTCCTCCACATATTTGTAATTACGCTGGGGGCTTACTTTTTTGGCAGTACTAAAATCAAGGGAGCTGGTTCTTCTTTTCTCTTTCTCTGATTCTTTTCATATTAAACCACCTACAGTTAACCTGTTAGTCCAATTCATATACATTAAAAATCAGTGAATGCTTTGTTAGCACAGTTAAGTATCTTACACAAAATTAGTTAATGAAAACCAATAGCCTTCCATTCTGTAACTTGTGGAGCTTGCAAAATGCCAGTAATTTAGAGCTAAGGCATCCCTCTTGCTTAAAAGGGTAGATAGGATGTATTAATGTGAGTTTCACGAAAAGAAGGTATTTTGTTTTCAGTGTTTGGGTTGTACTAAAGATTTCATAATGAGGGGAAAGTTAGCATTCCAAAACTTTATGCTGGGGGAAGAGGAAATTAAATTCACTGTATTATGAACCTCTAAGGGTTTGTTGCACTTTTCCTGCTTTGTAGGCCTGGGTAATAGTCTCACCATCCCTTATCTACCAGGGCACGGTTCAAGGTGGTCTCTTGCTTTCAGTGGGAACTGGGCTGGGCTTACCTAGGGAAAAAGCTGTTGTGCTAATGTGAAAATGTCATACAATTGGCTGAACTTTTGAAGATGGTAAGCTTAAGGAATTGCATGTTGTTCCGAAATGCAGACTTTTTTTTTTTTTTTTTCGAAACAAGCTGATTTTTTTTTCTCTTCCTGACTTAAGTTTCAGCTCCCATTAAAAGTTCTTATGTCAGTTATTTTTCTGGTTTAAATTTCCCTTGCATTTCCACCTGTCATGTCCATGGCAGTGACATACTTCACTTACCTGTTTATTTACTTTACCTTTCTTATAACAGCAAATTAAGTTGAAAACTGAATCTTCCTTGTCCTAGTAACATTGTATAAAAAAGTGACTTCTCTGTACAAAGGTTGCAATGCCTCCTGATGGATATAATTTTGTGATTGTATTTAAGATTAAAAGTTGAATAAATCACACCAGCTTCCTGAAAATGTTCATGATGCATCTTTTTGAAAACAAAAATACATGCCTACTTTGTGCATATTTGCATTAATGTGGCAAAGATTGTATGAAATACCTGTTTTTCAAAAAATAAACGTCTCAAAAATAGCATGTAAGCTTTGGATTTATTTGGTCAAAGGTCCCAGAAAACTTCATATGGGTAGCTTTTTTAAACACTAATACTGAAAAATTTTTTTAAAGAACTTAGTTTTTTGGTTCCCAGAGTGCCAGTATTTTTCAGTAGCAGTGGAAATTTTACTAAGATGTAAAGTTGTTAGTATTAAGACCCAGTTTATTTAGCTTAAATATAGGTAACACTCAAAAACAACTTCAGCCTTCCTATTGGCCTAGGAATCAAGTCTCAGCGCTATCACTGCTGAGGCCGAAGTTTGATCCTGGCCAGTGAGCTGACCCCCAGAGTGCAGCAGACCTCTCCTGTCCCGCTCCCTTTCCCCCTTAGCAGTGTATTTCAATAATCTGCCTGTTCCGTGTCCCACTCCACTGTGGTGTCTTCTCACTCCACACCTCTGGCCTACATCCCAGTTTTACTTAAAAAACCTCAAAACCTCCTGTACAGTAACATTAATATTTCCCAGGCTATTAAAGCACTGAAGAACTAAAATGTCCAGCTTGTTATAATAGCTGTTCGCATTTGTTGCAATGGGTTATGTTAGGATTTGTGTTAGCTGTCAGTCATCTGGCATAATTTAAAAGATCATATCTTGTATTTATAGCACAGAAAACTCAAGAAAGGTACTTTATAGGTGTATTTTAATAGGCCAATTAGAAATTTCATGGAAAGAACTTTTAGCAGTGCTCTGAGGCTATTAAGTCACAAAGTCCTGGAGATTTGGGAATACATTTCTTGAGTAACAAAAAACTCCCTGGAGGGAGTGTGTTAACAGTTGTTTATTTTTCCCACCTACCTCAGTTCTATAGGCAGGTGCTGAAAAGTTCCTTAAATTGTTAATAGGGGGCTTGTGTAAACCAGAAGTTTTCTGTAGCCAAAAATAACTACAGTATTAAAGTTAGTTGTTAACTGATAACTGGCACTTTACTGGATATACTCTGATTGCTGACTGGGACCTTCTTTTCTAAGAGATGGAAGAGGATCTGCATTTCACATGACAGCTTTAAACTCTCCCGAGTGGAGTCTTTGTCAATTAGCTGGCTGCATGTTAGCTACCAGATCTCATCGACCACATATCCAGAGTAGCACTGGCGTCTCTTTCCCTAGCAAGGCTAGCCACCCCCATCAAGTATTTCCACCAGCTCCAGCCGCCTCACTCAGTCTTCGCGCTGGCATGGCAAATTTCCCCCCCTTTGCTGAAATCCACGATGCGTGTGTCCCCCAGGCTGGCTCAGGCAGTGTGCCTCTAGTAGTGCCCTCACATTTCTTTATGCCTTCTCTGGATTCTTTAGAACCTGGTAGCTATTTAAGGGGTGTTTTGACAAAGCCAGTTTAAAGTTCGATGCCATCATTAATGACAAAAGGCTGAAAGTGGAAAACTGGTGCGTCCATCCAAGGCCAACACGTGACACTACTTTCTCTGTTCTGAGTCATGCGGAAGCTGATGCCTGAAGTCCTGGGGGGACAGAGGCAGCAGTGTGCTAAGAATCCCATGGTTGATGACGTTACCGCTCAGCAGGACCTCGAGTGTAAGCAAGGTCTTATCAAAACCAGCTCCTCTGGGGGAAGATCAGTTTTCCAAGCAAGCACTTTCTCCTAAAAGACCCGGTGTGAAAAGCCGAGGGTATCCACCGGTGTTTCCGCGCGCTCTCAAGCCGCCCCGTCCCCCTTCCCACCCCCCCCCCCCCCAACTAAAGCGAGTAAGAGGGTTAATATAAAAACCACAGAGAATCTACACGAATAGCTCCCTTCACAACCTCCTGAGGTGGGCCCGAGCCTTGGAGTCCCAGATCCAGGCTCTGATGCTCAGGGGCCGGGCTAGGGTCGCCGGGACAGGGACTGGAGCAAAGAGGGTCGTGCCCCTAGGGGCCCGGCCAGGCCGGGAGCCAGGCGGGCAGAGGTCAGCCAGCCCCCCGTCTCCAGGAGGTTGGCATCACGGGCGCACTTCCGCTCTCCGCCTGACGTTGCGCGGCGTATTTCTTCTACGACTAGGTTTTCCCGAGAGGCTCCCGAGCAGCTGTGCACACCACCCGAAAGACGCCGGGGCGATCACCCCCGAAGGCCAAGACCAACCCACCGCTCGCGAGGCGGCAGTTGAACCGATTCCGAAGAGCCTGGGAGGGGCGTCGCACAAGTCTCGGGCGCTGATTGGCCATTCTGTGACCCCGCCCCTCGGCCGGCGAGGCCTCGCTTTCCTTTAACCTCGTTTTCAAGCCATGCGCTGGGCAGCAGTTGGTCGGTTCTTCCTGAGCTTGAGTTCGATCTGTCCAATGAGGAGCGCGCTTCGCGCTGGCTGTCGGGAAAGGCACCGGGCTATATAAGGCCTGCGGGGCGTACCCTGGCCGTGGGGTCTCCTTGCGGGTATTTAGTGCTGTTTTGTTCCAAGGGCGACTTTCGCTCGCTGAGGCGGTACCTCTGGGACGATGGCAGAGGGAGATAATCGCAGCGCCAACCTGCTGGTGAGTGCCGGCTCCTATTCGAGAGGGAACCGAGTGGGGCCTCGACCTGGGTGGGCTCGTTCCTGTCACCCGCCGTGGCCCGGCCCCCCTCGGTGGGTGCCCAGGCGACGACGCGGTGGACCTAAGACACCCCCGGAGGAAGGTTCGGCACTGGGCGTAGAGGGCGCGTGATTAGTCACGACGAATGGGGGTTGAGGAGGAAGTGGGAGAAGGGGGACCGAGACGGAAACCTGGGGCAGAGGGCCGGGCGAGGGCGACCCAGCGCTTTTGGGGCCCAGGCGCCAGCCCTGGCCAGGTTAGCGCCTCTTTGATCGTGGCCCTGTGTCCCTTCATTCTTTTTCCCAGTCCACGGACAGGAGAAATCCTGTTAGGAGTTGTCACAGCTTAAAATGGCAGAGAGGCTGCGAAACTCTCCGCCGGGAACCGGGAGTGGGGTACAGGTGGAAAGACAATGGGGTTGGGTGGGTCTTGGCGTTTGTACGGAATTTGAACGTTGAGGGGTGCACTTGGGGCGACTTTTGATTAAGCAGAGATCCGAAGGAACTGAGGCGAGTTTTTATCACAGGTGGACAAGTTGAACGGATTGAAGGCACAGTCTAGGCAAAAATGAGAGCGAAGCCAGTGTTTTTGTCTCCATTGCCCTTCCCCCGAGAAAGTTAGGCCTCATGCCGCAGCCACAGTGAAAGAATTTAATTTTTGACTTGATTTTCCAGGAGTACAGTGTTAACGCATTCAGTGATGTTGCTGAGCAGCTTTGATTGTGCGGGATTTTCACTTTGCATTGGATTTTAGAAACGCCTGACTAGTCAGCGTAGTTAGCCCCAGCCAGGTTCCTTAAGAGGATCGGTTGAGGCACCAAGAAGTTGGTGGAGTTGACGCGGCTCTGGAAATGACAGGTCCTGGCCTAGAGCTCAGCTGCTCTTTCCAGCAGAGCAGTATCACATCAGGGAGAGGGAGGCCTTTGGTCTTGCATTCCCTGATTCAGATCTGTTAATTTGAATCTCAGTGTCTCTCAGTATCCTCACTTGTAGAATGAGGGTAACAACCCCTGGTAGCATGCTGGGAAGAGTGATTAAACTAAATGGATTAAATACTTGGCACAGTTTCTCGCACAAAGTAATCTTGAAGTCATCCGAGTGACTGCTAGAATCTTTATTTAGAGTAAGGTGCACTGACCCCTGTGATGACATTTCTAGGGACACTTGGTTTTCAAAATGTTCCAGTTTTTTCCCCTCTACCAAAATTGTCTGAAGGGCTTTAGGGCCAGCATTAGCTCATCCCAGAAGTCCACTTTCAGCTGATTGTCAGATTTGCAGAGAAACTTAGTCCGATCAAAATGTAAGAAGCAGTTTTGAGATGTTTACTTTAAAGCACCAAGTGATTTGGTGAAAGTAGTTTTCCTTAATTTGCAAATAAGGCAAATATCTAAATGAGTCCATTTCAAAGAGCTATTTTGGAAACTGAATGCTGTTCAGAGAGAGGCTTTCCTAATGGATTTAGAATAGGAGTTCAGATCAGTGCAATGACAAAACAGATCAATTCTAACCACCTGAAATGAACTTAAGGTGATGTAATTTTTTTAAAGACTGGGCACTGCCACTTAGTGGTACATAATTGTGGGAAAGGTAGTTAAGCATTCTGAGTTCACTTTCTTTAGTTGTAAAATGGGTCTTCTTATCCATTCCTTGGGGCCTCTATAAGGATTATGTTACATCAGATATGTAAAAATAGATAGTGCTCCCACTAATTTCTGTCTCTGGTAGCAACCTTGCAGGGCTTTTCAGAAACTAAGTTGTTTAATAAGATAATGATTTGAATAAGAGCTATTTTGCATACTTTGTACCTTAGAAGAATTTCAGCTCTCTAGGAACCATAGAAATTTTGAGAGTGGTTAAACGATCGCTTTAAATGTTGTGCATATGTAGGCTGCTGAAACTGCAAGTCTGGAAGAGCAGCTGCAAGGATGGGGAGAAGTGATGCTGATGGCTGATAAAGTCCTCCGATGGGAAAGAGCCTGGTTTCCACCTGCCATCATGGGTGTGGTTTCTTTGGTGTTTCTGTAAGTGAGCGATTAAATTACTACAGTTTGTGTTTATTAGTTATAAGGCTCAGGTAAATATGGCCTCCATTTATGAAAGTACTTTAAGTCTTTTGTAATGTATAATCTGGAAAGAATGCCTTTTCTTGGAGCAGTTTTCTCAGTTTTCAGAATTTGTAGTACTTACATAAGCTTGTAATCTAATGCAGCTGAATTAAGAAATGACTCAAACTTTTTGGCCCTAAGACACTTTATGTTCTTAACAAATACTGAGGGCCCCAAAGAGCTTTTTATTTTATCTCTTGATATTTACATTAACCATTCCGGCTTAATGTCACCATGAAGGCTTTGGAAAATCACTCTGAAAATTAGAATGAAAAGGGCAAGTGACATCTTTGGGAACTTGTGGACTAAGTGTAAATAGTTAAAACACCGTCAACAATGAATAATGACTTTCTCTAATTTTTTTTTTTTTTTTTGAACAGGACTATCTACTATCTAGATCCATCTGTTCTGTCCGGTGTTTCCTGTTTTGTTATGTTTTTGTGCTTGGCTGACTACCTTGTTCCCATTCTTGCACCTAGAATTTTTGGCTCCAATAAATGGTAGGTGGCATAATGATTTGGCAGCCTAATTTCTGAAAAGTTACTGGGTGATCTGGTGGCTGTAATTAATAGTCACCAAAGGGTTAGATTTATTGCTTTTATATGATAACTCTTTTAGCTGATTCAGAATAAATCATGAATTTCCAGTACTTACATCACCATAGTTTTTCAGGGCCAGGCTTTTATTCTGAAACTGTTTTTCTTTTTAGGCTTTTCAGTGGGAAGTAAGTTTTTAAAAATAACATTTCATAAAGGTTTGCAGAACTCATAGTTTTACATTTTATATTTCCTCCGAAACTTAAAATGTATAGTTAGTTTCACAAGTTACTTTTAATTTTTTAAAGATTTATTTATTTTTGCATATAGAACTGAAGTACAGGCCAGAGGTGTGGAGGTGGGTGGTGAGAGGATTCACCAGAGACAGAGTAGGCAGCAGAACAGGCAGGCTGAAATCCATTGCTGAGGGGAACATTGGGCAGGTCAGGAGAGGTCTGCTGTGCCATGTGGGTCACCTCCCTGGTTGGGGATCGAACTTGAGCTGCAGTGGCAGTGATAACTTAATAGTGCTGCACTTTAACCTGTTGCACCACCAGGGAGGGCCCTCATAAGTTACTTTTAAATAAATACAAAAACAGTAATAGTAGATTTTTATTCAGCAACAGCTACTTATTGAATGTCTGCTGATATGTTAGGTGCTGTTCTAGGTACTGTGAAATATTTTGACTTGCACTGCATACTAGTGGGTTGTTGATTTCAATTTTACCAGTCTCTGGTTATTTATGAATTATTTATGAAAGTGTAGGTCACATTAAAGTACCTTTTTCTTTCTAAAAAGTACCTTTTACTTTCTAAAAAGTACCTTTTTAGTTTAAAGACTTATTTATGCATACAACAACTGGGGTGTAGGGCTGCAGTGCAAGGGATTGGGGGAGTTGAGAGGATTCATTAGAGACAAAGTTGGGGGGCAGAACAGGTGGATTTTATTGAACTGCACTGCTAAGGGGAACAGCGAGGCAGGAGAGGCCATGCTGTGGCTAACTTCCTGGCTGGGAGAGGAACTCAGATTGTAGTGGTGATAGTGCTGAGACTTAACCCCTAGTGTAGCAGGGAGGCTCCAGGTTACTTTAAAAGTATTTTAATTTCCTTCCACAGTGTTGGATTTCTCACTTTAGATCTAGATAAGTAAACAAAACTAGATGTTGCAATTGATTTTTTTTCCCTAGCTGTTCTTCTCCTTGGTTGTTTCATTTGATAAATAGACTTTATGCCTTTAGTTTTATTGTTGTTGCTCTGGTAATAGCAATTTATAACTCTATAAAAATAAGAATTTTTACATGTGTACTTTATGGATTTTTGAGGACAAACTGAACAAAATTATGAGATAACTAATCATGTTTATTTAAATGCTTTCCCACAGCAGAATAGTGTTAGGAAATGTCCTGTGAGTTGTTTTGCAGTTATGAATTATGCGGGTGTTTACTGGGCAAGTTTGTAACCATGCAGTGTAACAGTTCAATAAAAGAAATCAATCTGACCTTGATTTTATTTGTTGGATGACATTCTAAACTGCTAATTCATAACTCTTGGAGGAAAGTTTTTAGAAACAAAGGCTGATAGTTTCTTCTAGTTATCAGTATATGACTCAGTCTTATCAACAAAGCGGTTTTAGTTTTTGGCCTTAAGGAGAAGAACACTGTTGCACAGCCACAATCTAACCTTGACCATGGGCAACATATAAGGTCTGATTGTTTACAACAAATTCCAAGGCTCAGCAGAAACCCTTCTCTTTCTATCACTTAAGTTTAATCAGTCTCCTTTCCCCACCATCCTTCCCCCATTTTAAGATTTATTTATTTATTTATGCATACAGTACTGAGGTACAGGCTAGAGGTGTAGGAGTGGTGAGAGGCTTCAACAGAAACGGTGGGGAGCAAAACTAGCAGACTGACAAAGGACACTGCTGAAGGGAACAGTGGGCAAGACAGGAGAGGTCTGCTGCACCATGCGGGTCAGCTCCTGACGGAACTCATGCTGAAGTAGCTAAAGTGTCTGCAGCCAACTTTGCAATGTTGCGCTTTAACCCAGTGCATCACCAGGAGGGCTCTCCTTCCTCCATTATAAAGACCTTTTATATTTTTATATACGATTACATTTCCCTCACTAGCAGTAAATTTATAAAGAATTTGGATTTGAGTGTTTCTTCCTTGGATCAAATGCATGAAGCCCAGTTTGAGGGTGTTATGCTTTGAATGCTAGTAGTTATTTCTTTTCCTGATGAGTGCTCAAATACTACTGTTTAATGGAAACAACATTTTTCTCAAAACAACGGGACTCTGATGGGCTGCAACTCAGGATTCATTAGGATCTGAAAAATAATTAGGAACACAGAAATTATACTAATTTCTGCATGGCCCATAGTGGTAGTGACATTCCTGTTACTATCCTAAAGCAAACATTGGCTTTAGAATCATGTTTATCATTGCTTTAATGTATTAAAATACATGTGTGTCTACACACACGAACACACACATGCACACACATGTGCCTGCCCCACTCGTGTCTTTATTTCTGTGCTAGAAAAGGTGTCTTAGTGGTATAAGGACTTTTTCACCTTTATAATATCGGATCATTGTTTACTTAAACTTTTTTTAAAGATAGTTTTTAAAATTTTAAGAGGATGGCCTATTTCTGTTTACTGTAGAGAGCTGCTTATAGCAAAGGAAAATTCTTTTTCTAGGACCACTGAGCAACAGCAAAGATTCCATGAAATCTGCAGCAATGTAGTAAAGTCTCGTCGCAGAACTGTGGGCTGGTGGAAACGCCTCTGCACTCTAAAGGAAGAAAAGCCTAAAATGGTACTTTCTTTTTTTTGAGTTATTTAAGTAAAACAAAAATTTCCAGTTGAGTCAGTTTTTGTTTTCATTTTAGTGTTTGATGGCCCTTTTGTTTTAATAGTTATAGTCTGATGCCTTCCATTATCTGTTGGTTTAACTTTTTTGAATACATTCATAAATGTTTATCTCATTCATTTGAAATTAGTTATATTTTACATTTAGTTTTTCATTCTAGTTGGACAATTTTTTTTTTTTTAATTTACTGAAATAAAAGACATACTTAGCACTTGCTCTTTCTCAGGTTTAGATGAGGTTGCTAAGCACAATTACCAACTGTATAAGTAACAATTTATATAACAAGCTAATACTAGGAGGAAATGTATCTAGAGTCTATGTATTTTATACATAGGTAATAAATATTTTTGAAGAAAAATTGTAATAAAAACCGAATTATTTTCCATCCTTTGAAATGATATCCTAAATCTATGCTCTTTAGTTTGTTCCAGGAATTGATATTTCTTGTTATTTTCATTATTAGTACTTCATGACCATGATCCTTTCTCTTGCTACGGTTGCTTGGGTGGGACAGCAAGTCCACAACCTTCTTCTCACCTACCTGATAGGTAAGTCTGTGAGGAACAACTGCAGGCCTGGCCTGGGACTTAGTAAACAAGAGTGTGTGCTTGCTCATCAGGTTTGGGCACTGCTCAAAGAACTGTGGGAGTGTAGAAGTTTAACTGAAAAACAATTCCTTGTGTTCAGGGAGCTCGTATTGTGGGATATTGAGGCAGAGAAATAATAACCAAGAGGGGAATTAAAATGCTAGATGTGAAGATAAGTAGTGTGCAAGTTAGCTGAGGTGTGACGGCAGAAGTTTCTGGGGCTAATTATTACCACTGGAAGTGATGGATTTCATACTGCTTCCTCCCATCAGAATGTCTTTAACAGTCTGGGAAACTACCTTCTGTAAAATGTAATAACCTGTAGAAAATGAATTGCTGCCTCTGTAATTTTGTTTCTTTATTTTTAAGTGACTTTCTTGCTGTTGCTTCCTGGACTGAACCAACATGGAATCATTTCGAAGTACATTGGAATGGCCAAAAGGGAGATAAACAAGCTTCTCAAACAAAAAGAAAAGAAAAATGAATAGTGAATCTGCTTTGTTCAATGTGACTAATGGCATATCCATTATCCATGGAAACAGTTTCTATTATTGCTGTCTGGATACTAAATGTTACAGAAGCAGCTCTTAGCTCCCTCATCTGCCCTTAGTTAATAGAAATTCAGACTTGCCAACTCAGCTTAATTCATAGTGTCTTCATGTCAAGTGTGGCTGGGTATATTCTCTCAGTTGGCCTTACATGGACAACTCATTTGTATGACTTGTTTTGATATTTCTCATGCAGGGTTGATCGAATTCTTACATTTAGGCAACTTCCTGTAATAACCTAGTGGTGACCTTCACCCTTTAGTACAGTTAACAGTGACTCTGGGTAACTATCCAGTTGATCTTTGTTTTGGCTAGATAGAAGGTAGTGGTCTGTGGCTACAGGAAGCTGGTTCTACTGTCTGCTTCCACAGTCTGCTTAAAAAACTGTCTGGCTCTTCATGAATATAGAAACCACATAAGAGACCAATTAAGATTCATTCCTTATTTTGTTTCTGTATCATGGGTGAAGACTACTTATGTAATGAAACAAATTCCGTATGCCAGTATGTATTGGCTTCTCCCTGTGCAAAACTTAGTAAGTTGTAAGAAACAGTGATGTTTTCTTCCAAATGGGAATCTGACAGGTTTAGAGCTTTTATCCGCTTGTACTTAAACTTTAAATTAGTAAATCCTTCAAGACTTTTTAGCAGAATTCCAAAAGGTTGTATTTTGACTTGCAGCCTACTTTTAATTTCTGATTTTCAGCTGACTGATGCTGAAGTGCATAAATAGGTTAAGGCTCAATGTCCCTGACCTTTACTCCAAGACCAACCACTAAAGAACAAGCCTCCTGTGTTTAGTCAAGATTCACTTCAGTAGACAATAATCTTACTAGTTTCTCAAGACCCAAATAGCCTTTAAAGGCAGGCCTCGGGATTCTCATTTAATGGCAGTTCTGGCTGCCGTGGCCCCTATGGATTGGGCATAGGAAGTGGTGACTAAGAAGGTATCTGTGTAGCTTTTTCTCTGAAGAATATAAGGCTGGTGGTGAGAACAGACTTGGAGTGATGAGAGTTGGCTTTGCTCCAGAGAGTCTAACTCTGACAAGCTGCTTAGAGTCAGTCTCCCTCTCAGCAGCTAGAAATTAGGAATGAACCTCTGAGGACTGAAAATGTGAATTTTTGAACATTCTTTAATTAGCTGTAATATAGTTTTGTGAATTTATTGCACTGATGTTGTAAGGCCTGGACCTTGTGGTTTATCTGTCCCTAAATAAGTTTTCTCCCCTTCAATATTGCTGTAAACAGTGGCATCCATGTAGCACATGTTTGAGTTTTTCCCCATGTTTCTATGGAAACTACAAACTACCTTAATATACATGTGTTTCCTCCTTGTAAATAACCTATTGTCCTGCCTGGATTTTTGTGTGTATACTTGTTCTACCAGTTAACTACTTTTGCAGTTTTAATCCTGTATTATTTCTTCAACTTTGTTTTGTGTAAAAGGGGAAAAATTAAAAAAGCAAGAATCCCTCTTTGTGTCTTACTTTCTTAGTAGTTAACCAACACCATGTTTACATGATTGGAGTTATAAATTTCATTAATGAACTACCCTGTTGATCATTACATGCCTGTAAGAAACTCTAAGAACAAAGTGAAATAACGGTTTAGAGTTACTCAGCAAGCATCCTGGCACCGTGCTAATTGGAAAGGAAATAGAGTGAATGAGTTAGTGATGGCCGTGTTGGAAGGACCAGGAGTAAGGCAGGCTCAGGGGGAAGCTCTGGGCAGCTCTGTACCTCGGGGCTTAGTATACAGGCACTTGGTAAATAATGGGTGGGTAACTTTCCCCTGCACTTGAAGTTTTTTAAAGTAGAGCTCAAGTTGAATGTTTTTATTTTTTATTGGCCTCCCTGCCTATACTTAGTGGCTCTGGGACAGATTTAATATTAAATCCCAAGCTACCCCAAAAGTTTAGATTCTTTGTTGCCTCCGGTGGCTTTGGTGATGTCTAGAAAAGGGAAGTGACACACCGTCCCCAGAGGTCTCACCGTGGTTGTTTGAGGCTAAAAAACCCAGGTCTTGCACAAAGTTACGGAGGCTACTTCTCAGTTGAGCCCCTGGGCTGACTTCCCAGTGCAGCCCAGCTACCCCTCTGCAGCTGTTCTGGCCACAGCCTTCGGACACTTGCTCTGGCACTCATTCCAGAGCGGCCCTGCCATTTCCGAGTGTAGACGATGAGTTAGTGGTGCTAAGAGGGAAAGGATTTGGGTTTTCAGGAGGTCACCTTCCACATGTTGCCTTTTATCTTAAAGTAGCCCACGTCAGCTTCCATTTGGCTTCCCTGTAGATTCACCTCCCTTCATCTCCAGGAGCTGTTAACAGCCTATTCCCACTCACTTTTCCTAACACTTGGGCATCAGAGACCTAGATCCAAACCCCATCCAGTGGTCTCTCTAGTAGCTTAGTCAAGTAACCACTTGGCTTTGTCTTTTTAAGACAAAGAGTTTTAAGTCAAAGGTTGAATTTAGTTTTCTCATTTGTGAAACGGAGATAATAGAGCTCTAGCCATGGGCATTGTATAATCACATTTATTTTGAGAAGTCACTTAGTTCATCTACAGCAATCCCTCACTGACAGTCATGAACTGGTAACTGACCCATCAGATCGTACTTCCTCTGGAAGCTTTAGAAATAATATCTCAGGCCATCTCTGCATTCCCACTTAGTAGGCATCCTATATGGCATGTTGCTGGGTATTGGTGGCCTTTAAAGGTGGTACTCCCACCCCCACTGGGATCTGATTTTTCATAAAAACAGGAACTATTATTTTTTCCCCTTGCCATCTGGCACATGGCAGGCACTCCTGAATGCATGGATGGGTGGGTGAGTGAGTGACGTGTACAAAGAGACAGTGCTATTTCTGTAGTCACAGCAAAGCTCTTAAAGGCAAGTGAGTTTATTCACGTAACTCCTTACTTTTGCTAAGGTCCTAAAGGTGAACTCCATATTTTATTAAACAGAACAGGTAAGTACACAGGAAACCATTTTCAAGAGAATTTTCATTTAAAAAGGTGATGTGGGCCCTCCCTGGTGGCACAGCCGGTTAAAGCACAGCACTAAGATGCTAAAGCCCTCTTCAGCATGAGTTCCATCCCCACCTGCCCTGGGAGGTGACTACACCACATGGCAAGGCAGATCTCTCCTGCCCCGCCCCTCAGCAATCTGCCTGTTCTGCTCCCCACTCTGTCTTTGGTGAATTCTCTCACCACCCCTGCACCTCTGGCCTGTCCCCCAGTTCTGTATGCATAAATTAAAAAAAAAAAAAGTGATGTTCCCTGGGTAATATATTTGTAACCAGAGAAAGTAAAGCTGTAATCTGAGTTCAAATCAGATGTTTGCTTTCTTGACCATTTAGGATTGAGAAGGGGGAGAGGGATAGGGGGATGTGGCCTGAGACTGTATTAGTTAACTAATGCTGATGGAGCACTCAACCTGGCCAGGTTTGTGTTTCTCCCCTTTATATGGTTTATTTAATTTATCCTTACAGCAACATTAAGTAGTTGATATTATCACACCCATTTTACAAATGGGAAAATCGATCTGCTCATTTATTTATTCTAAATATGTATCAAGGGCCTAGGATGTGCCATATAACTTCTCTAGAAGCTGTAGAAAATTATGGCAGTGAAAAATACTGACCAAATCCCTATTGCTGGGAATTTAAATGGAGACAGAAACTAAGTATATTTCCAATATTTGAGGTGGGAAGTGTGATAGAGGAAAATCACACAGGGAAGTGGGACTGGAGGAAAAGGGGAGGGGGCTGGCTGTGTTAGTGTGTAGTTGAATAGAGGGCAGAGGAAAGGTAATGAGCCTGTCAAGCTGGGGAGGAATGTCCCAAGTTAGAGGGAAAAGCAAATACAGCAGCCTTGAGGCAGGGTATGTTTGGAGGTCTTACAAACAAGCAAGCCGGGGAGGATTCTGGGCCATGGGATCTGGTGTGTTCATGCAAGGGAGGAATTGTGCACAGAGGAAAACCTTGTAAGGTTTTATAAAGAATATGGATTTTACTGAGGGCCTTGGGAGCCTTTAGAGAGTGCATGAGGGGTCTTAAGTTGGGAAGAGGTCATTCTGGTGGCTAAGTGGGAGCAGGGTAGTGGGCAGGGGAAGGGTGAAAATATCATTAGGTAACTTACACCACATTACTCAGTTACAGAGGGTGGAGCCAGAATTCCCGCCCTAAAGGTGGTTAGGTCCCAGAGTTCAAGCTTCAGTTACTTGCTTTTTCCAGTGGCAAAATATATTGAGAATCTACTAACCTTCAGAGAGGATAAAACTTATCCAAACTGGCTCTTGTCTGGGTCCAGCAGAGCAGATAAAAGCACCAGTTCAGAATCCTCAGTGCTCATTTTGAAACATTTGTGGCTTGCTTCCAAAACCACCCCACAACTCCAAAGAAAGGTCTGGAGCCCCAGTAAAATTCCAAGATTTAGGGGGCGTCAAAAAGGAATCAACCACTGATTAAGAAGTATTTTTTGGTTACTTTGAAAATGTAATACATACGCCCATTTCAATAACAAAACAAAATTGTATAGGGTGAAAAGCAAGTGTTTCATCCTAGTTCCGTCCCAGAGGCAATTATTAATTGCTATGGGTCCTTCCAGAGATCTATAAATATGTAAGTGTCATTATTTATTCTAAACGGTGACCAGTTACTGCAGTAAAATTTAGCAAATATCTAGATCCTTGTCAGTTTTTTAAATTGTACATATTAAGTGTTAGGAGCGAGTCCAACTAAATAAAGCCTTACCCACTATTCCCTCCCGGGCCTCAACCGGGGAGATCGAGTCCTTCGACGCTCTGCTGCTCACCCCTGCAGAGGACCGCCCCTTCGTTGTCCCCTTTCCTTTAGGCTCTATCTTTTTTTTTTTTTGGCGGTCCTTTGAAAGTCTCGCGATAGCCCATCCACTTCCCATAACTCCCTGCGCTCGCCCCTCCCGTCCTCTTTCCGCCATCTTTCCGTGCCGGTGAGTATCTCTGTCTGGCGCTCTAACACCATCGGTCGGCTATCGAAGCCATCCTGCACTCTGAGGCTGCACTTCGTTGCTCTTCGAGGATGTCGGAGCCCGCCTTGGCCGGGAATCCTGGCCTTTTGGGGGCCTGGGCTGGCATAGGGGAGAGTCATGTCTGGTCTCCACGCTCTGCACTCTGGGAAGCCCGGCCATGGGGCGCAGGCCTCAGTACTAACTGGAGCGCGAGCTTTCGACCACCCGTTCATCGGCGCGGAACTTCCTCGTAGTGGCTGAGGCGGCGCTTTGGCGCCGGGCGGCGCGAAGCATGGGGGGCCGTGGCCGTAGTGGGCAGCGGAGCCACTCATTGCTGCGACCGCGCTGGCAGCTTGGGAGGCCACTTAGTAGGGGACACGGCACCCAGCCTAGGCTGGCGGTCTGCTGGTAAATGTCTTCTGCGCTCCAGGGTTTCCCCTCAGGCTCGTTGAGTTGGAAGGAGGTTAGATCCCCGTTGGTGCTCGACGGGTGCTTTGGCCTCCACCCTCAGTTTTCCAAACTCCTCGGGTATCCTCATGCACTTGACTGCCCACTGGTAAAGAGTTTCGTGTGCGGCGTGTAAAATGCCTTTGCCACGGGTGCGCTTGCCGTTGGACACGGTTCGGGTTTAGTAGTTGCAGGCGTTAGATGAGAGGCAAGTAGTATCTTTGGCTGGCTGGACAAAGCTGAACCAGTGTTAAAGGGGGAGTTAGTATTACAGGTACCGCTGGGGTTTAGGATTTGGGGAGGCGTCACTGTTGATTCTTGTCTGCGTTCTGAATCAGCGGCACTTAAAAGTTTAGTGTCGGCCGCCGACGTGCCTTCTGCTGGGGAAACCACCTGCCTAGAGGTGGGGAACTGTCCCATGGTGGTCAGATTGCGCTGGCTCGGGCAGGACTACGATGTGCTGATGCTGGCAGTGCTGGTGAAAGCCCTTTCTCTCTTCCCTAAACAGCCATAATGGTGCGCATGAATGTCCTGGCCGATGCCCTCAAGAGCATCAACAATGCCGAGAAGAGAGGCAAACGCCAGGTTCTTATTAGACCGTGCTCCAAAGTTATCGTCCGGTTTCTGACTGTGATGATGAAGCATGGTAAGTGCGTTGCTGTGTTTTGTATGTTAAATGTATTGGAGCAAGTGGTGGTGGTGGGAGGCACGGGCAGGCATGCCTGGGGAGTGATGCAGAGGGGACAGACAGGTGGTGCAGCCCTTGCTGAGGAGGGCTTGTGACTCGCCTGCTGCCTGCTGTGAGTGCAACTGCTACATGTCATTGAAGCGACTTCTAGGCCCTTAAAAGAAGGGCTGCTTGGGGTGCAAAAGAGAATTATCACAGGGCTTGGGCATCAGCCTGGGGGTGGGGTGGGAGCTGTGAAAAGAGAAATTAGAAGTGTAGGGTAAATTTTTGTTTTGGGTGCTACCTCCGGTTTTATGTTAGAGGTCTGTAGAAAGTTGGTTTTGACCCAGAATCTTCCCTTAAACTGCTTAGAGGAGCAGTCACACTCGGGTGATAGGGGAAGAGATCTAGAGGAGAGCAGGAATCATGGAGGAACATGGTGTCTGGGTTGACCCTGGGGCTGCTGTTTACTGTGTTATGTTCTGTAGGTTACATTGGCGAGTTTGAAATCATTGATGATCACAGAGCTGGGAAAATTGTGGTGAACCTCACAGGCAGGTTAAACAAGGTAAGTATTGATCCTTCGGCGGGTTTAGGAACCTTAAAATGACCGGCATGGTGGTGTGTTTTATTCACCCTTGTAAGGAAACTGAACTGTGGGGCCATGTTTGCTTTTCCTGGGCTAGGTTAAATTACTTGGAGATCTTTTCAGTGTTAGTTTTCCAGGGTTGTATTTACTGACCTAGAGTTTGTGGATTATGAGCTTTTTGGAGGGAGATGCTGGAGAGTTGGGGGTGAAACTAACAACTGATGGTTCTGGTATTTAAAAGTTACATGGTCTGCCCTCGCTGACTTGAACTTGGGTGGCTCAGGCCACTCAGTCTCTTAATTTTGTAATAGCTCTTGTTTTGGTTTCATTTTTTCCCCCTAAATGAAATGGTGGGGTTCTCTTAACTATTAGCCCTCTAATAGTCCTACTGCTTTTGCTGCCGGGTTCTGTGTCTGAGGATTGTGCACCCTTAAAGTTGAACTTGTCAGCATAGCCTTGTGGGTCTGTGAGCTCTTGAATTTGTGATTTAGCTGACTGCATGTTTTTTGGGGGTAAGTATCTGTAAGTTAGGTTGCTTGACTACCAAGGAGCCTGAGACCCTATAGTTACACTGAAGGGAGAACAGGCCCAGAAAGTGAGCGTGGTGGGGGCAACGGCCAGATTGGTAAAGGTCATTTTCTGGCTTGACCACTTGTGTTCAACAAAATCGCTTCCCTAGATAGCGAACTTGCTTTGTGTGTGGTTAGATTTTTAATGTTGGCAAAAAACTGTGCATATGAAGCCTTTATTAGAAGGTGTCTCAGAAGTAATTCTAAATCTGTTTTTCGTAGTTGTAGCCATTAGACTCCACCCTTAAAGCAGGATTTGGATTCTCTTTCTCACTGATCTTCACTTTTTTCTTGAAGAGTTGAGAATCTGTCACTGATTTTTCCCCCTGGGAGTCAGGAATCAGAGATGTGAATTGTCCTGGAGGCCTTCCCTCCAGTAGCTGGTGGGAGAGCGGGGCCATGCAGCATGTCTTTAAAAATTGCCCTGTGGAAGATTGGCAGATGTATCTAGGGGAAACAGACCAGGTTTTTAAGTTGGTGAAGTTCTGCATATCAAATTCCTCATGGCTGTTCTTTACTGCATGTAACAGCTGGAGAAACAGGACTGAGTAGAGCATTTCCTAAGTGGAACTAGTTTGTGGTAACTGTTCTGCAGTGTACTAGGTTGAGAAATTCTTGCTAGAGGTAGTTGAAATCCAGGTCAGTTATGTGATACTAGGCAACACATTTCCATTTTCAGTTTTTCTAAATATCAGTTGTCCTTTTTATTTTTTAAGACCTGTTGCTTTAGCATATTTCACACAATGGTTGGATGTCCCCTTACTGTATGGATGTAATAGGGCTGGGAAATGAATGTTTAAAGACTAGATTCAGAGGGTGCTGGCCTTCTGACGTTGGTCAGTTTTTTTGTTTGTTTGTTTGTTTTAATTTGTACTTGTAGGAGTTGGAGTACAGGCAAGAGGTGCAGAGGTGGCAGGGTGGTGAGAGGATTCACCAGAACCAGAGTGGGGAGCAGAACAGGCAGATGTACTGAAATACACTGCAGAGGGGAGCAGTGGGGAGACAGTAGAGGTCTGCTGCGCCGTGTGAGTTACTCCCTACCTGGGGTGTGCCTTGCCTGTAGCTTCATAGTGCGGAGACTTAAACCCTGGCGCCACCAGGGAGGCTCCCTTGATCACATCTTAAGATTCATACTGGTTTAATTCTACTAGTTGAATGGGAGGGATATTGCTGCTGGAATAAATAAAAATCTGGGTGCTTGTGGAATGTGGAGACCTTGGGTCTTTACTTTGGAATAGAAAGTGACAATCTATTTTTAAGTATCCTAGTGATTTGTACAACAGTGAAGTGGGCAGAGGGTACCAGTTAAGCTCTATTTATAGACTTTTGAGCCATCACTTTCCACTTTCTAAACCTAGATACTTAGTCAGAACCCACATGTAAACTTAGGTAGTGTGTTAGTGACTGAAGAATAACTGTGTTTAGGGATTTGCTTATGACCCAGTGATTGAAGTGTAGTTCTTTGACTCTTGGAGAACTGTTACTTTGGAAGATAGCTGTTACTGTGTCCCCATAGCAAAAAGGTGGGGTAACTGCAAGAACTACACCCTTCCTGTCTTTCCATTTTACCACACTAGTTTGGAAAAAATGGGCAGCATGGTAGAATGATAGGCTTAGAAATGGGTAGGTAGGCCATTGGTAGGGAATGTTAGTCCTTAGTTTTGTGCCTGTAGATTTGCTCCTTAGAAATTCGACTACCTTATTTTTTAGTTTATGGGTGAGGGATTTGAGACCCTACACAATCTTCTTAGGTTTGCTGTGTAAAAGGCTTGCAGTTTTATTTGTCTGAGATCTAGTGTCTTAGCTTTTTAAGGTCTGGGCCTGTGTTCCAGGACAGCTCTCATGCTGCAGCAGTGCATGCTGACGATTTGACACTGTCTTCCTCTTCCAGGGATCTTTAATTGTGTTTTTCTGCTGAAGCACGCATAGGCCTTCACTATATATATGATTTATTTATTTATGCACACAAGAGCCAGGGTGTAGGCCAGAGGTGCAGGGGTGAGAGGACCCACCAGAGTGGGGAGCAGGACAGGCAGATCCACCGAAAGACTGCTGAGGGAAGCAGCAGGCGGGACAGGAGAGGTCCTCTGTGCCCGGTGTGGGTCAAACCTATGCTGCAGTGACTGCAGATAGTGCCACAGTGCTGTGTCTTAACCCCTTGCACCACCATGGAGGGGCCCCTTCATTGTGTTTTTCAAATGTCATGGGTGTTACAGATTACACAGGTTATGAGTGACATGGTTGGTTTACATGACCTTTTTTTTTTTTTCCTATTGGTGAAGTGTAAACACTGTTTTTGTTTTCCTTTTACAGTGTGGAGTGATCAGCCCCAGATTTGATGTGCAACTCAAAGATCTAGAAAAATGGCAGAATAATCTGCTTCCATCCCGTCAGTTTGGGTGAGTTGATTTTCCTCAGTTAAAGGAAAATGATAAGGACGCTATCTCTCAGTTTGACTTGAGCAGAGGGATTCTTTTTCCTTTATTGTCCATACAAGTGTTTGTATTCCCAGCTAGTTAGGCTCAGGGATTAACACTAGCTCCTGCGTTGCAACATTTCATTGTTAGACTTGAGGTTCTGAGGTAAGGTGGGAATAGGCAGAGAGCAGATTTGTGTCCCCGTCAGTGCCTATTCTCTTGGCTAAATAAATAGCTCATATGATAAGCTCAGTGTGAGCCTCTAAGAATCATATCTTAAATTGTTGGCCTCTGGGAAGACTCAAAACTTTGTCCTTGGAAAGAGAGTGACAAAACTAATTTAGGCCTGTGAGGACCTAGGCAAGTCATAGCTGTGATTTCTTTATCTGTGGAAATTGTTTTGTCTTACAAGGTACTGGTTACTGATTAAATGTTCTGACAGTGTGTATCTGTTTCTGGTTAAGAACTTAAGACCTCAGTCAAGTGTTTGGTGATGTGGTTGAATTAGTCCTGCTTGATGGTTACTGTGTTACAAGTGTATTGTTATGAAAGTTTTTGGATTGTACCTCCCAGCTGATAGTTGTCTTATTTGTTCTACCTTCATCTTCACAGTAACCCCTGGGGTACCTAGGCCGGGTGGCACTCACGTCCAAGTGACTGTCCAGAAGCTTGCCTGTGGTCATAAAGTTAGTGGCAATGACATTTCAGTCATATTTATGTTGATACTTCATGCTGAAACATTGTTCCTCCTTACCTGAAAGCAGAAAGTGACAGGAGTTTCAGGCCTTTGTTTCAGTTAAGATTGGTAGCCATGTTGCTCACAGTTACCCAAGGGTGGGGCTGTTGAGAATTTGTTGCCACTTTGTGGTAACTGGGTGAGGGAGAAAGCATACAGGATAGTAAAAGCTGATCATGGGACAGTGGGATGAGGAGTAAGACCCGGGGGTCAAGGGCAGTGTCAGGAACAAGAAAGTGGACATTGTGACCATCCGGATACATTTGAGTCAGCAAAGTACATGTTCTGATGTCACAGGCAGAGTTATGCAGAGACCACCGGTGGGGATGGTGACGTAATCTGCGGCGCCTGGGTTCCCAGGTGACTCTGTAGATAGTCATGGAACTCTGCTGGGATTTGCAGGCAGCAGATAGGTCACAGTTGCCTGTGAGTGACCAGCCAATAGCCAGCGTGTAGGAACCCATGAAGGCCCATACAGAGTGTGTGACTGAGCTCTCTCTGTTGGGTCTCTGGGCTCAGGAGTCAAGCCTGCCAGCAGAGTGCTCTGTGCTGCGGGAAGGCGTCTGAAGCATAATGAGTGTCGTGTCTTTCTGTACCAGGAAATGGCTCTGTGTTGAACTATTAGGAAAACTCACCAGCATTTTTTTTAACTTTCCATAGTTTCATTGTACTGACAACCTCAGCTGGCATCATGGACCATGAAGAAGCAAGACGAAAACACACAGGAGGGAAAATCCTGGGATTCTTTTTCTAGGGATGTAAAACATGTGCAAATAAAATGCCTCAATGGACTTCGGTGCTTCGCTCAGTTGTTTTGAACTTTACAGCAGAGTAGCAAGAGCGTCTGTGGCAGCCCACAGCCTTGGTGCTCATTTGGTGAATGCTGGTGTTCTGAAGTGAACAAGAATGTCTGAGAACGCGCCACACCCGCCCAGCTCACCCGCCGAGTGTGTCTGGTCCTTGATGGACTGAGTGGGGCGGGTGGGGAGCTGCCCTTCTCCGGAGTGCACAGCAACCCTGCAGGGCTACTGTGGCAGCACAGGGCCCACCGCTACCCTGCAGCGCTGTGGCTGCAGTTAACGTAACGGAAGCAGCCAGGCCCACGGCTTGCCCAGCCTCCCCTCAAGTAAACGAGGTGGCAGTGTCTGTGTAGAAGTGTCATTTCCAAAAGGAGAGGCATCTTTTTAAAAGTAGTGTGTATGTAAAACTGACAGTGATGGTGCTGGAGCTGCGGAGAAATCAGTTTGCTGAGCACCTCACCTAAGAAACGCTAGCGAAAGGCTCAGCTGCCACTCGGCCTGGCCGCGCTGTGCTGCCCAGACGTGCGCCACACGCCTCGAGTTCTGGTGGCTGCATCGACACACAGCTGGGGTCAAATTTTAATAACTTGAAAATGTGAAATTTTCAACATGTAATAAGAAAAAATGGGATTTGGCTGTCTCATAAGTCTAAAGTTGTATTTTATGTTCACACTTAAATCTTAATTGGAACAAGCACTTCCAGTGGCCCGCTGTGGCTGGTGTGCACATTGGACCACACAGGCTGGCCCCTTCGCTCCTAGGAGGCCTGTGGGTCTGGCCCGAGAGAAGCGAGGTGTGGAAGCGCCTGGGGCTCCTGCACCCAGCCGGCCCTGTGTCTTTGCTACCCCGGGGTGGGGTGAGGAGCTTAGGCTGAGGCAGGGCAGCGGCTGCTGAGCTGGCCGGAGAACAGTAGGCTGTAGGTGCCGAAAGCTGTTTATGATGCAGTAGTTGGGTTTTCCCCCCGCCGTTTTGCTTCTCATGATTTTGGTAACCAGCTTGCAGGACACTCGAGGTGGGTGGAGCAGAGCTGAAGAGTACTGAGCATTCAGCCCAGGTAGGGTGTTGACCAGGGCCCTCAGTAAGGTGTGCTTAGGCAAGTGGCAGTTCCTGTGAGAACCTGCCACACATTTTCCAAACGAGCACATAGCCCAGGCCCTGGAGCACGAGCAGAGTTCAGTAGCTTAGGCCACACAGAAGAGAACCAGAGGAGTCAAACAGGATTTAAAGACTGGACTTTGGAATGATGCTGGCCTTGTTGAATGGTAGCTGTGTGATCTTGGGCCAGTTGCCTCACTTCTCTGCCTGTGTCCTTCATTTTTATTTTAAAGTTTTTAAAAAAGATTTATTTAAACTGGGGTACAGGGCAGAGGTACAGAGGCAATGAGGATTCACCAGAGACAGGAGCAGAACAGGTAGATGGACGAAGTACAGTGCTGAGGGGAGCAGCGGGCGGGTCAGGAGAGGTCTGCCAGGCCATGTGGTCACCTCGGGCAGGGATTGAACTGGCACTGAAGCGGTTGTGGCTGGCTTACAGTGCTGTGTCCTAACCCATTGTACCACCAGGGTGAGCCCTAATTTAAATTTTTAAAAGAGATTTATTTATGCATACAGAACTGGGGTACAGGACTGGTGAGAGGATTCGCCAGAGGCAGAGTGGGGAGCAGAACAAGCAGATAGGTGAAGTACACTGGTGAGAGAAGCAGCGGGGAGACAGGAGAGGCAGCTGTGCCCTGTGGGTCACCTCCCTGGCGGGGCTGGAACTCCCGTTGAAGCAGTAGCAGCCAGCTTCGCAGTGCTGTGCTTTCACTGGTGGCACCACCAGGGAGGCCCGCAGCCTTCATTTTTATATAGGAACACTAGCAGTGTTCCCTGTGTGATTACATAGAACACTTGACAAGTGCTGGAGTGGTAATTAGCCTGCGAAATACTCGGGTTCTCCCCCCTACCGGCCACTTCACTTTCTCCTTGACTAGTTCTGGCCAGTGAGCGAGCTCTTGGCAGAGGTGATGAGCCTGACTTGCAGACAGGAGCGCTCAGTGGCTGGTGTGAGACCTCCAGTGCACCTCTCACGGTGATATGACCGTGGGCACAGTGCCAGGGGTTTACTGCCCCCATTAAAGGGCCTGGGAGTGGGGTGAGACTCCCAGCAGTGGGGTGTCAGAGAAGCAAGAAATCACTGTTGTGGTTTGGGTTTGTTACCAAGTTCCTTGTCCTGATGGTCACAAGTACTTAGAGCTTCCTCCGATAGAGGAAGAGCTTAAGTTGCAGAAATGAAAAGGGTGTGGCGCACAGCAACCACACAGGTTAACTTCCAGGCGACACCAGGAGCCTCCCTGCCTGCTGCTAGCAGAGTGGCCTTCCCTTTACCCGCCGCCTGCCTCCATCCTCCGCGGGTCCTTCCTCACGCCCGCAAGCTTAGCTGACCGGCAGACGGCGCCCTTTTCAGAGTAGGTTGAAGAGTAGGGTTTTTTGAACTTGGGAGGACTAAGTTTGTGACTTTAAAATGGGGGAGATGATAAGATAACAAGCCGCAAGGGGGGAGAAACCACTCGGAGTGATGCCGAAGAGGAGGGTCTGGGCAGGGCAGGTGAGCTGGGTGTCCGGTTCCCGAGAGGCAGCCACACCCTTGTTTGTGTTCTGTGAGCAAGCAGTGATGTGCTCCTAGAATTAAGGTGCTGGTTTGAGCTAAATTTACCTACATTTAAATAAGTCGTAACATTAAATTCGCCACTTGAAGCTAAATTCTAGGTAGACACTTGCAAGCAGACTAACACAGCTCTGTGTCCAGCTCTGACCTGCTCAGGGACTTCTTGGGGTTCAGGTCTGCTGTCTGCCGGATGGAGCTACTGACTGACAGAAGGTAGTTCACAGAATCTCTAAGGCCCAGAGTAGCCTGGACGCACTGCCCGAGGAGTGTGACTGCACTGCCCCTCCGGCCTGTTCTGCTGGCGAACTGCCCAGCTGGGCCAGATGCCGCCGCTCAGTGCGGTCTGTGTCCTCACCGTGCTCCTGACTTCGCCCTGCTGTGTCACCTTGACCAGGACGGTTCCACACAGCCTGTCCCCTTGGTGCCCTCTCACGCAGGGTTTCTCTCCACCCGGCGCCCTGACTCAAGCTGAGCGTCCTTGTGGGTGGGTGACGCCGTCTCGTCTGTTGGCAGTTGAGCAGCAGTGTCGGACTCTCCGTGCTGGAGGGCAACTGAGAGAGCCAGACAGGTCTCGACATTGCCCGATTCTCCTGCAGGGCAAAGCTACCCAGCCCTGGGGGGACCTGGTACTCAACCCTGGAATCTGGCAAATGAGGCTTGGAATAGGGGTTCAGCTAGGGTGGAAGGTTAAGCAGACAGTGCCAGGGCAAGGAAAATAAAAGAGGCTATGGGCTATGTATTTAAAATTTGTAAATCAAACTAACAGGTTATTGAAGAAAATATGCCCTGTTCTTTTTACCTTTCCAACTTCTAAACAACAAAGCCCCCAACAAATTGCTCTATATGATAAATTTGGCAAAATAGCAAAGAAAACAATTTAATGCACCTGTCTGAATAACTCGATGGGAGAGAAATAAAGATGTTCATAATTTATAAACCCATATTCCAAAAATTTATTTCTCTTTATTTCTAGAAGGCTGTAAGTTAGGTTGCTCTATTCAGAGTTCTGGGGTAAATTTTGTTCTCCTGAAGTAGTGATCCAAAGGACAAAAATGTAGTCAGTTAAAAAAAATTACAAAGTCCAGGGCCCTCCGGTGGCACAGGGGTTAACTCACAGCACTAGGAACCTATCCACAGCCACTGCAGCACGAGTTCGATCCCCGGCCAGGGAGCTGACCCACAGGGCGCAGCAGACCTCTCCTGACCTGTCTGTTGCGCCCCTCAGCAGTGGATTTCAGTGGATCTGCCTGCCTTGCTCCCCACTCTGTCTCTGGTGAATTCTTTCAGCCCCCCATGCCTCTGGTGTGTACCCCAGTTCTGTATTCATAAATAAATAAAGCTTTTTTAAAAAATTACAAAGTTCATAAGAATACAAATGAAAGTAAATGTGAAATTAAAGTTCAAAAATTTCAGGCAGTTTTTCTGCCTACCTCTAGCTACTCAGGTGCCCCTCTTTTGTTTTAAAGATTTATTTATGCACATAAACACTGGGGTATAGGCTAGAGGTGTGTGTGTCTGTGTGTTGGGGAGTGGGGTGAGAGGATTCACCAGAGACAGAGTGGGGAGCAGAGCAGGTAGATCAATGAAGTACACTGCTGAGGGGGCAGCGGGGAGACGGGGCTGTCTGTGCCCTGTGGGTCACTCCCTGACCGGGATCACGCTCATGCCACAGTGGTGAGAGCTAGTTTGCCGGCATGGAGACTTTAATCCTGTGCCACCAAGGAGACCCACAGGGACCTCTCTCTATCGCCTTTTCCTAATAAACCTATCCTACAGTGTAAAACAACAACAAAAAGCCAAAAACAGAGTTCAAAAACTTCAATTATTTTCTAAAGGGTTCAAAACTTAAGACTACAGGGGATAAGGCAAATTTTAAAAGCAATGAATATCAAAACTTCAAAGTAATTTAAAGTTACATCAAAAAGAATGAAATACTCAGGAATCAATTTAAAGAAGGAGGTGAAAGAGCAACACATTGAAAATTACAAGACTTTCTTGAAAGAAATTAAAGAAGATGCAAGTGGAAAAATACCTTGTGTTCGTTGGTTGGAAGAATTAGTTAAATGTTCATACTACCCGGGTCAATCCACAGATTAAATGCAGTGCCTGTCAGTGGCATTTTTCACAAAAGTATACTAAAGAATCCTAAAATTTGAATAAAATCACACGCAAGACCCTAAATAGCCAAACAATCTTGAGAAAGAAGCACAAAGCTGGAGATGACACACTCCCTGACATCAGCCCTTGCAAACCCACACTGACCACAATCGAAGTATGGCATTGCAGTAGAAACACACCCGGGTCATGAGACAGAATGACAGGGAGTCCAGAAATAATCCACAGATACATGGCCAGTTAGCTTATGACCCGGACACAAGAAGATACAATGGGAAAGGATAGTTTCTCCAGTAAATGTTGTGAACGCTAGATACCACATGCAGATGAGTGAAATTGGACACCTGTCTTGTACCACTCACAAAAATCAAGTTGAAATGCACAAATGACTTTTAAGACCTGCAATTCTAAAATTCCTAGAAGAAAATACACGGAAAAAGTCCTTGATACTGGACATTTTTGGATATATCAAAAGCACAAGCAACAAAAGCAAAAACAAACAAACAAACAAACAAACAAAGCTATAAGGACTTCTGCACAGCAAGGAAAACCATCAACAAAAAGCAGTCCGCAGAATGGAGAAGGTATTCGTGAACCACATATTGGAAATATATAAGGAGCCCATATAAGCCAATAGCAAAACTGATTTCTAAATGGGCAAAGAATATCAGCATTTTCCCCAAAGATTAAAAAATGGCCAGCAGGTACCTGACATCACCAGTCGTGGAAATGGAAACCTGCTCCCCCGGTGACACTGTCGCTGTTACCAAAAAGATGAGAATAAACGCTGGCGAGGGATGCGGAAGAGAGGGAACCTTCGTGCACAGTTGGGGGGTGTAAATTAGTGCACCCACTCTGGGCACAGCATGGAGGGGGCAGCCTCTGCAGCGTCCAATCACTAGCCCCAGTACCACGGTTTGAGCCATATAAACCAATGAACTCTTGCCCTTTGCGGCAACATGTAGACCCCTAAGCTGCTTGATCCACTCCTCTACTGATGCCCACTTGGCTTGTCTCCGTGTCTCGGCGAGTGTCAACAGCACTGCAGTTCTGATCACAGGGGTGCATACATCTTTTCAAGGTAGTGTTGCTTTCTCTGAATGGACACCCAGAGCTGGAAAAGCTGGGTCCTATGGTAACTCAGCCCCCATTTCGTATGGAGATGGTCTTTATCTGGCACTTTGCAGCCCCTGGCTGTAATCAGGGGACCCCAGCTCCAAGCTGGCATCTAAAGCTGCCCAGCCCCACTCTCTCTGCGGGGCTTTGCCTCTGATCTGGTATCTGCCGGGCAGGAGGCCGGAGCCTGGGAGAGCTGGCTGGGTCCTCAGGCCGTCCTGGTTCCTGCTTCAGGTCTTTTGTTGTGGGGCTTGCCCAGTGGCTTGGACAGATGTCCATTTCTTGTTTACGTAGTAACCTGAAGTGGACGCCCCCACCAGAAGGGTTGTTTTGAAGCAAAATGAGTGACTCCTAGAGAGAAGCAGCTGGGGTACCTACCAAACGCTCTGGGTCAGAGGACCAGCAGCAGCTCGCTGTTCTTCTCCATCGAAGGAAGATTCTGGGCCTAAGCCAGCTCCCAGTTAACCACGTGCTGATTATGTCCTTGCCAAGTGCCTCTTGGACTTGAGTGTGTTTTTCTGAATAATGTGACAATCTGGCCACCTAGGCTGAACCAGCGCCCCTCTCTGCAGTACCCGAGACTCCCTGTAGGTGGCAGCACGGGACCACAAATGTTGCTGGCTGAGTTCCTGGTCTCAGCTGCGGGCTGAGGGGGCCTGTCCATCTCCGCCGGTGCTGGGAAGGTCGGAAGGAGGGCTCTGGCCCTGGCTGCCCTGGGGACTCAGTGTGGGACCCTCAATTTCAACCCAATCTCATCCTCCCTGTGAAATTACTGGTGACTCACCGCTAACTGGGAGAACCAATCTGCTTATTTAATCACAGATGGAAAGTTCCTGGTCCCTGTAAAGCAACCACTTACAATGATTTGGGAAGGAAGAAGTTGATGTGGAAAGAAGGAGGCGAGTTCACTGGGGTGGGGTGTCAGGTTGTTTAAGTTGAGGCAGTGAGAGTAATTGATTCATGATGCTTCTGGTCCAGAAGATCACATCCAATCTGGACCTGTCCACACGATTTTCCACTGATCACCGTGGGGCCGTGGCCGGTGGTGAGACTCAAATGTGGGCCAAGAGAGTCATTCCGGTCTTGGAATTCCGATATGCTGATCTCAGTATCTACTTTCTTTCTGGATGTTTCCTTCTTTGACCAGTTTTATTGACCCAGAGTGTCAGGGAAAATGTAGAGAGAGGCAGACTTGGATTAAATGCTTGGCCCTGGACCTAGAGGGCCAGAAATCGTCTGGTTAAAGGGTCCTAATTGACTTCTTACTTCTCATAGAGAATTTGTCACCAAATCTGAATTTGCCCGCAAAGTGGCTCTTTGTAGTTCGTTCCATGCTGCCTCTTGCTTGGTGCTGCAGGGATGCCCAGCCACTACAGGGCAGGGAGAGGGGCACCCCTGAACCCCCAAACCTGCCCACTCTAAATAGGTTCCATCATTTGCCACATCAAGACAAAACATGTAAGAGCTTTAATGGAAAGGAATTTAATACAGTGAGTGTGCAATACAGAAAAGCCGAAGAATATAGTTTGTAAATCAAACACCCAAAGTTACCCGTCCCCTCGAGGGTAAAAGTCCACCCAAGAGGGATTGGCCCAGAGGAAGGCCTGGAAGTCTGACACAAGACTAAAGCACCTTCTGGCGGGGAGAAAGTGCTTTAGGTCAGACATGGTTAGACAAGGCTGGGAGGAAAGAGCAAAATCAAAATCAAGATGAACACTGCCATAGTCACCTCCCCATGGGTCTGCACCCACGTCTGATTCACCCAGTCCAGGGCCAAGAAGCAAGAGCCGCTTCTTCACCTGTCTCTGCTCCTTCACCTGTCTCTGCTCCCTGCGCCCCCCTCAGGTCTCCTGGCTCCATCCTGCCTCCTTCCTCCTCAGCCTCCTCTCCAGATTGCGCTCTCCTCTGCTCAGCTCCACCCTCCTTCTGGGTGGGGCAGGGAACCTGGAACCTCCCCTTTCCCGGGGACCCCCTGTTATACAGCGACCCTTCTGCTTCCTCTTGCTTGCTTTTGTTCCCCTCCCAAGAGAGCACAACTATGGTTAGAGCTGTCCCCCAGAAAATCAGCACTGTGCTGTGGCACCCCCCATCCTGCTCCTCAAGACCAAAATCCTTAAGGGACTTCAGGGGCTCTGGGCCCCTCTCACCCCAGCCCACTTCTCACCCACATCCTACAGCCCAGACAGTGACCAGGGTATGGCCCTCGGCTCGCACTTCATCTCTCACTCTTGGACTTGAGTCCTGCTTCCTTTGCAGAGAATGATCTTTCCAGACCACCCCTAGTCACCTTTTAAGTCCAGGCTTAGGCATCACTTTGTCCAGGAAGCTGCGAGTCACTCACTCCCTTCTGCCCCACGGATGGAGGCTGGAGGTGGTGCAGGGCTGCATTTGCCAAAATGGAGGCCATGTGCTTTCAAGCGTGCCCCTCCCCTGCCTCCCCCCTCCTCCCTTTCTGCCCTCCCCCCTCCTCCCTTCCCT
>NW_004567133.1:11241899-11249441 GCF_000260355.1 Condylura cristata
AATACTCTCCCTTCCTGCCCTTCCCTCTCTCTTCCCCTCCCTTCCCCTTTCCTCCCTTCCTCCCTGCCCTCCCCTCACCTCCCCTTCCTGCCTCCCCTCCACCCTCCCCTCCCCTTTTTCACTTCTTCATTTGCATATGTTCTTCTAGCTACTTTAAAATTTAACGCAATTTTTTGATTTACCAGCGATTCACATAGCTATATACATCCCAGAGGTGCACCCCCTTCACCCTTTAGCCTCTCACTTAAAACCCCAGATATCCTGGAGAGCCCCCTGTGTCCTGTGGGAATTCCTGACCAGAGTCCATGAGCGCAAGGACAGGCTGTTTGCACTACTAAGTGTGTGCTCCTTTCTTGGGGGGGGGCACAGAGAGGGGCCCCAGCCCGCAGCTCCTCCCCCCAGCCCCACCCCCAGGGTGGGAAAACGCTACAGCCCAGCTGCCTGGCCGCCTCTTCTCTGGACTGGCTCCTCTGTGATGTCTCTGGCTGGCGTTCATTTCCCTGCATTGAATACCATGGTAGGAAGGACTGGGAGATTTTAAACCTCATTGAATTGTTGATGTGCAATAGAGATGCCCTCTCCTTAAAAAGAGAACACACGAAGCTGAAGTCCCTTTGCCACCATACCCCCATCCCGCCTCTCACTGTTATGAACCGTGTGTCTTTAAAATAACATCATTCATTCAATGTTGCTTTATTACAATGTTGAGAAAAACGGACTGTATTTTTTTGAGGACCTGCTTTATAGTTTAGCACGAGGTCGATGTTTCCAAGAACCTATAGCCAGTGTTACGTGGTAGCTCCCTGTACACACGTGCATGTGTCTGGCAGGGGCCTCCCTGCTGGCAAAATGGGTTAAAAGTCCAGCACTGAGAAGCTGTCCGCAGCCGCTGTGCGAGAGTTCCAGCCCCGGCCAGGGAGTGACCCACAGGGCGCAGCAGACCTCTCCTCTCTCCCCGCTGCTCCCCTCAGCAGCGGGTTTCAGTCCATCTGCCTGTTCTGCTCCCCACTTTGTTTCTGGTGGATCCAATTACCCCCTGTACCTCTGGCCTGTACTCCAGTGCTTGTATGCATAAATCAGTCCTTAAAAAGAAATCCAAGATGTACCATGCTACGTCTTGTTTGCTAACTTAATTTTTTTCACTTAACAATGTATTTCTGAAGCCAACACTTGCTGGCTCATTCAGCACTAACCCTTTCATCTTGTGTCTTATCACCTTATCCTCTCTGCTCTGTTTTCAAGCTATTCCTGAATCGATGGGCATTTACCTTGCCTCTTCCTTGCTACTCCAGCCGCACTTCAGTGTGAGAACCATAAGGGCCTCCTCGTGCAGACAGAATCATCTGGAAGCTTGTACAGTCACACCACGGCTCTACCCCCAAAGATCCCTGTGGTCAGGAGGTAAGCCTCAGTGGCTTCAGGTGGTCTGAATGTGCATCCAGGGTCCAAGCTGCTCTTTTAGGACGGACACTGGGGTGGTGGTAGTGGAACTCAGAGCAGGGTTCTTTTTTTTTTTTATTAATAAGTTTATTTTTACATCATTTTGTACATTTTTTCCCCATCTCAATTGTAATCCCCGCGGGTTTCCCATCACCAAGTCACCCATGTGCCATCACCATAATCCCGTGCATTTCCACCCCCCCCCCCCCCCCCCGTTTTTGATCCCATTCCCCACTCCACCCCCGCATAATGTCTCTGGTATATGGTTGTTCATTATTTTTGTTATTTTCTCGCCTGGTCCATTATACTCCTAGAGCAGGGTTCTTAATGGCTGTGTCCTGGGGGGGGGGTGCATCCCCTGCTGCTCAGGCATCCCCTCTGGCTTTTCAAGGGAGGGGGGCGGGGAGCTAATTTGCATCCCCACCTGCAGTGTGCGACGCTTCAGGTCCCTTTGGGAAAGAATCCAGGCAGCGGGGACCTGCGCCCTCAGGCCCTGCTCAACCCTGGCTCCCACCTGCAGTCCCCAGCGGCTGCCCACCAACTCTGCGCGTTCCCCGCGGCGGTTCGGGCACCGCTCGCGTCTGTAGGTGGCGCTATGGCGCCGCTGGGAGCCGCGGAGCTGGCCGGGGATTCTGGCTGAGACCAGGCTTCTCCTCCCCGCGTGTCAGCCGTCTGCCGGGGTCACCTCTCCTGCGGGGCCTGGGGTCCCCGCCTCCAGGGAGGGGATTGCACTCCCAGCTGGGGGGTCTCCTAGTTCTTCCGGGCCCGGGGGTCAGAGCACTGCTGCTCTGCGCGCCCGCAGGCCCTTTCTCCGTCCTGTGTTTACAGGCAGAATCCAGGGGACACGAGGCGCTCAGTTACATGCGGGCTCTGACGTGGGGAGTTTTCGCTGACATCACAAGATACTTGAAGTGTGCAGCGTGATGACTCTGATAAAACTATACACCGAGAAAAGGTTCCCCTACTGGGCGCCCCTATGCACATTAGCCACGCTGGAGGCGACCCTGCTGTCCATGGGCGGATGGGTGGAAGGAGGAAGGAAAAGTGGCCGGCACGGACCACGGAGTATATTCAGCCTCAAGAAGGAGGAAAGCGCCACACGTGGCGGCGTGGGTGAGCCCTCCAACCTTTCCTGAGAACCCCCGTGCCCTGGGGCGGTGCCAGGTCCCAGGATCCAGAGCCTTGCTGGACGGGAGAGCGAAACCCTGGGCGCGCCGACGTGCCCGGGACACAGCGCGAGGACCCGGGGGCAGAGAAGGCTCCACGCGGAGAGCAGGTGTGTGAGGTGACGTGGGATCTGGTCTTCGGGGACTCACGCACGGAAAAATTAATTACTTGGATGTATCAGAAAAGAATATATTTGAAGTACTGGGCACAGGGCCTGGCAGCCACAAGGTTTGAGGGGCGTGGGCTGCCTCTCCTGGTCCTGCGGTTCCGGGGGCACAAGCCCCCTCTGGTTCACCTGCAGTGACGGGTCTGGCAGCTCCCACCGTGGAACTAGGCCAGGGGAAGGCGCGGTCCGGTCAGAACCGGATCCAGGCAGCAGGTCTGATGAAGGAAGATAAAGTCTCCTCTCTGGTGGAGCCTTGCAGGGCGTGGTAAGCAATCACTGGGGCTTGCAGAGCAGCCGAGGTGCTTGGGATCTGGCAGCTCCGGGCTCTTTAATTAAACCTAGAACTGCGAGAAAAGGTGCCTGCCTTTCTGCAGCTTGCCTCTCTGCCGGCTTCAATGCACTTCCAGGGGAGCTGGGCCTCTGGGAAAGGTGGCTGCTGATTTGGGCGGCCAGACCCTGCCAGGATAAACACCTGGATGGCCAGGGGGCAGACACCAATTCTGGAGGCTCCTTTGTTGTCTCTGGTATTTTAAGTGACCCCCCTCTCCACCCCCTAAGGTTGATTATCAGCCATGGTGAGGTCCTTTCTGGCCAGATGTGGTTTGGCTCCCAGATCACAGTCTGCCCAGAGATGTCAACATCTCTGTTTCTGAAGAATAAATTTCCTTTCCTTTTTTTTTTTTTTGATTTATGTATGCATACAAGAACTGGGGTACAGGCCAGAGGTGTGGAGGGTGACAGGATTCACCAGAAACAGAATGGGGAGCAGAACAGGCAGATCCACTGAAATACAGTGCTGAGGGGAGCAGCGGGGAGACAGGAGAGGTCTGCTGCGCCATGTGGGTCACTCCCTAGTCGGGGATCGAACTTGTGCTGCAGTGGCTGCAGAGGGCTTCATAGTGCTTGCTGTAGGTTAGCCCCTGCACCACCAGGGAGGCCCTCAATTTCCTTTCCTATGGAGATAGAGCCTTGTCCTTCAGACATGGCCCAGGCCAGCAGCGGCGTGACCCGCTGGGCCCGTTCAGAAATGGATCTGCTCAGACCTTCTCAGTTAGAACCCACCTTTGGAGCAGACGCCCAGGGCGTGTGAGAAGCGCTTAAAGTGAGACCCGGAAGACAAATCAGCACATTGCGAGTGTGCAGATCTGTTTCAAGTCCTGGAAAAAGTGCAAAAAATATATGTTTATGAGACAAGTCGCGTACTTACTGGATGTCTGCAGACAATAAGAGTGATTACTACCTTAGGTGTGATAACAGCAGTGTGCTTGCCTCGAGAAAGAGCTAGCTCGTAGAGTTACACACAGAAGTACTGGCAGCTGAAATGATTTCTTGTCAGGTGTTTGATGCAAGTGGAGATGGGGGTGAGGTCCGGGCGACTGGCGGTGGGTCTGTATTCTGGGGACCCGGATGTGACCTTGGAGATGCATTCCACAGGTTTGCTTACCTAGTGGATGTTGCCAACCTTCCACCATAAACAGAGACTCTAACTCTTACAGAAGAGAAAGTAATGTGAACAGAAGGCTCTGAGTGAACCGGAATCCTGGTGCACAACCGTGTCTAGGTCCTGGGGGCCAAGCCCTGTCCCGCAGGAACCCCTCCTCCAAAGTCACGCCTTCCCTTCTGCTCCCGGGGGCTTCTCACCCCTGACTGGGCACCGTCTACACCCTGGCATGGGACTGGGCATGCTCACATGGTCCTTTCACACACCATTCCTGCGGCCCCGGGGCGGCTCTGGGAATGGAGCCGTTGACGAGAGCGCCACAGACGCTTTAAGGGTCACCATGTATTGAGCACTTACTGTATACCAGGAGTGGCGCCAGGGACGCTTTCATTAATCCTTACAGTGACCCCTCCGCAAAGGATCGCCAAATCCCTTTTTTAGATGAAGAAACTGGACTCAGAGCAATTAATGGACTGGCCCAAGGCCAGGAAGTTAAGGGGAAGGGGAGCCCAGTCTTTCAGCCTCATCTTTGGGGTGAGGCTGGAGCTCTCTGTTTCCGCCTTCTTGCAAAAACATCTTGGGTGCAGAAGAAATCAACTGGACTCTTCTGGGCGTTCCTTTGCTGTGTTTCTCCAGTTAGTCATGTTTCAGGAAGCCGTGTCTAGACTAGGAGGGGCTGTGGGAGGTGGCCCGCCCCCTCTAAGAGTGGGTTTGAACTGCCATCTGCCATCAGCCGCTGTCTGTGGGGAGAAAAACAGAATGTTGAGAAAGCCGCTGAGAGGAAGCTGCCTCTAAACAGACTGGAAAGCTGCTCCTGGATTCCCAGCAAAGGGGGAGGGAGGGAGGAGAGAGGGGGAGGAGAGAGGGGGCAGCCCTTGAGGCCCCCAGGAGACTTCAAAGGAGACCACGAAGAAGGCAGAACCCTGGGTCCTGCAGGGTTTCTGCAAGAGGGTGTCTGGGCCCAGGGGGGAGATGCAGAGATGGCTTCCTGGCTCAGCCTGGGACAGGCAGGGCGTGGGGCGGCCCCAGCCAGGTGACAGCTTCCACCTCCAGGGCTGGCTGTGAAGCTGCCAGGCTCTGGGCAGCCCCTTCTCTCCAGGCAGAGACTCCTCTCTTGGGGAGAGAAGCTGCCCAGTAACGGTAGCTGGGCTAACAAGCCTCCCCGCGCCCCAAGTACATTTCAGCCATGGCTGCCCTGAGCCCCCCGCCCCCCCAATGTCACTGCTTCTTTCATGGCTGTTCTAAGCCGCCAGGAGAATGACCTGCGTGGGGGCCCCCCCTCTCCCCCCCCCCCCCCCGCCCCATGTTTGCAGAGCAGCTTCTGGGCACATGTGGCTTCTGAGCACCCAAAAGTGCCTGGTGCAAAGAAGGGAGTGAATTCTCAATTTTATTTAACTTTAAGTAATTTCCGTTTAATTAAAAAGGGAAGCAGTGTATTTTTCTGTGACAACAACTTGATTGTTTTCGTGGGAATCCATTTTTCTTTAAACTGTTGAAAATTTAATGTACACATGGAAACTGCTGTCACAGACACCCAGGCATTTGGAAATCCCAGACCAGGAAATGGAGCAGGAAGTATTTCACAAATCGTCTTTTATTCTGATTACAGGTTGACCTTATAACATCTTGGACATATTAAATTAAATAAAAATTGAAATTAATTTCACCTTTCAACAAAACAGCTACACTATGGTGACCAGCAAATCTGAAAGTTTTAATATAATTCTAGCAGGTGCGCTGACGCTGATGTGAACCCAGGGAGTCTGGCCTGGGGCCACACCTCTGAACCAGCTCACATACTGGCCTTTGAACGCGGGGTGCCTCAGACACCCCTGTCTGGGGGGTGGAGGGTAGCTGACCTCTGGGATTCCCCAGAACATCACCCTCACTTTCTCCCAGCTCCCTGGTAGCTTCTCCAAGATCTAGTATGCCCCCCATCACCGCCATTTGGGGGTGAGGGCCTCCCAGCAACCTCGACTGACCAGGACTTTCCATTTGACAGAAGGACACAGGGACAAAGTTTCTTTTATTCTCATTTCTGGGCCCGTCATTCAACAAATGTGTAGGGTCCAGGGGACGTCCTGGGTCCAGGGGACGTCCCAGTGAGCAAAACAGCGCCTGCCCTTACCAAGTCTACCTTCTGCTGGGGGAGCAAAAATAATACGATGGAGAAAATTTTAAGAATTTGAGCAGTGACGCATGCCAGGGGTCACAGGGAGAGCAGGTGTGGATGCGCTTTGCCGTGATGGGGCCGGACGCAACGGCGCGGGCTGTTCTGGAGGGCAGAACCTGATGTGGGCCCGCTCCTTTGCGGGGTCCCGGGGAGAAGCACGTCCTCCACTAGTCTGACTCGCGGGGGGGACGGCCCAGCTCCGGGCCTCATGTCACTGCAGGCCCTGCTCCTGGCCTTGCCACCCCCTCTTCTGGCTCCGAGCCTCCTGCGTCACGTCGGAGAGCCCTGGCGATTCCTGTGCCCCCCCCAGGTCCTCCAGGGCCACCCCCACCCGTGCAGAAGCCTTTGGCTAATCCCGCCGTGCACCTGTAACATTCTCTTTGCTGTAGAAGGTAACACAGTCAGCGGATCTGGGTACGGCTTGGGGGGGGCATTATTCTGTCTATGACAAGCGACTGAAGTTTCAGACAAGGTGGCCGGGAAGGGTTATGACCTGAAGGCAGTGAAGGAGGGAGTCTTGCAGACACCTAGAGAGAGAAACTTCCAGGCAGAGGAAACAGCTTGTGCCGATGTCCTGAGCTGGGAGTGTTGACTGCTGTGTCTGACCATCGGAGAAGCTGGAGCGGAGACATGGGGACAGAAAGGTGGATGGGGATGAGGTGATACCTTAATATTGGGGGAGGGTTTGGGGCAGGGGGTGGAGGGTCCTGTGATGGTTTTAAGAAATGTGACTCAGGCGCTGAGTGAGGTGGGTCGCCTTTGCATCTAATCACAGATGCAACAGTTCACCATGAAAAATATCGGAAACCAAGTAAAAAGAGAAACACGAAATGGGTGTGAACATGTGAAAAGAAGCCAGCAAACATGAAAGCGACACAGCTGGAGGCAGGACTCACACAGGGCAGAGTCAAGCCTGCACTGTGTGCGGGCGGGCACAGGCTAGTATCTTTATTTTTCAAAGAACTCATCCAAATCATTAAGACAAGTCCTGAAGCTGGGTAGGAAAACAAGCACACCGGTGTGGGCAGGCGACCAGGAACACATGAAACGCAGGCATGGAAGCACTCAGGGACCCATCAGCTGCACTAATAACCAGAGAAATTCACACGAAAACAACAAACAGCTCTTTTCCCCAAGTAAGCTTTTATATATATA
>NW_004567133.1:11249671-11309000 GCF_000260355.1 Condylura cristata
CCCAGTGAGTCAGCTTTCTGGTGGAAGATCAACTTATGCCACAGTGGGTGGCAATAGCTTAATAGTGCTGAGACTTTAACCCCTGTGCTAGAAGAGACGCCCAACCAAGTAAGGTTTTAACAACAATAATCTTGGCTTTGGCAGGGGTGGAGTCAGGCAGGAACGGGACCCCTGGCTGTGGTGAGAATTGGGGTTCTGATCCTTTTGGAAAACAATTTAACTCAAAATCTTAAGCATGGGAGTCCTTGTTGACTCCTCAGATCCATTTCTGGCAACCTAGCCCAAGGACATAATTCTACATGTGGGGAAGCTTTAGTCATCGCAGTCAAACAGTAGAGACGAGTAGACTGTGAGCACTAGGTTAAATGGGCAACGAGGGTCATGCCTTCAGTATCTTTGTCAAAAATATTAATTGAATGCCAGTGGCATGCCAGGCACTCTTCTAGCCATAACAAAGTATTCCAGATGCCCTGCCCTCATAGTCTAGTGGGAGAGAAAGAAAAAAAAAAATTAAAGATGAACACGTAATATGATGCAGAACAAAGTAGTGTTCTGTGGTAGAGAGTGATGGTGATTGTAGGGTGAACAACCACTTCAGTTTGGGGGCTGGGGGTTACATGGAATTTCAGCTTTACAATGGGCACAGTCCTGGGCAAGGGGGATGGAGCTAAGGTGGTAGTGTGTGGGGGAGGGGACAGGGCTTCCACTCCTCTTCCTCTGCTAGATTCAACAGTCCAATTTTTGGGGTTTGATTTTGGTTTTTGTCTGACCCTTTGTTGTGTGTCTCTGTATTACACATATGTGTGAAGCCACCCAGTATTGGTCTTTCTCCTTCTGACTTATTTTGCTTAGCATTTCCTCCTCCAGTCCATCCATGTTGTTGCCAACGGCAAGAATTCATCCTTTGTTTCAGTTGAGTAGTATTCCATTGTGTAGACATACCACATCAGCTCGTACCCACTTCCCTGTTGTTGGACACGTCACTTGTCTCCACAGCTTGGCTTTTGTAAATAGTACTGCAATGAGCATTGGTGTGTACTTATCGCTTCAACTCAGTGTTTTCATATTTTTTGAGTTGATACTGGGTAGATACTGAGAAGTAGAAATGCTGGATCATCTAGTACCTATTTTAAATATTTTGCGAACCCTTATACGGTTTTCCTTGGGGGCTGGGCCAGTCTACATTCCCACCTCCAGTGTACGGATGCCTTTTCCACCACCACTTGTTCTTTCTGATCATTGTCACAAGGGTGAAATTAAACATGCAAATGTATTAACAGAGCTGAATGTCCTTATACATGTAGTGGAAGGAGCCAAGGTGATGATGGTAGAAAATACTTCATGGGCTCCAAAGCCCTGGATTGCTCATTTTGCTTGCTGATGTGTCTCTGCGGCGCAGGCCCAGACTGTCAGTCACCTGCTCGCTCTGCATTGGGTGACCGTGCGTTTCCCCACTCTCCTGGGAGCAGTGCCAACTCTCCCACCTGGACGTGGGAAAAGAACAAGGTAGATATAAAGCTCATGTGTTTCCTTCCCTGGGTTATGGGTAGCTACACGCTTCCTGGTTACCATGGCAACTGCTAGACTTCAGGTGCGCGCATCCTGCCTAGTCTTAGGTCTTAGGGGTCTGAAATGCTCCCTCTTGCCCTAGGCTCACTCCTGGTTCCAGATCATGATTTCAGAGCCAGCTGGAAATTTTCTGACTTGAGGAAATAAGAGGCCAAGAAGAAGAAGGGTGTGGCTTGCGGAGATAGGTGGACCCAGAGCTGAATGTCCTTCACGTGCAGTGACTGATGTAAGGCAACTGGCTCTCCCACTTGCTAGTTGTGTGGCCTCAGGAAGCCTGCCTTTGTTGACCTGGCTTCTCTGAATAAGCAGATCTGGGTCCTCTAAGAAGGAGTGTGCAAGGCTGTGTGAGCTAAGTCAGGCCCCAGGTAGTGGAGAAAAGATTCGAGAAGATTGGAGGAAGTGTCCAGCCTGAAGTTTGGGGCACACTAAGTCAGCTGTCAGAGAAGGCCCGTGTCCTCTGGAATGGTCCCTTCCACTGATGTCTGTCCTTGATGGGCTGTGATGGATTTCCGATCCAGTAGGTACATATTAATGCTCATAGACCATTTAACCTCTCTCAGGGCTGTTGCTGAGATCAAATTGTTACAGGGTAGCTCAGAGTGGACTTGGGCTGCCTGTCTCTGGGGCCTTGCCCCGGGGCAAAATGTAATTTTCTTCAGACACACAGAGAAAGGGTAATGGGTTTACAAAAAGGGGAAAGGAAAAGAAAATAACCCAGGGAAAGAGAGAGGGATACAAAGTAGCTGGAATACTTTACCAGCGGCTAACTTGGAGCTCTAGTTCGGTTAAAGCTGCTAGCCCCCAGTCACACGGTCTGAGAGCAGCTGCTCCAGAGAGAGAGAGAGCTGGAAAACTGCTCCCTATGGAGCCCCCAAAGTCCCAGAATGCCTGCTTAGCTCCGCCCTCGGGTCCTCGCAGTTCTCCCCCTGGTGCTGCTGGGAGTTGTAGTTTCCAATCACTGGGAGTAGGGGGTGGAGTCCAGAAAGCTGGAGTAGGGGGTGGGGTCCACAAGACTCTGCAGAGTTCTTTAGGACATCCCTCCCCTTAACAAAATGAGGCAAGTAGATGTAGCAGTTTGAACATGATCTGAATAAACCCTCAATACATTTTAACTAATTTATGACCCAACTCAAGAGAGTTGTCCTTTTCCTTTTGTTACCAAGCATTCCTTATACCAGAAGCTGCTACTTCAGATTCCCTGTAAATAAGTGGTCAACGTGTGGAACACAAGGGAGTGGTGGGGACTCTGGTAACTGGTAAACGAGACAGCACGTGCCACATCTAAAATGTTGTGACCTGACCCAACCCAACCAGACATTGGTGGCTAAACGTGGCTTGGTCAGTCCTCTGGTTTGAAACTTCTGCCTGATATCTTATAGGTGTGCCACTGTGTGATATTCTGGGTTTACTCAAGTTAGGAAGTCAGTTTAATGACAAGAAAAGAAAACAAACATGACTGGGTTAATTCTCCCCACTGGCTGACTCATTTTCAGTGTCTGGCCAAAATGAGCCCTCGGACTGGGTGATCTTTGGGTCTTGGTTTCTCTGGGAGGTTTGAACTTGGATGTGGGGAACCGAACAGCGTGGGTTGGAATCTTGGTTCTCTCATTTATCAGCCACAGGATATTGGGTAATTATTCAATCCGTTACAGTCTCCCCACCTGTAAAGTGGGGATGAAAACCATACTCCCCTCCAGGGGTCGCTATGAGGACTGAATGCTCGGAAGGAGCTAGAACAGCCTGGAGCACAGTCTGCCTGCGTGTGCCGATGTATCTCGGGGCGGGCGGGGGAGAGAACAAGGCACGTACATCTTCAGCATTTTATTTCATGTGAGCCTAAAACTTAATGATCAGTATAACCCCAAGTAGGACCGAGTTTCTCTTACCCTGGTGGTATAATCATATATAATAATGCCACTTACATAAGCTTCCTTACCTCCTTGTTAAATCCACCCACTCTCTTCTACTTCACGCTGCTAAAGAATGCTGCTAAAGAATTCTTCTCCCAGAGGGAAAAAGACACCCAACTTTATACTAATTATCACTTTAAAGCAGGGACCGACAGGGGGCTGCTAGAAAAGGTGGATTTGGCAGTGCTTTTGATTTGGGGGAGTAAAGTCTTTAGTCTGGAAGGAGTGAGTCAGGCCTAGAGACCTCACAGCGACCAGCAGAATCGTGGAGCCAGAGGCAAACTGTGGCCTCCCCCAAATTAGGCAGCCTTGGCCTGCAGTTAGAGGAAGTGTCCATGAATCTGCTTCTGCACACAAGCACTGATCTGAAGATTCCTGTCTGGTGTTTAAAACGAGTCTGGAGCATGTTCTAGATGTGATACATCCTCACTGTGGAAAATAAAAATAGAGGGGAACACAATGGAAATGTGAAAATCATAACTTTCTCAGCAGCATCAGACATCAGTCTCCAGCTGGGATGGGGGACTCATCAGAATGTTTTAGGCTGGCAGCAGGCATGGCTGGATCAGGGCTCAAACCGTACCAACAGAATGCCATCTTCTCTTCCTCTGTATTCACTTCACTTTTTTTTTTTAAATATTTATTTGTAATTGGGGTACAGGCCAGAGGTACAGAGGCGGTGAGAGGATTCACCAGAGATAGAGTGGGTTGCAGAACAGGCAGATCATCGAAGTACACTGCTGAGGGGAGCAGCGGGCGGATCAGGAGAGGTCTGCCGCGCCGTGTGGGTCACCTCCGGGGCAGGCGGGGATCAAACTCATGCAGAAGTGGCTTTAGCTTCTTAGTGCTACGCTTTAACCCGCTGCACCACCAGGGAGGGCCTGTATTCACTTATTAATAGGTTGTGTCCAGACTGGGGGGAAGGGGAGAGAGTGGTTATGACTACCTAGACTAATACCTATGAGGTGAACAGCCCGCTAGAGAGGAAGTCTTCTCAGTGCTCAGGAACAGAGTTCAGAGGTGTCTTGATTGCTTGGGTGTGTAACACGTGAGTGTCCGCTAGCCAATTCCTGGTTAGTAGCCAGAGACCCTGGGAAATGGAGTCGATGCCAGTCTCACCTGAATTATAAAAATTGAGATTTCCCACTGGAAGGAGGGATTGTGTTCCTGAAGGAAAAGGAGAAGAAGATAAAATGAGTTCATAGAAACAGTGGTATCATTATGAGAAATTTAATACCCAGCCATCTAGAAACAATGACTGTTGATTTCTCTTTGTAAATCCTTCTGGAACTTTCCACTCCTTTCTATCTACACCCCTATTTTAAAAGACATATACATCACTGGGGAATCCTATGCAAAGTTTTGTCTGTGGGTTTTGAAATTAAGTATTTTGAAATCCAAGTGGGATATTTTCTTAGCATAAAAATGAAAGAATGTGGATAAGCAAAAATAAAGTTTACCACTAGCTGGGACCAAGATAAGTCTTTTAAGAAGACAAGTTAAGGACAGGAACAACGAGCCAAAGAAACAATAACTTGTCAGGATTATGACACCCTGCAGGCCTTCCTTGTAGTGCTCTGTGCATTTATAAATCTTCATTACTTACAATGTTATAGGTAAAATTATTTTATTATGAAGTGATCGAGACACATAAAAAACTATAAAGACTCATATAGTGAACAACCATTTACTCACCACTCAGCCTAAGAAATGTAACTTAGGGCCTCCCTGGTGACCGAGGGGTTGAGTCTCAGCGCTATCACCACTACTGCCTGATTTCAGTCCTTGGCCAGGGAGTGACCCACAGGGCGCAGCAGACCTCTCCTGTCTCCCTGCTGCTCCCCTCTGCAGTGTATTTCAGTCCATCTGCCTGTTCTGTTACCCACTCTGTCTCTGGTGAATCCTCTTATCCCTCACACCTCTGGCGTCGACCTCAGTTCTATGCAAAAATAAATCAAAGAAATGTAACTTAAAAAAATACAACGTAATCCCACTGTGAACCATTCCCAATCTGTGCTGTCTTCTCTCTCCCTCTCTTCCCAGAGTTGGCCTCCATCATTCTGTTGTGTGATTTATTCCATGCATATTTCATGCTTTCATTACATATGTATTATCTGTTATCAGTATAGAGTATTATGTGGTGTATTTTAAAACTTTAAATAGAATCCCGCTGTCCCTGTCATTTCAAGACTTGCTTCTTTTTGCTCATCGTTATGATTTTTTTCAGTTCATCAAGGCTGCGTTTCATTTAGCTCCTACTGCTGCTAAGTGTTAATTTGTTATGGTAGCATTCCATTGCACAGCTCTATCATGAATTATTTATCCATTCTCTTGTAAATGACCATTTAGGTTGTTTCTGTTTTTCTAAACAGTGCTGTAATAAATATTCCAGAACATTTCTCTTTGTGAAAACTGATGGAGCTCATCCAGGCTCGGGTATACACCTAGAGATGGAATTGTGAGCCCCTCCACATCTTCTCTGTATTCAGTTTCACCACCTCGTTCCACAAAGCAATGGTGTCATTTACACTCTCACTGGCATTGGGAGCTATGTGGAACAGAGTAAAGATACCTCAAAGTCCAAGTAGTGAGACGGAGAGCGATTCAGAAGGGTTCCACCTCTGGGGGAGGCAGCAACCTTCCCTGCATCCAGTCTCACGTTTATTTGCATTGGATTCAGGGAAGGTGGACAAGTCTGTGGAGAGATGTGCATGGTGGGATGTGGGTTGGGGAGGCATATTAGTTCACACAAGCTAGGGGGCAGTGAGTAGGGGCCATTGCCTGGGGGGCGCCATTCTTGCTGCTGATCAAAACCTCCAATCTCTAGTCCCTGTTTACAGTTAACTTCCTGTGAAGGTGGATGATGTTAATCTGGCCACAATGTCTGCCTGCGGTTTTCGGCAGATCTCCTCATACCAAGACTCTTGTCCTGGTGAGAGGCTCCCTGCCTGACTCTGCATTTTAGCTTGACCAGCAGCAGCTTTGGGTGCCAAGCAAAATCCTAAGAACAAGAAGCCTGTGGCATCCATGTCACACGAGACTCCCTGATTCTCCAACATTCGTTTTTGTCAGACTTTCCACCTCTGCTTGTTTGATGAGCATGAAACGTGGTCTTTGGCACCCCGAGATCAGTCCTGGAAAGCTTGAGTCAGGTGTCCTGCTGCCTGTGGTTTCCCCAGCATTTAGCACAGCACCTGGAACACAATAGCTGCTCAGTATTTCTTGGTTGGCTGAACAGCACAGTTTTCTGGTTCCTCTCTCCTGGAAAACAGTTTGCTGGAGGAAGACAGCCATTCTCTACAAGTCTTGCTTCCACCTCATTCTTCTCACTTCAAAACCCATCTCATTTATTTCACTTAACATAATACCCTCTAGGTCCAGCTGTGTTATCACAGTGGCAGGATTTCATCTTTCTCTTTTTAAAATAATGTTCCATTGTGTGTGTATCTCACATCTTTAGCCACTGATCTGTCCTTGGACACAGGTTGTTTCCATATCTTGTCTGTTGTAAAGACTGTTGCAACTTTGAAGACATTCCCAAGCATGCAGTGGAAGCTACTGCCTCTTGACCAGTGACTGGAAAGGAGAGGCTGATCTCTGCGCCAAAGAATGTTCTGGATAGATGCTGGGCTTACAGAAGCTGATATAATTCACAAGGATGTAATGAGCACATGCCAGTATACCTTCATCCACCCACAAATCTTTTCCAAGTTTTCAAGCCAGGATTTCCCTGCCATTGCTACTGCTGGAATTAGTCACCTCCCACCTCCCCCTCCTTCATGATTACCAGAATGAAGAGGATTAAAGACAATTACCATATGGAGGGCTTAGAGTTACCCAATACTTAAATAGCATTATCTCATCTAATTTCCCCTCAAACTCCAGGAGCTAGGAGGTAGGAGATAGGTATGAGTGTTAGATCCATTTGGAGGGGGAACTTAGAGACTCCGCTAGTGGATGGCTGTGCTGGGTTCACACTTTGCTCGCTAATTCTTTTATTTTATTTATTTTTTATTAGATATATATTTTTTAAGATTTATTTATGCATGCAGAACTGGGGTACAGGCAAGCTGTGCAGGGGAGGTGAGAGGATTCACCAGACACAGTGGGGAGCAGAACAGGCAGATCCATGAAGTACACTGCTGAGGGGAGCAGTGGACGGCTCATGAGAGGTCTGCTGTGCCATGTGGGTCACCTCTGGGGCCGGGGATCGAACTCATGCTGAAGCAACTGTGGCTCACTTGCAGTGCTGTGCTTTAACCCATTGCACCACCAGGGAGTCCTGGCCCTTAGCTCTCTAGTTCTAAAGTCTGTTCTTTGCTACTTCTTACACCACGCATCATTGAGTCTGTTTCCTCATTCAATCATCATTTATTCATTCAACAAACATGTACTGAGCATCTGCTGGCTATAGACACTCCACTGCCCATGTGGGCAAATGAGACAGACAAAATCCTCACTAATATGGTGTTTGTGATCTCCTGTTATTCTAAGCTTAAAGGATATGGCACTAACTGTTTCTCAAGGATAAGGGGATGTGTGCATTATACACAGTAAGTGCCCAACAAATGCTGGCTTCTGATTTCCTTTTCTCCTAAAGTTGGTAACTTTCTCTTCACGTATACGGGGATGTCCTAGAAATAGGCACTGCACTATCCTTAAAATTTATGCAACCAGAGGACACGGGACTATGGCGATGGCACATGGGTGAATTGGTGGTGGGAACCCACCGGGACTACAACTGAGATGGAAACATTTACAAAATGAAGACTGATGTAAAAAGAAATTTATACAACCCACATTCTGTTAACCCACCTGAGAAAACGCTCATGTTCTTCTTGGCCTCTGTGGCAAGAACTTTGCTCCCATTGCCTCCGCAGCCTCCCTCCCCCTCCTGGTTCTAGCCAGGACGGCAGGTTGAATGTGCCTTGACAGGCCATAGTCACTGAACAGGCAGTGCTCTGGGAAACCCTTCGTGCGGTTTCAGGAGGTGAAAAGGAAGAAACAGACTCCAGGAAGCTGGAGCAAGAGGGAGGTAAGAGGAGTGCATGGCTTTTAGGGCGAGTTCGTGCGGCAGCGAGGGCGATATAAGTAACAAGGGCCTTCTTAGGGATAGTTTCCATAAAGCATCTGGAGGGGTGGAGAACCTGGATGGGAGAAATCTGCATTTTAGGAATCTGGGTTGCTATTTAGGGAATTTCCTTCTTTGAAGCCTTCACACTTCTTTCTTTGCTGCCTGTGTGCTAGTCATTTCTTTTTCAGGCTCAGTTTTAGCAATTTCCTTTTTTTCCCCAGGAAGAGGGTTTAAGTTTACGACACAATCATTACACTGAAGCCCAAAACGAAGCGTTCTCTCACGACAGATAAAATAGCTCAGAAGGAAAATGTCAAAAGAAAACGGTACATTTCTTCCCACAGACTTTCGGAAGTGACGCGTGCGTTACCGGAAGGGGCGGTCCCTCCAGGCTCCTGGGGGTGGGCAGAGAGCTCAGTTTTCATTTCGTCAACCTGTGACCTTGGGCCAGATTCCCATCAAAGGGAGCCTCAGCTTTCTTTCTTTCTTTTTTTTTTTTTAAGATTTATTTATTTGTGCATACAGAACTGGGGTACAGGCCAGAGGCTCAGGGGCGATGAGAGGCTTCACCAGAGACAGAGTGGGGAGCAAAACAGGCAGATGGATGAAGTACACTGCTGAGGGGAGCAGCGGGCGGGTCAGGAGAGGTCTGCCGCGCCATGTGGTCACCTCCGGGCAGGCGGGAATCGAACTCATGCGGAAGTGGCTTTAGATTCTCAGTGCTGTGCTTTAACCCGCTGCGCCACCAGGGAGGGCCCGCCTCAGCTTTCTTATCCGTGGAAGGCAACTGTGAAAAAATGTGTACTCTGGGGTATTTTATTGGGGAAGATTAGATGAAATAACAATGTAGAAATTCTTAGCATGGTATCTGGAGTGTATTTAGTCTATAAATAAAAGCAAAAATATACTTATTATAATTAGCTTTTATTTCATTATATATCATATATATTATTATATATCATTATATTCTATATATTATGTAGACTAGTCTCCTCAGCTTCCTCCTTCCTCTTTATAATCTACCCATCACATGGTAGCCTCAGAGTCAGCCATTAAGGGGGTAAAGCAGATCATGCTACTTCCCAGCTAAAGACTCTTCACTGGCATTCTCATCACATTTAGGATGAAATCCACCTTTCACCGTGGGGTAGGAGTGTATATTCATAGTGTATAGGATAGAATGATATAAAATATAGATGTCATTTGTTATATAGTATATATTACATAGCAGCTATATTATATATAGTGCAGATACAGTCTATAGGTGCTGGCCCCTGGCATTTTGATTTGTCCTGTGTGCTGTGTTACCTCCCTCCTCCCACCTTAACTTATGCAGCTCCTGCACACTGAGGACTGTTCAACTGTCACATGTACTGTGCTCAGTTCCATCGCAGGGCCTTGGCACATGCTCTCCCATTACTTGGAATGCCCTCTCCTAGAATAACCACACTCAGGACTCTGCAAATGTCACCTTATCAATGTGGACTTTCTTGACCACCCTAGAACACATCATGTCTGTCCCTTACCACATAATACCTGGTCACATATATGGCTAGGTAACGTATGTGTATAGATACACATGTATGTATAAAATCAATAATCTACAACCGGCACAGATGACATCTCTATACCACCTACATGTATAGAACATCTACAGATATAAATTATCTTTATTATATGATTATATTAATATTATATGAAATATAACAGACAAACATTATATATTACATATATGTATGTGTGTACACATGCATGCATTCTACATACTCCAAATGAGTGGCCCTAGGATGGCAACTGAGTGGTGCAAAGCAGATTAATAATTATGATTAAAGATGGAAATAGTTATTATGTAATTTTATTATCCTAACACTGCTGTGAGTTTTAGATTCTTCCATAAGGAAGGGTTAGGTAGTTACAAATTACGTCGTTATAGTTTATGGGGGACCACTGTGTTCCAGGCATGTGCTGAGGGGTCTTAATTTCTTATTTAACCTCACCATAAAAGGAAGGAGAAGAGAGGGAAGGAGGGCAGGAAGGTGATGTCCTATGTGTAGATTATTTATTATGTGTTTCCAGCGGTGGCCACTGGGTGGCACTGTCCATTTAGGGCAGCTTGGTTGCTGTGCTGCTTGTAAACACCTGCCTTTTTATAATCTGTGTGTACTGCGGGGGCTGGGAATTTGCATATTATAACCCCCCAGCTCCCTGGTCATATGGCCTCTTAGAGTGCCCAGAAGGAGGGGCATTCCGGAGTCCATGCCGTAGACAGAGGCAGCTGGTGTGGAGGCTCCTCTCGATAAATGCAGACGTGAACGCAGCGGCAACACCAGGCGCAGGCTCATGGCTCCAGCCTCGGAGTGCTCACAGCGTCTCTCTGTTTTTTTTTTTTTTTTTAAAGATTTATTTATTTATTCATACAGAACTGGGGTACAGGCCAGAGGCTCAGGGGCGGTGAGAGGCTTCACCAGAGACAGAGTGGGGAGCAGAACAGGCAGATCGACGAAGTACACTGCTGAGGGGAGCAGCGGGCGGGTCAGGAGAGGTCTGGCTCGCCATGTGGTCTCCTCCGCGGCAGGCGGCAGGCGGGAATCGAACTCATGCGGAAGTGGCTTCAGATTCTCAGTGCTGTGCTTTAACCCGCTGCGCCACCAGGGAGGGCCCGTCTCTCTGTTTTATCCCTCCTTGTGTCTCAGGCCCGCCTTTCCATCTACCCCCAGCCTCTTATAGTCTGTTTCTTTATCTAAAGTACCTCGAATATTTTGCTTTATGGATGTGACTGCTTTCTGAAACATGAACAGAGAAAATCTTTGATCTTGGGGTGGCTGGGAAGAGGGGAGGGATGAGAAATTGTCCACACCTATGTGTGAGAAAAGCATTGGCCAACCTTCACTCTGCAGGCTCAGGAGGGTGTCCGAGGTAGATTTATTGAATCTTCTTGATCTTGCTGTTGTATCATGATGCATAGATGTGATCGACAAGTAGGCACTTGAAACTAAGACTTCTTTTGGAATTTTTGCTTTCTTGAGTGTCCTGAAGATGAGCTGATCTATAGTGATATTCTGAGTTCATTAAAACAAACATCATTCTAAGAATTCTGTTCCTTTCTATCCTGTCCTGGCCTCCCACTTGAAGCTAGGGGCTCCAGGAGGCAGGCGAGCTAAGTGCTAAGCTGCACTGCCCACAGGCAGTAGTTTTGCCCAGCTTGCTGTGTCTGAGAAACCTCATGAACCCTTTTATTGAAGCCCACCAGGATCTGGAGTTTTATAGGCTGTGTCAGGAGGAGGGATTAAGACTGGAGAGAATGGTCTCCAGGCAGAGTTGCTAAAGCGTCTTCTGAGGTCTACAAGCGCCCCTTGGTCTCTGTTGATTACTTTAAGCAAAGCTGTTCGGTTTCTCCATGGGGAACTTCTCTCTAAGTGGCGACAATCAGGTTAGGCAGGTGGCTGAGGAAACAAGGCTGAACAATGGGTTTTCCATTCAAGCTCATATCAGCAAGAAGCCCAAAATCTGGTTTTTTGCAGCCTCACTTGCAGATGAAGGAAAGAGTTTGATGCCCTGCTGAGGAGAAAAATAGGCCATCATTGCCCAAAGAAGGCACCTGTCCTAGATTTAAGGGCCTTGCATTTCCCAGAGTGGTTTTTGGGTCTTGTGGGATGGTCTATTGACATCATCTCCGCCCATGGGCCAGCACTGGGTGTGAGTGGGAAGGTTGATTGTCCAGGGAACCAGACAGTCAGAATCTGTCACCTGGATCTCACAGCACTGCATCAGTTTATCTGTTCCCAACTCCCCGCCAGATAAATGCTGGTTCCTTACAAGGCAAAGCCCCACAGATGTCAGTTTAGCCACACGACCTGTCTGGACCTTATCACACTGGCTCAGAGCACCTTCAGGTCCCCTTCTTCTCAGCTGGATCTCCCCAGAGTCAGGGAATGGCTTTGGGAAAGTCTCTTTGTCTCCAAGAACCTCAGTTTCTCCACGAGCCTGCACGATTTACCTCACAGGGCTTGCAAAACCCACCCAAGTGCGGGGCACACTGTCACCTGAGAACAGGTGTTGCCGCCCGTTCTCACACTCGGAACCTGGCCGGGCACAGTAGCTGGATACCTTGATTTATGTCTCTCCCGTTTACCTACTAAACCTTTGGTTGTTCCTCGGATGTAAGTCCGTCTGTCCAATGCCCTGAACAAGGTCTCACACTTTCATGTGAGAACGTTCTCCCATGGCCCAGGCCACTGTGTCTCAAACTTCTCCAGCCACATCAATCACCAGGGATACAGTTCAAATGCAGATTCTCACTCATTTGGTCTGAAGTGGGGCCAGAGATGCTGCATTTCCAACCAGCAACCAGAACAGCTAGTGTAAAGCTCACACTAGCAGCAAGCATCTGGGAACTATGATGGCTGTCCTTGGTGCTCTCTAGATGTTGCGCTCTACCATTAGCGTCTTATTGGTTCCCACTGTCCACAGTCTGGTCTGACCGTTCAGCTCAATAGAAATCACTGTAACAGGAAGTGCCCTGCTATCGGGAACAAATCAGGACATTTGCTCGAGAACCACAACTTCCAGGGCACTTGAAGGATTGCCACGCTCCGTGGGCTGTAAACATGGCAGACGGTAATGAGGCGGTCACTCTGGTGAGAGTGGAGGGCGGTGTACCCTGCTTGTTTTTGAGTAAAGTCTCAAGCATTGGCTCATGTTTGCCTCTCCAGTGAGCACTGACCCTCTGTGGTGAGGTGAGTTAAGTCATGCCCTCCTCTTCCATAGGAAGTCTCCAAACTTGAGAAAAACGGAATCTAACGTCTACAGAACTTCCTCCATGCTTGTATCTTCCCACATATTGCTGAACTCATCACTCAACCCTGAACCTAACCCCCTCTTGTCCTAGAAGTTCAGGCCAGAGAGAGCAGTGTCTATTGGTGGTGCCTGCTGCCTTGAACTATCCACCTCAGTGACTTTTATCCCCCAGGCTGGTATTGAAATCAACCTCCTGATACACATTTAGAGAAGGCAAGTGACACCCCAGCTTAGCACTCTTGCAAACCTGCTTCTTGACTCAGAAGACCTGTGCCCAGAAAGATATAAAATAATTCTCATTTTGTTTTTACACGATGATGCATTGGGAGTGTAAGAGCCTTTATCACTGATTCTCCCTTTCTTCCCTCCTTGCCTCACTCCCTCTCTTCTTCTTTCTTTCCTCTTTTTACCTGTATCTACCATGTAATGTAACATCCATATGATGGAGAACAGAAGAATAGCAAGGAAGAAAATGTGAAAAGGACTCAAAGAAAGGAAAATGGATGGTAAGGAGATTTTATACTTTTTGAAGGTGTGCCTATATCTCAGGCTTTTCTTTTACTCCCATGGAACAAGTAAGGAGGTCGATAAAGGGCCCTTGACACTAGATGAACAAAATTTTAGAAGCATTTCCTCAGAAATAAAGCCATGTTGATTTATAAGCAGGATTTGGAAGATGGAACTGCATCAGTAGCCATCTAGACATTTGTCAAAACAACTGAATTCTGTGAAGTGGAAAGAATGAACAAGAGAACCGATATTAGGGAAAAGTTTGAAATGGCCTCTATTGTGTCAGTATTTTTCTACAAAGGCAGGGACATTTTCAGGGATAAAAGCTCTTGCTAAGTGAGAAACCAACAGACCTTGGAAAGGAGTATTCAGTTTCACCTTGTGGGCATGTGGCTTTGTCTACTCTGGATTTGTGATCAAATCCTCTTATGCTTATGCCTATCTTAGGGTTCAGCATCCTTCCTGGGTCCAGAGGCCCCTGTCTGATTTAGGGATTTAACCCCTGCCTCTTGGGTATGGGGAGGGGTTTGGAACCTTTGTTTATAGTCCTGCCATGACTGTCAGAGGGCAGAGGTCATGCTCAAAAGGAAAAAGAGATGCTGTTGCCTAAAGAATGAGGAGTAGATGCTGGTCAACTGAAACCCCAAATACCTCCTGTCCTTGGATCACTGGTTCTAGTTTTAAGTCAACCTCTATTGACTTCACAGCTGTGTGGATGATCCTGGACCTGACTTCCTGTGCCAGACGCATTAGAAGTGTATTTGTTCTACTGAGAATGACATCTCAGTAGCAGTGAGCACTCCTAATGCTCAGATCTTGGTTCCTAATTATCATTTTCACTAATTATTGCCAGAAGTCCTTGGAGAAATAGCTGACCTTGGACAGAAAATGTACAAATTACTACCTGAAACATCTTTCTTTCATCAGAAAGTATGGAGGACAAAAAACAAAACAAAACAAAATAAAACTAAAAAAAAAAACAAACGAAAAAATACAGGCAGTAGAGGTATGTCATAACAATATAGGAGTCAACTTGAAGGGATTCTCACTGGCCAACCTGGAATTACCTGATCATTAAAACTAACAATGACTGTAATAAGTTATAATACATGACATTAAAGGAGAATCCATAAGTCCACATTGATATTAAGAAAAAAGAGTGGAGAGCGAGAGAGTGCTTATGTACACAAAGATATCTAATTAACAAATGTATAAGGAATGGTAGACTTAGACTTATTTTATAATCACCATGGAAACTCTGCTTGCAAGAATCACCAACCGTGGCTAAAACCATTACATAAAGTATTATTAGGAAGAGCATGGTGCAAGTTTCAAAATATCTCCCCACAGATCACTTATTAATTTACAGGAAAGGTATCTTCACAGTGGAGCAATGGAAGGCACTTCCTTAGCTGAGTAATCATACTAATTTTCCTGTGCTTCCTAATGGGAATTCAGAGCATGTCTCAGAATATCTGTGCAGTTTTCTTGCCAAGAATATAACCATGAGGAGACAGTCTGATAAATCTAAATTGAGGAACATTGTGTAAAACAACTAGCCTGGATTTTGAGAAACAATCAATGTCATAAAAACAAAGAAACACATGAGCAAACAAAACAATAAATACAAGAAAATAAGGAAGATAATTTCAAATGGTAATGAATGCTACAAAGAAATGAAAGAGTTAGAGTATCTGGATGAGGAAACCTCTGTGCGGAAAATAGCATTTGAACAGAGACAGGAATGATGGGAAAGAGTCAGGTTTGAGAAGGTCTTAGTGAAAAGTGCTCAGTTAGTGCAAAGAGCAAGTGTAAAGGTCCTGGGGTAGGGGTGAGTGTTTGAGAAGTAGAAGGACTAGTGTGGCTGGAACATCATGGGACAGGAGAAGATTAGAGAGGGAGGTGGGGCAGATTGTGAAGGGCTTTTAAATTCAGCTCCCTTTGGGACGGATTCCTTCCTTTCCCCACCTGCTTTCAAAGATGTCTGTGTTCTTAGGGAGAGCTTGGGGAGACCCCAGTGGTTCCCACTTTCTCCTTGGGGTCATCATTGATCCTGGGCGATGTGCTGCTTTGGCCTTGTTTTGGGGAACCTGGCAGGCGTCTCTCTGAGTGAAGGAAGAAGCTTCCAGATGGCGAGGTCTCCAACCTCTGCTTAACTAAATCTGTCTCACCACCATTTCTCCCCAGCTCTGGTGCCTCCATGTTGCACCAATGCCTAGTGGCATCTCCTGGGCCAAGTCTCCACCCAGGTGCCTTCCTAAGACTTTTGCAAACTCATGCTAAACATGGAGAACTCTTCTAGGGGATCTGAATTTTCTCAAAATAACCCCTCACTGAGAGGTGAGGAGTTTGTCTTCTTGTACTGTTATTCTCCAACATCCTCTGGCCATTTCCACTTCCCCTTGCTTTTGACCCCCAAGGGAGGAGTCAGGGGATTCTCTGGATTTGGTGAGATCATCAGTGACCTTGATTTTTAAATTAATAAATGACAGGCCAGCGGGTGCCCAGATGCACACACTGTAGCATACATTATAAGTGTGCTCATTAAACTGTAATTTAACATGGGTGCATTTTATTATGTATAAATTGTATCCTAGTAGAACTGCTTCAAGGCAAGAACAAGAACAGTGTCCTGGGAAGACATAAGCAATATGGCATTAAGATATATATTTGCACAAAAAACAAGTGGTAGAGCAATGAGTAGAGATAATATTTTTTTGTAGTTAAAAAAGGAAACAAAGAGAAATTTCCCCCCTATAGTTCTAGTAAAAACACAGAGAGATTGTGGACAGAAAGTGCTTCTCAGGAAAGATTAGCTGGAGTGTGGTAGTGGGAGAAAAGGACTATGTTTTCCTTTCTGTCTATATTGTTTGACTAGTCTTAATAAGCATATAGTACAAAGGTGAGTTTTTGATGAAAAACAGTAAGAAGAATAAAGTGATACTAAACAATAACAACAATAAAATAAGTCAATTAACCCTGATAATGGTTGTTTGGTCTTAGAGGTAGTCACCTCAGAATGTTTCATGTTCAGGGGCTTCTCTGGTGGTACAAGAGTTAAAGTCTTGGCAACTCTGAGGCTCTCTGCAACCATTGGAGGGTGAGTTCGATCCCCGGCCAGGGAGCTGACCCACATGGCGCGGCAGACCTCTCCTGACCCGCCCGCTGCTCCCCTCAGCAGTGTATTTCAGCTGATCTGCCTGATCTGCTCCACAGTCTGTCTCTGGTGAGTCCTGCACCTCTGGCCTGTACCCCAGTTCTTGAATGCACAAGTAAATAAAAAAAAATCTTTAAAACAAAACAAAACAAAAAACCCCCTTCATATTCAAATTTGTGTTCTGCTTTAAAACATATGTGTCTTGGTTAGTTGTTCCTAGTGTATATTCTCAGTGCATCTGGAAACACTTTGAAAGCATATACCTCACTTTATTTTTATATTAAGCTTCAGACTTGGGCCCTCCCTGGTGGCGCAGTGGGTTAAAGCGCTGCACTAAGAAGCTAAAGCCGCTTCCGCATGAGTTCGATCCCCGCCTGCCCCGGAGGTGACCACAGGGCGCCGCAGACCTCTCCTGACCCGCCCGCTGCTCCCCTCAGCAGTGTACTTCGTCGATCTGCCTGTTCTGCTCCCCGCTCTGTCTCTGGTGAATCCTCTCACCCTCCGCATCTCTGGCCTGTACCCCAGTTCTGTACAAATAAATAAATCTTTAAAAAAAAAGTAATTTCAGACTTTATCTGTATTTCCCTGTTTCCAAATTCCATATTTGGATTATAATCCAACATTGCTGCATTTGCTTTGTTGCTTAAACTGCCCCAGCAATGGCCAGTGGGGACTCTTCCAGATTGGGTCCCATGTCCCTTCAATATGCCCCCCTTTATTTTGAACAACGTTCTTACTTTTGTTACAATAAGACCCTCCAGTGTCCTCTTGTATTTTCCATGCCCCAGCCAGAGAATCAGCCATTTCTCCAAGGAGCTCTGGTTCCTTTTAGAGAAGAAAGAGATTGAGAAACCAAGACTAGGAGTAGGTGACCAACTTTGTTTTTATTGCTCTTTAAACTTTCTCATGCTCCCCACTAGGCTATAAACCTCAGGTCGTATGGTGGATTTTCTGTCTTTCTTTCCCTATTATCTCTGTACCTAAAGTAGCTATTATTTGTTGAATAGGTGAAGTTTATTGGAACATAGTTTAGCTTTTTCCTTTGTTCTTTCAACACCACCACTAAATTTACTTTCATGTAACATTGTCATATAGCTATATCAAAAAGCTGCAAAATGCCTCAGCTTTCTGTCATTATGAATTGACTGATATCTCATATAATGAAGATGTGTAATGCATTCATTGAGTATGTACAACCAAGCATGCATTTCACTAGCAGTCACCCAGAATCAATGTGTATTTGCTATTCAAGGTGACTTGCTTTATTCCTGGCCAGGGATTTGAAAAGGAGAGAGACGGTGTTGCTTCCTTCTCCTCCAATTCTTTTCCTTCCACTTATTTCCATATATCAAACTTGGACCATCACCTCAAGGCCTAACTCCAATGTCATTTCTTTTAAGTTGCTTTTCTATCTTCCTGTCGAGACAAAAATTTCTCCTGTTTCTGAATCGCACGAGTGCTGTATTGATACTCACACTGTGCTGTTTACATTTTATTAATTGCACTTGCTTGCATACTAATGACACGCCTAAAGGAAGGTAAGTTAATTGCAGGCAGAGTTCATATCAGAGCCGATGTCTTGCCTACAGACCACAAGAATCAACGGTTCAAAGGGAATTGGAAATTCAAACAATGAAATTCGGGCTCAAATTTACTAAATTTTTGGAGGAAATAAACACAAATAAGGCGGTTGTTCAAAAGGAATGGGGAGCAGTCACGTGTGGATTCCAGCTATAAAACAAGTGCGGTGTCCCCACCCCGCGGTGGCGGGTATGGTGCAAACCCCGACCTCACTGCGCGTTCAGAGGGGAGAGACCTCCGACAGAACGCCACAGAAGATGGCAGTGTTGTTTGTAGCAACGGGAAATGAAACATCCTGAACGCCCATCCTCCGCCCATGCCTGGATCAAGTTTAGAATGTCACGTAGCGCACACCTGATGTCCCCGGGTGAACACTGGCCCCCTCCCCACGTAGGGGGGTTGCCAAGCAGGAGAAGGTGTGGGTGGAGCCCTGCCACTGTGGGAGATTGGCTACTCACGCCCCAGGCCCAGGCGGCCAGATGGCCTCTCAGGAAAGCACAGCTCACCTGGGGTTTTCGCCAGCTTTGGCTGCTACAACAGATTCCATACTTACACACCACAGAATTTTATTTCTTACCTTCTGGAGGCTGGGAAGATCTTGGTCCAGAATGCAAGTGCAGCAGGTTGGGTGTCTGGTGGGAACCCACTTCCTGGGTCACAGGCGCCCTGTCCCTGGCAGGGGGAAAGGAGGAGTCTCCAGGTCTCTCCTGGTGTAACAGGTACGGGTTTCATGGACTCCGCCCCTACTCCAGATGCTGGAACTCCAAATCCCATCAGTACCAAGAAGAAGCACGCCAGGACGTGAGGGCGGAGCTGAGCAGCCAGGTTGGGAGAAGACCGGACATGTGGGCTCTGGGGGACCTGGTGGTTCGCAGCTGATCGTTTTGGGACTCCATCGGTTTTCAGCGTGCGGGTGGAGTCCAAGTCAGCAGAACTGGTAGGACATCCTTGTTAACCTGTGTTTCTCTCCCTCTTTCCCTGGGTGATTCCTTTACCTTTCTCCTTATAAATAAATCCATTATTTAACCTTTTGAGTGTGTCCATAATACGATTGAATAGTAAGCGCGCGGGTGAAGACCCACAGACGGGCAACCCAATTCACATTGGGGTGCCCTGTAACACTGGAAGGACCCTTAATCACTTCAGAAGGCTCCATTCTCCTGACCCTGTCACCTCTGCTGCATTTCTTTCTTTCTTTCTTCTTTATTAAAGGTTTTATTCATTTATACATACAAGAACTGGGGTGCAGGCCAGAGGTGCAGGGGGTAAGAGGATTCCCCAGACACAGAGTGGGGAGCAGAGCAGGTGGATTGACTGAAACACACTGCTGAGGGGAGCAGTGGACAGAGAGGTCCGCCGCGCCGTATGGGTCACTCCCTGGCCGGGGATCAAACTCGTGCTGCAGTGGCTGCCAACATCTTCACAGTGCTGAGTCTTAACCCCTGTGCCACCAGGGAACCCAGCGCCAAAACATGTCTGGTGAAGATCTTAGCATGAGAATTTTGGGGAGACACACTTGGTTTAGGAATCCTGGACAGTGTTTATGATCTGTTAGTCTCATTAATTCCCATGTGAAGGCGATGTCTGTGTCTAGTGTTTGAGGGGCCTTGGGTCCCATTTGGGGGTATCCTTGTCAGATGTCATCATGACTTTAGATGAGAGAATTATTTCAGGGTGGTTAAATCATTTTTACTTGTGTATTTGAAGAATCTGAGCTTTCTCTTTTGGAAGGATGAGATTAAGAGGGTTGAGTATCAGCTTTTCCTTTTTACTTAATGAAAAAGGGGTTATAGATCATTTAAAACGCCATTGATAGCCATTCAAATGGATGACAAACATCTGAAAAGATGCTTAACTTACCAGAGTCAGAGAAATATAAATTAGGGTAGCAATGTGATATATCTCAGACTGGGAAAAAGTGGAAAAGATTAATCACAACTATTGCCAGAGGCAAGCAGGGAGGGGGTTGCCCTCATTGGCAAAGATGAGAATGAACTATTTTACCACTCTTATCCAAACTAAAATATGCAGATTATTTAAGATTAGCATGTACTTGATACACATCACATAATGACATGACCACACATATGCAAAGTATAAAGAATAAGATAAGTGAGCATCCGTGAGCCTACTTCCAGCCTAGAGACTGAGCCACAGCCTGAACTATGGAAGCCCCCAAGAAGCACAGTCCTATGCTCATGCTTTCTTCTATTAAAAATAGCAATTAACGGGCCCTCCCTGGTGGCGCAGCGGGTTAAAGCACAGCACTACAAAGCTTGGGCCACTTCTGCATGAGTTCGATTCCCGCCTGCCCTGGAGGTGACCACATGGCGCGGCAGACCTCTCCTGACCCGCCCACTGCTCCCCTCAGCAGTGTACTTCGTCGTCGATCTGCCTGTTCTGCTCCCCACTCTGTCTCTGGTGAATCCTCTCACCCTCCGCATCTCTGGCTTGTACCCCTGTTCTATATGAATAAATAAATCTTAATAAAAAAATATTAAAAAAAATAGCAATTAACAAAGGTCTCCCTGGTGGCATAGGGAAGTCATAGCACTATCACCTCTAGGGCTTGAGTTCGATCCCCAGCCAGGGAGCTGACCCACAGGGCACAGCAGACCTCTCCTGACCTGCCTGCTGCTCCCCTCAGCAGTGTACTTCGCCCATCTGCCTGTTCTGCTCCCCGCTCTGTCTCTGGTGAATCCTCTCATTCCCCTGCACCTCTGGCCTAAATCCTAATTCTTCTGTGCAAACAAATGAACAAATTTAACAGGAATACCTATACTTTTTGATCCAGCCATTCCACTCCTGGGGCCCTATCTCATAGAAATAAAAGGCACAGGAGATAAGGACATTTGCAGAAAGAAATTTTTTTGAGTGTTGTTTGTAGTCAGAAAAGCAGGGACGTGTGAATGCTCATTAACAATGGAATAAATGCAAGATGTCCACACCATGGAATTTTGGACAGCCGTTCAAAACGATGAGTAATGATTATAACAGCAGATGCCTTAGGGGGACTTCGATGGGGTGATCTAGACGAGAAGGCAGGAGAGGGTACAAAAATGACAAAGCCAGCGATTGTAGACCTGGTGCAACCCGGTTATTGGTGCGTGACTCTATGATGCAGAGACCAATCTGGAATACAGCCAGGTTGTTGAAGAGGGAGGGTGGAGTGATACGAAGGGAGAGGGGCCTGAGGAGGTGAGCATTGTGGGAAGAAAAAGCGCTTACTGGGCAGTGAGGTTTGGTCTGCGGAACAGTGGGTTCATTCGCAGCTTATGTTAAAGCCATGGGGCCTGGGCGCCTTTAGGTCTCTGTTACCGAGCTCGGTCCTCCCTCTGGGACCCATTTAGGCTCGATCGCTGAATCCTCCTCCAACATTGTCAGGCAGATTGACAAAGTACACTGCTGAGGGGAGCAGCGAGGAGACAGGAGCGGTCTGCTGCGCCCTGTGGGTCAGCTCCCCGGCTGGGGATCGAACTCGTGCTGCAGGGGCTGAGGAGAGACTCATAGTGCTGAGACTTGACCCCTTGCACCACCTGGGAGCCCAAACACACCCCTGTATCTTTTGGGTGAGGGCCAGGCCTCGTGGCCCCGGGTTGACTCTCAGGGCTTCTGCTTTGCACCTCTGAGCTGGTGACTTCACAGAATTTTATTCTCACCAGGCTTTTAGAGGCCAGAAATGCAAAATGAGGGTGCCATCAGGAACATGCTCCCCTGGAGGATTTAGGGGAAGACTCTGCCCCAGCCCTTAGCCTTCAGTGGTTGCCAGCAACCCCCGGCATCCCTTGGCCTGGGTGCCTCACGCCATGTGTCATCCCCCACGGCTGTCCGCGCTCTCCTGCAACAGCTCTCTGGGTTTAGGGTCTCCTCATTCCGCTGTGGCCTCATTTTGACTTGACTTGACTGCAACCACCTTCATTTCAAAAGGCTCACATTCGGAAGTTCTGTATGGATATGAATTTTGGGGGCTGCTGTTCACCCCTGTAGAGCTACAAGAGGGGGCTCCCCTCGCTCTTCTTCCCTGCTTCCTGTCATCCCCCGAAGGCGAGGGTTTTGCGGAGGTGTGGAGTTGGCATTGCGACCCTCCTCCACCCAGAGGGTCGCAGTGGGTTTTATCCAGCTTTCTAGCTGGACATTAGGAAGAGCGGGGTGGGGTGGGTGGAACACTCACTGTTTCACTTGGAGCAAATTATGGAGCAACATCCAGTCACCATTTCTCTTGACCTTGTTTGGGACCCTGATGAGTTAATTTTTGCAGAAACATGAAAAACATGCAAGCATGGATTATGAAATCAAGAGACTCTGGGAACAAAGAACCTTTAGGCCCGGCTTAGCTATTACAGAAGTTCACGCTTTCAGCCAAGGACTGCTCCGTGAAGACCAGTCTGCTGTTCTCTGGAGGGTATTTTTTCCTCCCTCTTAAAGATTTATTTATTTATGCCTACAAGAACTGGGTGTCGGCCAGAGGTGGGCGAGAGGATTCACCAGAGACAGAGTGGGGAGCAGAACAGGTGGATTGCATTTAATTCAAGTTCTTATGCATTTAAATCAAGTTCTTAGTTCTGGTCTGTGACATCTTTTTATATCTTTATGCCTTGAGGCCTTCAGTTTATAGGGCTAAATATCCTGTGGAAAGTGCCCCAAGTTGGGCTTGCCCCCTGCCTTTCTCATAATTTCGCCTATGAAAATGTGATCCTGAGCTTAAAGAGGGTATTAACTTGTCCTTTTCTTCTTAAGTGGCTGCTGATGCCAGGTAATCTAAATCTACCCTCCGTAAACCCTGCAGGGAGTTAGGTCCCCATTTGATAGGTGAGGCAGCAGAGAGGAGAGTCCCCCCCCCCCCACCAATGATGATGCCAGACTGTCTATGGCTCCAGGCTGCCCGTTGCTGATGGTCTCTAACAAATTGCATTGTCCAAGGGCATGTTCAGCCGAACCCTCAGTTCCCCTTTGGAGGAATTTCAATATCACCTAATTAGGTAACATGGTAACTGGGCAACCATTACTTAGAATAGACGTGGAGTTGTAAATTATTCTATTTAATTAAGAACTGCACATTTCCTATTAAAGAAAAGCTTATCATAGGTTAGTAAATTTATTGGGAACACTTAACTTTAGCTAATTAAGCTGTTTGAACTCAAGGCAAGGGCATTCATTAATAATCAAGCCCAAGCAGTTAAGGGCAATTAGAGAAACAGCTGGTTTTTATCTCACTGATAAAGGATGGCTAATAGAGATCGTTACAGCTGTTATAAACTTCCCCAAAGCAACAGCTCTTCAAAAGTTTGCATTAGTGAAAAAATATGGAAGAGAAAACGAATTTAAAAGAGCTGAGCATGGGTAGGGAGAGATCTCAGTTTCCAGCCAGATCCTAGGGCCAAAGGAAAGGGGACTCCCCGCCCGGCCCTCATAGCTGCGGCTCCTTTTCCGGGGTGAGTCTGATCCCCATGTCCACGGTGATGTTCCAGTTCCCTCTGGAGTCCTGGCTGCTGGCTGCAGCGGCCATGGATGAACATCTATTTGTGCAGAGATTGTCTTTTTTTTTGTATGTTTGAAGAAGTTTATTAGGAGAAGGAGAGAAAGAAGGTGCCTCCATAGTTGTAGGCAGGCAGGCAGGCAGGAAGAAGATCTGCTGAGATCTTCTTTTTCTTTTAAAGAGTTATTTATTAATGCATACAGAACTGGGGTACAGGCCAGAGGTATGGCAAGGTGCGGGGGTAGTGAGTGGAGTCACCAGAGACAGAGTGGGGAGCAGAGCAGGCAGATCAGTGAAGTACACTGCTGAGGGGAGCAGCGGGGAGACAGGAGAGGTCTGCTGCGCCATGTGGGTCAGCTCCCTGGCCGGGGATCGAACTCATGCTGCAGTGGCTGCGGACAGCTTCAGAGTGCTGCAGCTTTAACCCGCTGGCCACCAGGGTGGGCCCTGCTGAGGTTTACTTGTCTGGTAGACTATCCCCCACATCAGGATGTGTCTACAGGTTCCTCCTGGTGCTGTTCAGCTTGTTTCTGCCTCCCTCATTTCCTGTAAACTGGAAGTTCACTTCAGGCCAAACAGTTTTGTCGGGAGGCCTTCAAGGGGGGTTTGCACTGCATTGTCCAGGATGCACATTCACGGTCTCCCTGTCCCCCTGTTGTGATGGCCAGCTGGAGCCCTGGGTCATAGTGGTAGCACCAGATCTCTCCATTGTAACGGTACCCACCCCCATCAATACATATTATGTGGGTTCCTCCCTTGTATGGTAAGTGACTCAATCAGAGTCTTTGTTTTCTTTTTTGTGGGTCTCATGGGGACATTTATTCATGTCAGGGAGGAGTCAGTGCTGGAGGGCACAGGAGTCCCTCGGGGCTAGCACAGGAGCTGCAGACACGGGGTGGGGGTGGGGGGCTCCCTCTGCCTGGTGCAGCTGTGGGCTGGTCAGTGGTGACCATGGGCTGGTGCGGGACCTTTCAAAGCTTTACTTCTTTTACCAGCACTCCTGATTTTACAGGTGATGAAGCTCAGCCTCATTCCTCCTCAGACCTCCTGGTAAACTTGGGCATAGTAAGGCTTCATGGGGGTCCAAACGTTTTTAATAAGGCTTTGAAACCTCTCGGTGCTGATCCTGACCCATGTCCACAACCGCCTGACCTGCCCGCCCGCCAACGAGAAGGTCACGGACGCCCGGAGCCCTGTAATAGTGAAGAAAACATAATCAGCGTCATGTTCTTAAAACCGCGGTTCCAGGGGGCTGGGGGGAGACCTGCATTCTTGTGCATTCCTGTATGGATAAGGTGTAGGGGGCCAATCGCTGAGGCCGAAAGCCACCCTCACCATATTTAGGAAACCATCCCTAGCTAGCCCTTTGCCCAGAGGCCTGCGTGCCAGAAAGGGACTGTATCATCTGCTTTTCCTTTGTTCTGGGCCTTCCAGCCACCCAGGTGCCTCTGGCGTGCGGTTGGGCCCAAGCTCGAGCTTGCAATAAAGTTTCCTCTTGTCTTTACAGCGGTGTGGCTGGCTTTTTCTGGGTAGTGCGTCCCATTCCGCCCCATGGCTATCTCCTGCAGCCTTGATTGCGCTGGTGCACAAGGCGCTCCGGAGCGTGGGTGCAGGGCACGCGTGCCTGATTGTGTACACCTGGAGCATGGGTGTGCACGCATGTGCAAGTGTGCACACCTGAGCCTCGAGGCCAGGAGGAAGGGCAGCCAGTGCCCTCCCCGCCCCCACGCCTGTCGGCCTGCCGCCCCCAGGCCTTCCTTGCCTTCCCTCCCTGACCACGGGCTTGCCACAGCCTCCTCTATCTGCCTTGCTCTCCCTCTGCTTTCCCGAGCTTGCTCATCCCCATCCTCTGGCCTTGACTCGAGGGTCACTTTTCTGACTGGACATTAGGCTCCTGCTCCAAGACCATTTGGGTGCATTTTCTCCCCCTGCCACTGGCCTCTACAGCCACCACCTGGCCTTGTTTTCAGCCCAACTTGCACCACCTGAAGGTGAGATCTTGTTAATGCAGAAAGCGCTGGGCACGCACACCTGTGTGGGGCCCCCTGGGCCAAGAACTGAGGGATAAGGGAGATTCTGGGGGCTGAAGGCCGAGTTGCTGCCCCCTGCTGGTCTGCCTGTGTGTCCGGCCCCCTGATTCAGCACTAAAGGCATGTTAGAGACTCCCACATTCTCATTTTGAGTCAACATTGAGCCTAGCTGGCCTGGACGGTCGCACAACACCCGCGACCCCCATGTGCTCTGGACACCACTTCCCCCACTGCAGCCGGCCACATGGACCACCTTCCGGTGCCTGGAGCACCCCCACTCTCGCCTGCGGGAGCTCTTCATGGAACACAGTGCTGACCTCAGCCAATAAGGTCCTTCTTCAGGGGTGAACAGCGTCACTTCTGCAGGCGTCTTCTCGGGACGGTCCCGGCCTGGCTCCGGTCCTGGCGAATCCACCACTGAGTTTCCAGGGCATCACGTAAGTCTGCTTTGCTGTGTCCATCACTCCTGCGCTTTTCCACCTTACCTATGTGATAATCGAGCTAGCCTGTATCTCCCACCCAGAAGCTGAGCTCTGCAAAGGCAGGAAACAAACTTCTGGTACCGTCCTTGGCATCTGTTAGGGGGTGTTGAGGGACTTTATAGTCACTCCGTGAATGATTCCAGGGGACCTAAGTGTGAGTCCAGAAGGGTCCCATTTCTAGTTAGTACTGGGAAGTTTCTAGCTTAGAGGTTAGCAAACTTTCCCGCAAAGAGCCAGAGTAAATATTTTCAGCGTGTGGGGCAGAAGTCCTCTGTTGGGACTCAAGTCTGCTGTTCTAGAAGAATGTAGTTGTGTTCCAATAAAACTTTATTTTCAGAGATAATGGCGTACCAAACGTGGGCTGTGGTTTGCCAGCTCAAAAATAGGGGTATGATTCTTGGCTTCATTTTAATTTTCTTCATTTTTTTTTGAATCCCTGCGCTCTAACAGCCATTATTCTGGATTTGGGAATATAGCAGCAAAGTAAGACTGGCAAGATATTTGTCCTAAAGCTTATGCTCTGTTTGACTAGAGACAGACAATAAAGAGGCAAATTAATAATGTTGTTTCAGAAACAACGATGAGTCCCTTGAAGAATGAAATTGGGCACTGGGTTGCAGAGTGACTGGGTTGCAGACACTGGGGGCTGTTCTTTTATATGGGGTGGTTGGGCCAAATTAAGGGCAATTTGAGCATTTATAAAAAGGATGTAATTGAGCATAGCATATTGGGTAATTAAAAATTCATGTGTTCATAAAGTTTCTAAAAGGAGAAGTGAAAAGGGAAGATAGGACTAAATGTCCCAAGTTTTTAACCTTGTAGTCATAAGTGATTTATGTAAGAATCATCTTTCCCGAGAAAGTGACCACTGAGCAGAGGTCAGGATGGTGACACAAAGCCTCCAGTGCTGCCAGGGTTTGGCAGGCAGAGGGAACAGTCAGTGCAAAGTCCTGGAGGTGAGAATGAGGTTGCCTTGCTGAGAAGATACCAAGGAGGTTCCCTGCGGCTTGAGTTAGCAGGCGACGAGCACAGGAGGCTAGAGAGGTGGTGGGGGAGGTCGAGTTGGGCCTGGTTGGACGGGGGAGCTGGGATGGCCCCAGTGTCTAGCCTGTGTCTGAGGGGTCTGGGACCACGGAGATGAGGAGGCGCTTTGGAGAAGGTGGTTTGGGGGGGCGGGGATGGTTTGGGGGGGGCGGGGATGCCAAGGATGCTACCCTGGACACCGTCAGTGAGGGATGCCTGTGACGTAGTAGGCTGGTGGGGACAGAGGAGTCTGGAGATGCACAGGTGGGAGTCCCTGGCCTGTCCAGGATGTTTAAACCACAAGAGGGAGTCAGATTTCTTCTGATGAAGACCTGAGGAGGGGAGCAGGGAGGGAAGGAGCAAAGGGCAGGAAAGAGCCAGCTGGGGTGGACTCCCAAAGCCAAGTAAGAGTTTTATGATCTTAGTTCCCTTTAACATAATCTTTCACCTGTTTGACCTCTGTTACCTCACAGTCGTGTTTGAATAATGGCCCCCTCTATGTCTCCCTCCCTCCTGACCCCTGAACACTGCTCCCTGCCATGCGGCCTGCTGGGCAAACCCTTCTCCTGCCATAGTTCCTTGAATCCTCCTCCTTCCAAAAAATTTGAGCCCTGTTTTACAAATGAGCAAGTGAAATTCAGAGAGGTTAAGTGACTTACCCTAAGTCACACAGCTAGTAAGTAGTAGAGTCGGAATTAGAACTCATATTCACAGGCCTGAAATCTTTTGAAAGCAGATACACTATGCACAGAGGGTCAGAGGAATTCCTGGAAGGGGTGTTGGTAGGATGGGGACGTGTTCATCCCCGTACTTAGCAAGTATGTATGGAGGACCTGCTGTCCATTGTTCCAGATGCGAGACAGAGGAGACGATGCAGAATTGTCTTTTGTGGGGTCTTGGCGTGCTTGCAAAACAGTGTCCTCATCTGTAGTGGGGTAATAAATGCATTTGCCTCACGGCCTGTTTGAGAGGCCTGCCTGTACTAATGTATACACTCTAGCGCAGGCCTGAATCACACTGCCGGTGGGCCATTATCATGGAGACAGTCTGGCCTAGTGGTTAGGGCCTCATCCCTAGGACCAGGCTGTCTGGACCAAACCTCAGCTCTGCTGCTTCTTAGCTGTGTGCCAAGGTGTTCTCCCTCTCTATGGCTTAGTTCTCCCATCTGCAGAATGGGGTAATAACAGTTCCCAGCTCACTGATTATCATACATTTTCAACACGCCAATTGTTGTGAAGCAACAACAACAACAATAATAATAATAATAATGATAATATTATAGGGACTGGTCCAGAGTTCGTGCTTGGGGTGTAGCTGTTACTGTGGATCTTGTATAAGGTGGGGACACAGGGGACCAGCACGCGCCTCAGCCCAGTGACAAGTCACTATCAGCTAGGAGAAAGCATGACCAGTAAAAACCGGCCACCTGCTTGTCAGCAGCAGGCAGGATTAAAGATCTGAGATGTCGCAGCAGGAGGAACTGCCTGTTCCAGAGGAAAAACAACCTGCAGAGGAGGGAAAGTGGGGGCTGGTGGTGGGGGGCTGGGGAAAGGGACTTGGCAGAGGGCGCCTGGAAGTGCTATAATATTTTTCCTGGGAAAGCCCCAGGGGTTCTCAGGAGGCCCTAATGACCCCAGTTCCAGGGTTCCAGGCGTGGAAATCTATCTAGCTCCTTGCTCTCCACAAGCGGTGCCTGGCCTCTGTCTGCCTCCGTGAGAGCTTAATCATATTTGAAAGTAGTTTTTATCTGTGGTTATTCATCCGTATGTGAGGAGCTTACGTGTCTAAGCCGCCACTTCCATCAAATCCCAGCACGTGGGCCTGTTCGTACACTAGGTTTCGAGCTGGCCCGGAGCGCGAGCCCCTCCTCCCCCATCCACACGGGGGGATTTTAGGGAATTAAAAGTGACCAGCTTTTGGGGGTGGTTTGGGGAGGCTGACAGAACTGGCATCACAACCGTGGGCAAAACAAATAGGAGGGAACTAATAACAGGGACTCCAGCCAGGCCCGTAAATCGATAGGTGAGCTTCTCAGAAAGGCTTGGCTTCTCAAACTTTAATAAGACGGTGTCTGTGAAGATTACATATTAGTTTAGAGAACAATATTTCATTTTGCTGGCTCTTTCTCATCTGCAGGAGTTGATGTGCTGGGCTAGGTTTAATGCTCACATATTTCAGGCGAATTCTGAGAATGTGGCGGGGTTGGCGTGGAATTTTGCACTCTTCCTTGGGTGAGGACAGACGCAGGTGAGAACCAGCTGACAGACCAGGCCCAGGACAGCTTGAGCAGCAGGTTACAGAACCGTCTGATTGCTCTTCTTTCTCCTACTGGTGTTTGTCTTTTATTTCTTTTCGCAGTGTTGAGCTATAATTTACATAGCACGTAATTTACGCAGTTAAAGTGTACAACCCAATGGTTTTATTGCAACAGTCAACAGTCCCTCCTCTCACCAACCTCTGCACCCTAGACAGCCTTTCATCTACTGTCTGTCTATAGTTTTGCCTGTTCTGGACATTTTATGTGACTGAAATCATACAATAGGTATAATATTTTGAAGGTTTATCCATAATGGAGCATATACTTCATTCTATTGCCAAGTAATATTCCACTATATAGATGTACCACATTTTATTTATCCATTCATTTGTTGCTGGACATTTAGATTGTTTCCATCTTTTTGATTATTGTGTATATTAGGGCATAAGTTTTTGGGTTGATTGGTGTTTTGACATCTCTTGAGTATATGCATACGAGTAAAATGGCTGGATCAGATGGTATCTCAAAGGTGAGCATTTTGAGGAACTTCCAGATGGTTTTCCAAAGTGGTCGCACCATTCTGCATTCCCGCCAGCACTGTATTCCTCTTCATCCTCACCAACATGTGTTATCACTCTTCATTTGGTTATAGTCAGAATAGTGGATGTGAGGTAGGTCTGATTGTGCTTTTGACTTGCTTTTTCCTAGAGCTGTCAAATGATGTTGAACATCTTTTCCTATGCTTGTGGGTTATTGTATAACTTCTAGGAAGAAACAGCTTCAGATTCTTAATCATTTTGTAATTAGATTGTCTTGTATTTGTACTATTTGTTGTAAGTGTTCTTTAGCTAATATGGATGTAGGTCTCATAAGAGATGTAGTTTGCAAAAACTTCCCCCCATTCTCTGCATCTTTTCGCTTTCTTGATGGTGTCATTTGCAGCACAAAAGTTTTAAATTTTGAAGTAGATCTACTTTTTCTTTTGCTAATTGTACTTTTCAGTTCAAGACTAGTAAGATTTTGCTTATTGAAGTTTCACTTTTATGTTTTCTTCTTAGATTTTTCAATAACTCATTTAGGCCTTTGACCCTTTATTGAATTATTTTTTGTGCTTGGTGTGAGGTAGGGATCAAATTTCATTCTTCTGCATATAAACTGCCATTTGTTTCAGCATGTTGTTGAAAATGATGCTTCAGTCTTTGTGGCCCTCTCTGTAAATGGCAACCTCAGCATCCAGTTATTCAGGTCCAACCCATTCTTGATACCTTTCCATTCCAAATCTTATAGGATCTACTTTAAAATAGATATGGAATCCAAATCCTCCCTACCACCTCCACTGCTGCCAACCTGGTACTCCTAACCATCAGCTTTGTCCAGATTAGTGCAGTGGCTTCCTGACTGGTCTGCTTGACTCTGCCCCTTGAAGCCATTACAGTCTGTGTGTCACACACATCAGCTAGAAAGAGATGTGCTTCCAACTTTAGAGTGGATCACAGCATTGCTGTGTGCAGCCTCCCCAAACCCCCCCTTCACTCACAGTGTTCCAAAAGCTCTTCTGTGCTCTATAGACCCTATGGAATATGCCTTCTCTCCACTCCTAATTTTCCTGTATAGTCTCATCTACTATTTTTGCCTCTCACACTGCTTCAGTCACACGGTATTCCTCCTTGCTTTTCCTCAAATATATCAAACATTAATCCCTCAGGACCTTAGCACTTGCCACCTCCTCTCCCAAGTCCCCCCAGATTTCTTCATAGCTCCCTTTCTCACTTCTGGTCTTTACTCCAAGGTAATTTTATCCATGTGGGAACAGCTTACGTATACATCTTATCTACAATTTCACCTCACCAAAAATTTTTATTAAAAAATTTTCACTAAAAAAATAAATCTAAGTAAAGTTCAGAATTAATTTTGGAAATTTTAATGCAACCTTATGAATAGTTTTTACATAAATAAATATAATAATTCCAGTTGTGCATGTCTCTGCAGTGTCAAAGTTAGGAAGTGGTATTGTGGGTCTGTGCGACACCCACACTTAAGTCTCCACATTAAATAGTCATATGAATTGTTTAAGTCAGGCCATCCTGAGTCCAACACAGGGCCAGAGCCATAAGCTGAACACAAACAGGATCAACCCCTGGGGGACCCTCCTGAGCTCTGCAGGAACCCACTGTGAGGTGTCACCTGAGGCGAGTGGCAGGTCCCGTCACTTGTCCCCTGCCTGAGCACGCCTGCTGCCCAGCCCTGCTTTTGGCCTTAACACGCCATGGAGACCTTCAAGGCATTTGGCCACAGTTGCCTTCTGTTCTGAGGACAGGAGTCAGGGCACGGAGAAGCGTTTTTCTGGAGCATATATGGCATTTCTCACCACACAGGGAGGATGTTCTGGGGCATGGCTCTTGCTCTGGCAGTGGTGGGTACAGGAGCCTAAGTGATAGTGGAGCCCCGGACAGGGGTGTGTGCAGGTGGAGAGGGGTTTGAGGAGTGCCAGGTATAAACACCTGGACAGCATCCTGAAGGCACAAACCATTTTCTTTTGATGCTCATGGAAACTTCTATGGGTGAGATTTTCTTGCTTCTGATGGGACTGTGCTGTGAATGAGCCCCAAGCTCAGACTTCTATGGTTCAAAGGCTGGTCAGTGTTTCCATTTCTTTAAAGGATGCAAGTATTGCTTTCCTACTAATGGTTGGCTTTGTGGCCCAGAAGCATTGTCACAGAGACATATTCTCTAGCATTCTGGAAAAGAACTAGGTGTATGCTGTGGTATTTGGATTAAAAAAAAAAAGTCAACAACAAACCATCACTTGATCAATTTTATTTGCGCTATTAGCAGAGAATATTTTGCACTAGAGACTTCTTAGATCAAGTAATAACTGCATGTTAAGCAAACAGATCATCAATTATTAAAACAGAACCGCTATTAATGTAATCCTTTACATTTCAGTAATGCCAACATTTGGAGGGGGTTTAAACCTAGTTAAAAGCATCTGATGTGCAATTAAAAAAATACAACCATGTTCCCTTTGCTATATTTTTTGAGGATCTACCTCTAAATTTTCCACTTAGAAGGGGGTGTTGTGATTAGGAGAGAGTGTTGTCTGATCCAGTCTGATGTAAACATTTCTGGTCAAGATGCCAGAAAAGGCAGAATTTTGAGAACACAGGGCTCTTGCAAAACCCAATTTACCTTTTCTGTAAGTTCCAGATGATTTTCTTTATGGCTGAACTCAGGGCAGCTTCTTCTTGTGGACACATTTTCCTTAACTTGTTTTCTGGAAAATAGATTACACACTCATATTCCCCTCCTGAAAAAAAAAAAGTACAGTGAAACTTGTTTCTGTCTCTGTCTACCTACTATGTCCTCCCTCCCGCAAGTAACCACTGTCATTACCTTTATTTATTTTATATATTTATAACTTAATTTTTATGTGTTTGTTCAGAGTTCTCTGATTTTACCAGCAAATACTCATTTCAGTTCTTATTTCACACAGTTCTGCACCTTGATTTTTGTTTTTGTTTTTTATTTACTAGTATGCCCTGGGGACGTTTCCCCATTACACCGAGCAAACATCCTCGTTCTTTATTTCCAACCTCATTCTTTACTTCCATCTGTAGCATCCCCTCTTAGAGACTGCATGTTCTAACCACTCTGCACTAGAGGGACAGTGAGTTCTTCCTGACTGTTTTTTAGGGCAGACACACAGCGTGGGCCAGCTTGTTCTTGCACGAGTTTACATATATCCAGGATAAATTTCTACAAGTGGAATTGCAAGGTTAATGGTGCACACATTTGTGATTCTGCAGGGTATGGTCTAACTGTCCTCCGGGGGTGAGGGTGGTGGTGGTGGTGGGGGGGCTGGCACCATCTGCGCTCCCACTAGCGGGGAATGGGCATCTGTCTCCCCAAGGCTGATTCATATATTTTTTTTAAGATTTATTTTATTAAGCAAACAAGAGCTGGAGTGTAGGCCAGAGGTGTTGGGGGTGAGAGGACTCACCAGAGACAGTGGGGGAATGAACAGGCAGATCCACTGAAATCCACTGCTGAGGGGGCACTAGGGAGACAGGAGAGGCCTGCTGTGCCCTGTGGGTAGGCTCCCTGGCTGGGGATCGAACTCGTGCTGCAGTGGCTGGTGATGGAGCTGATACTTTAACCCCTGCACCACTAGGAAGGCCCCAGCGTGGTTCATGTTTTAAGGACTCCTTGAAGGAAGACTGTCTGCATCGACTCTGGAGGAGAGAAAAGCACTCTCTCACTCCAAATCTCTGTTGCTCTGCGACTTTTCACTCCTGGCCTCCTGTAGCCAACATATTAAGTACTTGTGCCTTTATTTCCCCATCTTTCAAGTGGGGCTGGAACCGTCTCTCCAGCCCGTGATAGCCGAGAGACCCCAGGTCACTTTGTAGGTGCTGCGAAAGGCCTCTGCCATGAAGTGGGTCAAAAGTGCTGTCACTTAACCATTGTTCCAGCTCTGCCTCTCAGTGAGCTAATGTGTATCCTGAGAATTCAGGGCGCCAAACGTCTGGGAGGAAGAGGAGCCTTGGGTCTAGATAAACAGGAGCCTTCTCTGGTGGGTGTAACTGGAGAAGAGAAGAGGGGGCTGGGGGAGGAGACGATGAGGATGAGGATGGCGGCAGCGTGGCGCCAGGCATGGAGAGTCTGCCAGGAGGGCGTCCCGGAGGCCTGTGCGCAGGGCTTTGCGCTGTGTGCAGAGCTGCGGAGTACCCAGGCGTTGTCTGGCCTGAGTTATAACCAGGATGGCTCCAGAGTGCTGAGCCTGGGGGAAGGGCCAGAGAAGGGGCCGCTTGCCTGGGCCAAGACGAGCTGGTAGCAGAACTTTCTAGTAGGAGACTTTCTCTGGAGTCAGCCCACCTGGGTTCAAATCCTAGCTGTGGCTGGCGGGCAGGGTGACCCTGGGTACACGCCTACTCTGAACCTCCTTCCTTTCCTCTATCACCCAAGGATACACCCATGGGGGAGGGAGGTAGCCCTGGGCTGCTTGTTTATTCACAGGGAGGCTGTGGGCATGGTCCCCGAATCATTGCAGGACTCTCAGCCCTGCGCCTGGCACGGAAGGAGTACTTGAGACTGTCAGCGATTTTCCAGGAGTCAGAAGAATAGGACGGTAGCAGCTTTGCGTCTCTGGGGCACAGAGGGACCGGGCGGGGGCTTGGAGTAACAGATTCAAGTCATAAAATCAGAAGAGGCCCATTTGGATGGATGGCCATTAATCGGGAGGAAAAAGTGCCTCTTAGCATGTGTGTTATTTGCAGCAAAGCAAAAAGGAATTTGTAAACCTCTTACTGCAGATGCAGGGGGCAGATTCTGGACAACGTTCTGCAGTCTTGAGGCAGCAAATGGAAAATGAGCTGTATAAGGCTGATTGCTGCTAATTTAAGACATATAAAAATCACTGGTGATCTCTTCGGTGTTTGCTGCTTTCTTATGTTATTTTCTAAAGGTAAAGTCGTCCTCCCTTTACATACATTATCTTCATCGTGTCATCTCATTTCCATGCTAAGGACTTCTGCTGGCTAAACACTGCGGAAATGCAAACACGCGCTTTTACTTACATGTTTGAACCCGCCTCTTTCTGTAAGTCCTTAGTTCTTGTGCTTAGGGTCCCTCGCCTGCACCCCTAGCCCAGAACACCCTCCAGTACTTGGGGACTCCCCTACAACCCACCATCACCTTTTGGTAGATTCTGTATTTCACAGTGTCACCAGCCCTCACACCCTTTTTTAACAGTGTGAAACAATCTTTTCTGTCTCTTGGCAGCGTTTTTCATGACTCTAGTTCCTTGTGTGCCCCTCTGCACCCCTGACCCCCCACCCCAACCCCCCCGACCCCCACACCAGGAAAACTTACCTGAAGGAGAGCCTCCCTCAAGGTGAATTGAGTGCCAGGCCCTAGGACAGAGTCTGTGGATCTGGATATGAATTCGACACAGTCCCTGGGTTGGAGGGAAGAACCCACACAGCAAAGAGAGCAATTAAGGGCTCAGCTCTGAGCTTTGCCCCTAACACACTCTCCCGTGGGATCTTTTAAATGACCTCTGGGCCAGCTGTCATTAGTCCCGTTTTTCTGTTGAAAAACCTGAACCAGACAGAAATACAACTTGCAGAAGAACACAGGGCTCGAGGGTCCATAGAATGCTGTCAGGGTGAGGGTCAAGACACCCCAGCAACATCCGGGCTGTGGGAAGGATTTGGCGGCGTGGGGGGGATGGGGTGGCAAGTGGGAGTGTTGGGACTGTGGGAGGCCTGGGGCTTTGAGAGCATTGCCCTCTGGGAAAAGTCGCAAGTCTTAATGATCTCTGCACCCTGTTACTGGCGCAGAGCACAGCCCTCGAAGGCACTAACCAAGTATCATAAAGCATCGCTGCAGTGTCCAGTGAGCATTCCATGCGCTGTGCTCTGCGTATTTTTTTTTTTTTAATGTTAACGGTCTGCTGAGTTATAAAGCCTGAACCGAGTGGACTAATTGTTCTTTTCCTTAGCAAAAAGCTGAGCGGAGACTTCATAGGGGTATGCTTGAGGCGTCTAGTGCAGTTAAGCAAAGGAAAGAAAAGCGACACCTTTACATTGCCTGCTTCCACGGCAGGACCCGGACATGGTGCCCGCAGGTGGAGCTGGCGGCTGACCCAAGCCAGAGGGACACCCAAGTCCTGACGGGCAGACTGAGGCCCCGGGAAAGGGGTGGGTGACCGACGCTCGCCCGGGAGGAGCTGGCGCTGGTGTGCACATCCTCTGACCCACAGCTCAGAGAAGAAATACAGATTTCGAGCCCCTCTAACTTCTTCTATGGCGACAGGTAGTAGGTATTTTCTGCCCAGAGGTCAGTGGCAGCCACTTAAGGCTCTGTGAGCCACACGCCCTTGTCAGAATGATTCAGCTCTGCCACTGCTGTGTGAGGACTGTATACCTGTAAATAGGTGTGACGGCGATTCAATAAAGCTTTACTTATATATAAAAAAGAAGCTGGGTTTGACCTCTGGGCTGTGATTTTCAGATTCTACTCTGTGGCATCTCCAGCGGGAATATTAGAGGGGGACACAGGGCTTCTTTACATGAAATAAGGTGTTCGTCACATGCTAAAAGTGAAGAAATTGGCAGAGAAAAGAACTGTGATATTTGATGTATTAAGCATAATTAGGCAAAAATTAGTTGTACTTTTCCACCACAGCTTCTGTTGTTTCTTTTAATTTCTACATTTTTTAAAGCCGAAAAATATTAGAGATTGGCAATTTTTTTTTTTAATATGCACCACTGAATCAAGACATATTCAGTAAATCAGGGTATTGGTTACCATGGCATCTTTGGTGCAACTTGTCAGAGACTCCAAATAAAAGAGCAAGCATTCCCTGGCCCATGTGAGTCAATTAATTTTGACTTACACCATGGGAATGATCCACTCCTAGAGATTAGTCTGCTTTATAAGGATATCAAAAAATAAGGCGAAAGAATGTACGTTTGGAGGTGCTTTGCCATTAGTCTGATGATTAGTCTACAGTTAAAGCGATCAGATGAGTGGACAGCTACGGAAATGCCTAGAAGTGTTCTTTCGGAGAGGCCAGACCTACCTTCACGCTTTGAAGTCGCTTGTGATGTAGAAGTGTCTGCACGAACTCCGTGCTGCACAGTGACAGACCTAGCAGCTTCAAGCAGCACACTACAATCTCAGCTTCCAAGTCAAGAACTCAGGGACGGCTCAGAATCCCTGTGCGCAGGGGCTCCCTCAGCTGCAGCCAAGATGTCAGCCAGGCTGGGGCCTCCTCAGAAGGTTTATCTGGGGTGGAATCTCCTTCCAAGCTTGTGGGGCTATGGGCAGAGTCCAGTTCCTGGGATTTATCAGCTGACAGCTTCGGTGTTGGCTGTGTTGGCTGGAGCCACCTCTCTTCCTTATCACACGGGAATCTCCAGTGTGGCAACTTGCTTCATCATAGCATACAAGCCAAGGAGGCCATAGAGTCATAGGCAAGAAGGAGGCCCTGGTCCTCCCTGGTGGCACAACACGTTGAAGCCACAGCCACCGGCAGGGGAGCTGACCCACGTGGTGCGGCAGACCTCTCCTGTCTCCCTGCTGCTCCCCTCAGCAGGGTACTTCATCAATCTGCTTCTTCTGTCTCCGGTGAATCCTCTTAACCGCTGCACCTCTGGCCTGTACCCCAGTTCCGTATGCATAAATAAATCTTTTTTTTTTTAAAGGGGCACCCCAAATTGTGTGAGTAAATCACGGACAGTTAGATGCTGTTCCATTGCCTTGGCCATTGTCTGCTCACTGGACATAAGCCCCACACCAAAAGGGAGGGAGTCACACAAGAACAAGAAAACCCGGAGATGAGGGTGATGGGGGTGTGTTAGCATCCCCGGCCGAGGGGAAGGTGTAGCAGTGATGTCAGTCTATGATGAGGGCCAGCCCTTCCGTGTTGGGGAGGCCACGGAAGGCTATTTCCTGTGGAGGAGGAGCAGCAGGTGTGGAGGAGGGGACACATTGCACATTTCCACGGTAACTCACAACTCTATTCTGGTGAAGTTGAATGGTGGGAGACCGTTCAGTCTCCCAGAACATCAGTGTTGGCTAAGACAGGGCCCTTGGGTAAGACAGTGTTGGTTAAGGTGGAGAATCCTAACAGCTAGGAGCTGCTCAGTGGTAAGCAACAGAAACTCCAGCTCAGGTGACTTAAGAGAGAATTTATTCACTTACAGAGCCAAAGCATCCGAGAGTCAATTTCACTTCAGGACTTAAAGCAATGTGCTTCATTTAACTTAATTTTTTGGATTAGGGCTATTGAGGTATAATTGCATAAAGGAAAAATTTGCTCTTTAAAGCATATGAATCGGTGAACTTTGGCACTGTCTAGCCATGTGACCACCAGCGCAATCAGGATGTAGAGCATCGCCATCACTGCTGTAAATTCCCTCTTGTTCCCACAGCTCCAACACAGACCCTCATCTTGCTCAGCCTTTGGCAACCACTAATTTCTTTTCAGAACATATACTTTTGTCTTTTAAAGACTGTTTTTTAAATGGAATAATCTAATATGTCACCTTTTGAGTCTGGGTTATTTCACTCAGGATAATGCCTTTGACATTCACCATTGCAGGTGATCATTCTATTTTATCACTAAGGGGTGGTCCATTGCACCAATATCCAAAATTTGGTTCCCTCACTAACCACCTGAAGGAAATTTGGGTGGTTACCATTTTGGGGACAGCTAAGAATAAAACTACCACAAAGCTATATGGGGTGTTTCTCAAACTGCTAAAAATGGAGCTTCCATATAATCCAGCAATTCTACTCCTAGGGATCTACCCAAAGGACACAAAAACATTGCTTCAAAAGAGCACCTGTATCCCTATGTTTATTGCAGCACTGTTTATAATAGGTAAAACATGGAAACAACCCAAATGGCCAGCAATTGATGACTGGATCAAGATGTGGTACATATACACAGTGGAATACTACTCAGCAGGCAAAAGGCAAACTCACGCCATTTGTGGCAACATGGATGGAGCTGGAAGGGATCATGCTCAGTGAAGTAAGCCAGAAGGTTTCTCTTTTATAAAGAATGTAAAGGATAAGGGCAAAAAAAGTGTAATAAAGTAAAAATCAAAATCAACAAATAACTATAAGCCAGAGACATGCTCGCAAGGATCGGAAGAGCACAGGCCTATGGAGATAGTGTACGGGTGAGCTGGTGGTGGGGATTCCGCGGGGCTACGCTGAGATGAGAAAGCAGACATTGTACAGAAAAGAAGACTGATGTAAAATATGTGAAATAAAAAAAAACTATAAAAATAAAAAACTACCACAAACATAGGAGTATGGGCTTTTTTGGTGAGTATAGGTTCTCATTTCTCTGGAGAATAACTACTAGTGACATTTATGTTAAACTTTATAAGAACTGATAAGCCATTTTCTAAATGGACCATTTTGAATGGTTGTCAGCAATGACGAGATGCCCATTTACTCCTTAATCTCATCAATACTTGCTGTCATCATTTTGAATTTTAGCCATGCTAGTCAGGGAGCATTTTCATAACAACTATGATGCTGATGACCTTCCAGTGTGCTTTTTTGCCATGCATATCACTCCTTTGGAGAAATGCCTGTAACACCTTTTGCCCTTTTAATAAAATGAAGAGTTGTTTTTTTTTTTTTTTTTTTTTTTTTTTGATAAACACCATTCTTGGATAGAATTCACACAGGTCAAGTTTGAATGGATAGAAGCAAACTCCATGGGGCCTATTGATAAAAATCTAAAATGAGTAAGAGAACGCAGATCCCCAGACCATAATAGCACCATATAAAATCGCACTGCTTCACTATTACTGAGTCTCAAAGTTATTCATGGATCTCAATGCAAGTGCTTATATTTTCGCGAATACTTTAGCCTCGTGTGACTTTTACTTTCATCATCTTACCAGAATCGTTTGAAGTTTTCAAATGTAAGTAAAGTCCAAAGTGTCAATTTCTTCTATTATGGATCAGAGTCCATGTTGGTGTCCAGCTTAAGAAATCTTTGTTTAACTCAAGTTCACAAAAATGGCCTTTTGTGTTTTCTTCTAGAAGCTTTATTGCTTTGATCTTCCATTTAAGTCTGTGATCCATTTTGTGTTCATTTTTATATAAGGTAGGTGGAGGGGTTTAACTTTTTCCTTTTGGCAAATGGATACCAATTTATTTGGGACTATTTTTGTATAGTGTGAAATGGGCCAAATTTTTTTTTTCCCCTACATAGGTGTCCAATGGATCCAGCACCATTTACTGGAAAAACTTTCCTCACTCTCCTACAGTTTTATTACAGATCAGGTGCTTGTGCTACTTGGGTCTGTTCCTGGACTCAACTCTTTTCCATTTGTCTATTTTAGCGTCAACACTACTCTCAATTTCTGTCATGGCAGCAAGTCTTAAAACCCAGTCTTGGCTAGTCTGGGCCTTTTACGTTTACATATAAATTTTGAAATCAGCTTCTCAGTTTCCATAGACACACCAGCTATGAATTCCACTGGAACTGAGCCTGTGTTAAACCTCTAGAACAACTTGCAGGGTCAGTGTTACTACAGTGCAGAGTTGTTCAGTCCACCGTCAGCGCTTATCCTCCATTTATTTAGGGTATTCAAAATTTTTATCAAAGATTTTAGAGTTTTTATGTACAAGCCAACACATATTTTGTATTTCATTTTTAATATTATTAGATTTTTGTTATCAAGTGTTTGCTGGCATATAAAAGCCCATTTCATGCTTACCTTTATATGCACTTTATATTTACCTTGATGCACTGGGTTTTGAAAGCTGGATTTGTTTCTTGAGATGGCGGTGAGTACCTCTCCCAGGTATGACCTACAAAGGACACAGGTCTATGATACTGCACAACTCCAGGGGGCAGCACTGACTTTGTAGTAGATGAGGCATTGTGTACCTAGCACAGGCCTGACGGGTGCCAATCCATCGTGCAACCTCGACCACCCTCACAAGCACATGAAAGGTGCAGACATTGGTAGAACCAATCTTCTCTGGGTTGGAAAATACCTCTTTGATAACTAGTCTACCCCTCACTGCAAGGAAGAACTTCCCCTCCTCTGTGCTGTTGAAGGCTGTTGGAGGGGCAGCTTTGCCATCTGAGAGAGTCCCCCTTTCCGTAGTCTTAACTCCGCACATGAGGCTTTATATCCAGTTGTGCTTCACCCCCCCAAGATTTATTTATTTAAGCATACAAGAACTGGGGTACAGGCCAGAAATGCAGGGGGTGAGAAGATTCACCAGAGAGAGAGTGGGCAGCAGAACAGCCAGATCAACTGAAAAAACACTGCTGAGGGGGGCAGTGGGGAGACAGGGGAGGTCTGCTGTGCCCTGTGGGTCCCTCCCTGGCCCGGGAGCAAGCTGGTGCTGCCGTGGCTGTGACAGCTTCCTAGTGTTTCGCTTTAACTCCTTGCGCCACCAGGGAGGGCCATGTTGTGCTTTTTTAACCTCTAGATCCAAATCCAACAAAACCGAGTCTTGACTTAGCAGGGAAGAACGGGAGAGTTGGGGAAGCGGGACGCGATCTGGACAGGGCCGCTGCCCACTGGGCACGGTGGGTGCATGACACAGAGGTCCCTGCTGCCAGGGATGAGTGAGGAGGGAGAGGGCTGGAATCCACTTCTCTGATCTTCAACTTCGCGCTCTACCCTCCCACGGGGCATGCTCCCCCAGTTCACCTGCCCAGGTGGGGCTCCTTTACCTGTTTCACACGAAAGCTCCTTCTTGGCTACTGGAAGCCCTTTGTGAAGGCTGGCCCATCTCTAAGTCGTGGTCATCGGTGGCTGCATTTATCCACTTCTCTTGGTACAGACTAGTGGTGTTGCCAGGATGCTGACAGAATGTTTCTGGAGAACTCCATGCCCTCTTCTACCCTTCCTACTTTGCCTTTATTGATTCTGCTCTCCTCCCTCTCTAAGTCTGAGCCAGGAACCCTCCTGTTATTAAAAGCAGTCCCAGTTGCCCATACCTTTCATTTCCTTTGAATTACATTAATTGCCTGACAGCTAAAAAGTGAGCTGGTATTTTCAGATTTCAGCTGCTGGTCGGCAAGAAATATTTACCAGCTCCTGCAGATTTATAAAGATGCCACGGAGATGCCTGGAGACTAACAATCAGGAAATACAGCAGCAAAACAACACTATTTTTCAAGGTTAAATGCTCAGAATGCTAAAAAGAAATTGTCCATAAAGCAAAATAAGAATTCGGAAGCAGCAGCCTGTACTCTGGACAAAAGAAAGGAGCTGGAGGTCTAAAATAAGATTTCACAGCTTCACAATAATTATGAATTTAATAAGAGGAGCTTTATTTTTAATTTAGTTCCAGTCTGGCAGCTCTCTCCTCCCTCCCACCCCCTTCTGCAGCGTGGTAATGCTCGTTAATGCGGCCCTAGGGCTGAGGTCACAGCGAGAGCAAGGGAAGGCCTCAGCCAGAAGACTTTCTGATGAAGAAGTATTTAGACAGATAATGTTCCTGCCTCTCTGCAGCCAGATGCGACTGACTCCCGCTGGCTCTGCTCCCTCCTGGCAGTCAGAATGTCTCTTGCTATGTACAAAGGCAGGTAGGTTCTGAGAATTCCAAGACAGGAAGGTTGTTTTCCCCGAGTCCCCCAGGCTTGTCTCCTGTTCTCCATGAGTAGTAAATCTCAGCTCAGGCCACCAAGAATGATAAGGGACCTCCAGGGCAACACCTGCTCCAAGACTTACTTGCCCCTCCCCCACATGCTGGTTTAAAGGTGGTAGAGAAAAGGCCACAGGTTTTCAAAGCTTTCCCATAGGCTACCTTTTAGTGTGAGCTGTCTTCAGGACTGTGCACATTAGCCCATTTGTTTTTCATCCATCCATCCATCCATCCATCCATCCATCCATCCATTCATCCATTCATCCACCCATCCATTCATCCATCCACTCAACAAGTACTTACAGACGGCCTGTTTTGGGGAAGCGCTCTTTTATTTAATAAAGGTTAAATTTACTTCACACAAAATGAACCATATTAAAGTGAACAAATTAGTGGCATTTAATGCATCTATCATGCACAGCCACCACCACTATTTCCAGAATATGTCATCACTCCAAAGTTAACACCCACACCCATGAAACTCTCCAACCCTCACTGCCCCCCAATTCCTGCAGTCACCAAACTGCTTTCTGTCTCTCTAGGAACCTACCTGGGTATATCATGTCAGTGAAATCATACAATATAGAGCCTTCTGTATCTGGTTTCTTATACTTAGTACAATGTTTTCATCCATATTTTCAGGCGCATCAGAACTTCATTCTTTTCTTGTGGGTGAATAATAGCCCATCTCGTGTGTGTATGCAAAGTATACACACATGTATGTACACATGTATATGCAATGCACATATAGATACATAACACACATGTATGTATGCCTACCTCCCAGCGAGAATTGAGAGCCATGTATGGATATATGTACATGTAATTTGCTTACCGACTCATCTTGATGGACATCTGACTTGCCCTCCCCCCGCACCCCGTTTTTGGGCTGTTGTAAACAGTGCTGCAATGAACATTTAAGTATCACTTGTTTTCAATTCTTTGAGGAGTGGGGTTGCTGGGTTATAGGGTAATTCTGTGCTTAGCTTGTTGAGAAATCACCAGCAAGGTTCCCACAGACTTATACCATTTTACATCTTCCTTTCAAGTGCTCTTTACAGGCTTGGATACATCAGTGAATAAAACTGGCCCTTAAATGCTAGCTGGGAGGTAGACAATAAAATGGAAATGTGAACAAATGAATGAGTGAATAAACAAACAAATAGGCACAGTCTAGAAGGTGTTAGGCAAAACAGAAAAAGTAGAGCAGTTTAGAGGGAACTGGTGGTGTTTTGAGGGAGTGGACCGTGAAGTGTAATTTTAAATCAGATGGTCACTACAGAGTTCGTTGAGTAGGAGAGATTGGAGCAAAGACTTGGAGGGGAAGAAGCAAGTGGTGCCCATGTAGTGAGAGGGTGTTGCAGGCAGAGCAACACAGGAACAGCACCTAAAAAGCCCCTAGGTACCTGACTATCTTGAGGAACAATAAGGAGGTCAGTGCTACTGCCTCAGGGTGAGAGAGGCCGGGGGAGGGAGCCGAGACTGGAAAGGTAATGGCGGGCCAAGGTCATTCGGAGGATTTTTGCGATTGACTTCCTTGAAGTGGGAAACCAGGGAGGGTTTGACCATGTGATCCATGTTTTAAAAGGATGTAATTGCAGTCATTCAGGGGGATGACAGTGGATCATGTCAGCGTGAACACAGTGGAGGCAGAATGAACTGGCCAGATTATGAATATAGTTTGAAGATAGAAGCAATGGGATTTCTTTACTAATTGGATGAGGGTTGTGTGAGGGAGAGACAGGAGTCAAGGATTTGGCATCAGCAGTGGGAACAAAGGAATTGACATCCGGGGTCTAGGACAGATTGTGGGTAGAATGGAGTTGGGGGGAGCAGATAACTTTGGGGCATGCTGTACTTGAGTTGCTTCATCAATGCTAGATGCCACTGGCCTCTAGATGCCCACTAACCTCTAGTATTTGAGGAAAGAGCAGGGGTTGGAGTGGCTGGGGGTTTTCCTCCTAGTCAGAGGTAGTAGCTCTCTCCACTGTGATTTCCAGGAAAGCCCTTTTCAAGGGTCACAAAGAAATTTCTCTAGGAATCAGTTACTCCTGGTGACAATGCAGAGCGGTGGAGATGGTGGCAGTCAGAAGGAAACAGATTCTGACTAAAAGGACTCAGTTCCAGCCAATATTTCCATGAGAGAATCCAGGGTCAGCGTCATCAGAGCTTCAGAATTTCAGGAAAATTGAAAGTCTGAACACTTATGTGAAATCTCCAAAACTGAAGGAAAAAGCAATCAACAACTAAAAAACAAACAAACAAACAAACGAAGAAACAAAAAAACAACTAGTCAGCGACCTTTTTGTGAATTTGGGAAACTTGAATATGAACTGTGTATTAATGGTATTATGGAATATTGTTTATTTTCTTAGATCTGGTAATAGCATTGTGGACATATTGGAAAACAGAATTAAGAAATTCACAGTGAAATAGTCCAGAGTGAAGTATTTTGTTATCGGCACCTTATTTTCAAATAGTTGAGACAAAAAGGTGTGTCTGTTAGGGAGAAATGAATATTAATTATATGATTAATTGCACTTTCTTTAGACTTGAAAATTTTCCTTTCAAAAAAGTTTCTTCTACTTTCCTACATCGTTGTTTATTTTTGTACAGTGTTTGATTTCGCCCCCCAGGTGTATCCCCCACGGTCCCCCCAGACGCGGGCACCCACACCGTGGTCCGGGCGCTCTTCCCCGCTCTGCTCCAACCCCCGCCTTGTCCTCTCCCGCTGTGTGCCTCAGATCTACGGCTTGCCTGCGCAGACTTGGGGATTTTCAGAATCAGAAGTTGAGTGGGATGTGGAAGAGGGGGGGGAGCATGAACCCAGCCAAAATGTCTGCCGGAGATGACGCAGTCGGCGTTGCCAGGTTTCAGCCTTTCCCCTACTAAAATGTTTTCTGTCATATTACTTTTGGCAGGGAAATAACCTTTTAACGTATCTTCTGTTTCTTCGGTGTTGTTAGTGTCTCCAAGTTAGGGAAATTACCTCTTTCTTGGAATAACTTTGGCTTCAACAAAACAGGAGTTAAAAAAAAAAAAACAAACAAGTGGTGGTTTCTTGTAGGATAGATAAGCACTCTATCTATCCTATGGGACCAGAGGAGAGAAATCTAGTCACTGTGGATTCCCAAAGGCTGGTAGGAATATAGTTAGCAATATTGGCTCCTAGGATTTTAAAAAGTGACTGAAGAATTTGTTAGATAGTACACAACAGAAATACAAAACACATTTCTCCTCTCTCTCCTTTATCATCCTTCTGTCTGCATAAACGGTTTTTGAAATCCCCTATTGATCTAATTTAATGACTCAATTTGGGATTCACTTAATCTGTAAACTTTCCTCTGGGTATTAATTTTCAGAACCTGGGACAGCACCCAGCACCTGTAGTCAGTCTCTTAGGGAGTAACTTGAAAGAACGAACACACTGCACCCACTTATCTCCATTGCTAGCCAAAGGAATCTGCATTTTCTTCAAGCCTTTTCTTTGTTGGGCAGGGCTTTGTGTGAGATTTCCTGTATGAATTTGGGAAATGCTGAAAGTTTTTTTTTTTTTTAGTTGGGTGTTCAACTATGAGGCCCCACTAGGGCCACAGCCCTGGGCCATCTTAACGAATATAAAGAAACTGTGCTCAGATTTCAGGTTGCTCATAAATTTGTTTCCTACATTATCATTTTTTATCTGCCTACTTCTGTTTCCCCTGGGTTCAAAGAAGCGCTTTACCTTAGAAATGATTCACTACTCCTGGGCCACTGAGGGCTTTGAAAGCCACACAGTAGAAGTTCCATTTCAAATCCCCCTATTTATAATATGGGGGGCAGAAAGGTGGGTATTGTCTTGGGGTTATCAATGATTCTACAAAACTCAACCTTTGTTCCTCATGCGTCCATTTATCAAAACGTACTACTCAAATCTCGGAAAGTCGTTGCCCCTGAGGAAACATGTCTTTGCTCTGACATCTTTTGCATTCTATCCCTTTTCAGTTCTCCTTTCTAACATAGGATAAATGGCTGTGTGAGGTTGGGAAGGAAGAGTCACATCTTACGGTATGTTTGTGAGTGCGTGGAAACCCCTGTCTCCTGCCCCAACACCAGTGTGTCAGAAGATGGGGAACCAACCAGTCAAAAGAAGTGGGTTTGGGCGGTGTTGCAGGTTGATCTGAGTCTCCTAATATTCATGTGTTGAGTTTATATCCACCTCCCAATAGTTCAGAATGTGGCCTTATTTTGGAACCAGGGCTAAGGCAGCTGTGATATTAAGTTAGATCAGGCTGGAGGGGAATACAACTCAGTCCAGTATAACTGGTGTTCCTATGAAGGGGGGTTTGGAGAGAGACCTCACGTGAAGAGGAAGGCAGCAATCTCTGATTCAAGGAATGCCAAAGCTTGCCAGCAGACATCACCAGCTGGACAGAGGCACAAAACAGGGCCTGCTCACGGCTCTCAGGGGTAACCAATACTGCCCACACCTTGGTCTTGACTTCCAATTTCAAAGGGTAATAGTTCCAGAACTGGGAGACAATGAACTTCTGTCGATGAAATCCCACAATTTTTGGTCTTTTGTTACAGTGGCCATGGCAAACTAAAACAGGTGATGGGCTTCTGGTGCTCACCTAAGCATCTGTAGTTGCCCTGAGTGATAGATGATAGTACACTATAAAAAACATATTTTGTTGGCCCTCCCTGGTGGCGCAATGGGTTAAAGCACAGCACTAAGAAGCTTAAGCCACTTCCGCATGAGTTCGATCCCCGCCTGCCCCGGAGGTGACCACATGGCGCGGCAGACCTCTCCTGACCCGCCCGCTGCTCCCCTCAGCAGTGTACTTCCTCAATCTGCCTGTTCTGCTCCCCACTCTGTCCCTGGTGAATCCTCTCACCCTCCGCATCTCTGGCCTGTACCTCAGTTCTGTACGAATAAATAAAAAAATCTTAAAAAAAAACATATATTGTATAGCGATAAAGCATAGTAGTTACACACTTGGGAGTTTGAACCGGATACCTTGAGTTTCCAGTTGGGTGAATGGGAAAAGGTATTTCCATCACTAGCTTTCAGTTTCTTCAAAATCAAGTGAGGAATAATAGTGATGCAAAGAAGATAGGCCTATTAGGAGGTCATGTATTTAAAGCACTAAGCCAAATATCCAGGACCTAGTAAGCACTTGTTGAGAGGTGGCTATTATTAGCAGTAGCTAGCAACATTTACTGAGCCCAAAAGAGACCCTTGCAACTTAGAAATTTAAAACTGCTCCTTGGGATGCACGGACGCAATGGCTGAGACATTTCCCTTTTCTGACCCCTTCTCTCGAGGCTGCTGATCTTGGCTCTTTGCTGTCTCTGTTTCCTTTCAGGGACTTAATATTTCTTTGTAAAATAAGAAAAACTCAAGAACATCATTTGTCATTTACACAAGTGAAAATAAGAAGGTTTTGGGAGCTGGGTGAGAATTCAAATGCTAGCATGGAAGGAAAACCCCCACCACCCAGACCACAAACGGGCTGCAAATTGATGGCTGGAGCAAAATGAACATTTTCCCAATGTTTAAACGCAACAACTGAGCTAAGGTGTACTTTAATTTTGCCATTTTCTTGAAGTCGTTAATCTGCCAGGTATTACAGTGCAGGTGCATGTGGCCACGTTGTTCCTCAGAAGTATTTTATTAAGATCATAATCACAGGTGTGACCCCAGTCCTTTCATTCTGTCTATTCCTTCTCATTTCCTTGAGAAGCTGAGTTTACCAACCTCCTCACTTCTTATTTGTTTAGGGAGAGAATATTACTTAGAGATGCTAAGGAGGCGAGGAACTGCAAATGCAGTTTTGATAATGGAATTCCTTCAACTAGCTTTCCCTCCTCGAAGGCCTTCTCTATTTAAGTAGTCCAATTGAAGGTAATTATTAACACAAATACTTATGTTTCAGTTGCTATCCATGGGAAATTGCAAGCTCCTGTTTATCTTTTGACCCCAGTTAAAAGTGGGAAATAGATTTTCGTTTCCCCACCATTTTTAATTTGCTCATCTCATTCTAAACACAACCACCAGACTTGTGATAGCCCTGGCTGGGTATTTTGGAAAAAACAAAAAATGTCTCTGATTCCTGATTGACCTGACAAGCCTCTGATAGGCCAGGAGGCGTGTTCAAGCTCTACTGTGTGCTGTAAGAGCTGTAACCATCATGTGGACATGCGAGAATCATCTTTCTAAAAAGCAAGTCTTGTTTTCCTGTTCTTTTGCTGAGAAACCTTGTTAGGCTCCCCGCTACCCCAAGGATAAGTCCCCAGTGTCCTGCCAGGCCCCGACTCTGTGACTCCTATTTCCCTGCCCAGCCTTCTTGTTCCTCTTCTGTTGAGTCACACAGCTGCCACCTCCCGCCTTAGCTGTGCTGTGAGGGGAACACACGCTTCTCCCTCACTTAGGACTTGATTTAGGCTAAAAGTTCTCTGAGGAGCTTGCCTATTTCTCAGGTCAAGTGTGGTGCTTGATGTCAATTTCAGGGTTGTGCAAGACCACATGGGGTCCTGGAGAGAGCTGCACCCCTGTATTTGTCACTGTGTGTTTGGCACAGTGCCCAGGTGTGGACACAACTGTGTGTCCATCTGTGAATGAGTGAGTAACAGATTACACACACACACACTCCCACGCACATATATACCTCTGCATTCTTTTTATGAAATGATAGTGTTCACATAGACAGATTCACATATGCTGTTATTCCATAAAAAAAAGAAGCAGGACTGATATTTTCAACATCTTGTGTAAACCTTGAGGGCATTAGAATATGTGAAATACATCAGAGGGAGATAGACAAACCTTGGCATCTGAACAAGTGAAATTCATAGGAACAGAGCAGACTGGTGGTAGCCAGGAGCTGGGGTGGGAGGAGTAGGTGAAGATGGTAGTTATAGGATGAGTAAGTTCTGGGGACCTAACACACAGCCTGGTGACCGCATCTACAATAATGTATTATGCAGTTGAAAGTCACAAGGGGGTAGATTGTAAATGTTCTCACCACAGAAAGACACGGTGTACCTCCCTGGTGGTGTAGGGGTTAATCTCGTGCTATTGGGCTATCACCAGCCATTGTGGTGAGTTCGACCCCTGGCCAGGATGCTGACCCACAGGGCACAGCAGACCTCTCCTGTCACGCTGCTGCTCCCCTCAGCAGTGTATTTGAGTACATCTGTCTGTTCTGCTCCCCACCCTGTTTCTGATGAATCCTCTCACCACCCCTATACCTCTGAATAGACCTAGGTTTTTGTATGCATAAATAAATAAAATAATTTTTTTTAAAAAAGAAATGGCAGTTGGCCCTCCCTGGTGGCGCAATGGATTAAAGCACAGCACTGAGAATCTAAAGCCACTTCTACATGAGTTCGATTCCCACCTGCCCCGGAGGTGACCACATGGCACGGCAGACCTCTCCTGACCCGCCCACTGCTCCCCTCAGCAGTGTACTTTGTCGATCTGCCTGTTCTGCTCCCCACTCTGTCTCTGGTGAAGCCTCTCACCGCCCCTGAGCCTCTGGCCTGTACCTCAGTTCTGTATGTACAAATAAATAAATCTTTAAAAAAAAAAAGAAAGAAAAAAGAAATGGCAATTAAGCGAGGGGAGGCAGCTGTGAGCCGCAGTGCTGATTCTCCTGGGGTTCCTGGGTGCCCTCCAGCCCCCAAATCCTGCGTTCACACGAGCCCCCATGCCCCACTGCCTCGAGTTCAGCCAGGACTCACACACTGTCACAGGTCAGCGTATCTCAGTAAAGCGGGGAAGAAAGACCTCGGCTGGTGGCATGTTGGGTCACAGCAGTCTTGGGGGACAAGTCTTGTCTTGTGTGGGACAAGGCGCTTCGCCTCTGTGGGCGGCTTCTTTTTTTGCCTGTGCAATAGCATTACACTCCTCATCGTGTGGGACGGGAGCTGGGATTAAGTGGAGAGGATACTTTTGAAGTGCCGAGGGTGGAGCCTGGCATAAATGTGGGCGCTCATCTTTGAGAAACCTCCTAGCATCCATGCACTTGTGGGCCCACAGGCTCACTCAGCTCACGCCTGATCATCAAGCACTATCACTGTTCTCTGTGTGCAGTTCTGGGTCATCAGAGGGAAAATGCACAGGAGGCTTGAGGGCGTGGTAATTTACGAGCTTCCAAAATATTTGGGATTATCTCTGGGGACAGACCTTGATGGTTTTGCCTACATTCCACGAGACAACACAATTTCTTAACATTGTCTAAGAGTTCCAGGATAAATCCATCTTAGTCCCACTCTTCCCTGCCCATAGGGTCCCCTAACAAGAGGGAGGCTACCCAAGGACCCCTTCTTTGCTTCACTGTGCACCCGCACCAGATGCTTGCTGGTGTATGGTCACGGCCTCACCTGCATGGCCCTGAACACCCTGTAAAACACACAATGCTGTTCCGTGCTGCGCTCTGCTGTCCTCACTTGGCCCAACACCTGCACGCTAGGCGCGAAAGACTTGTTTGCCGGAGTCCAGCCTGTTTCTGGGTGGGAGCTGGGTACCCCACAGGGTCTCTCTGGGCAGAAATCTCTGGGCAGGAATCCTGTCGTGTGACTGTGTGCACAGCATGCCTGAATTCAGTCTTGGTCAAGATTCTGTAAGTGACCTTGTGCTCGAATACCACCATGCCCATTTATCTGCTGGCTGTTTCTGGCTGCCTTTGGACTGCAAGGGCAGAGGAAGCTTCGTGAAGGAGACCCCATGGCCTGTAAAGTCTCAACTACTGGGCCCTCTCTGGTGGTGCAACGGGTTAAAGCGCAGCACCATGAAGCTGTTCCCAGTCACTGTAGCATGAGTTTGATCCCCGGCCAAGGAGGTGACCCACAGGGTGCAGCAGACCTTTCCTGACTCACCTGCTGCTCCCCTTAGCAGTGTATTTCAGTACATCTACCTGTTCTGCTCCCCACTCTGTCTCTCTGGTGAATCCTCTCACTCCCCACGCCCCTGGTCTGTACCCCAGTTCTTGTATGCATAAATAAATAAAAATTAAAAAAAAATCTCAACTATTGGCACTCTGGCCCTTAACATAACAAGGCTGCCAACTCTTGGCCTGAATGCCACTCCAGACTCTCATTCCTTGAGCAAATATTTCTTGAGCTGCTATGTGTCAGGGACGCTCTTAGGAGGACGGTGGAGACTGGCAGTCTGACCCGAAAGTGCAGGTATCACCTACCTAGCTAGCGGAGAGCAGGGAGAGCGGGGAGGGGAATAGGAAGTAAGTCTGGTTCAGGTGCCCAGGTGCTCAGCGACGCTCAGACAGGCTGCTGTGGTGGAGGGCGGTGGGTGTCCGCTCTGGTCTTTGGACACTGACTCGGGTCTGAATGCGGAGAAGGGGCCGGCACAGGAGGAAGAGACTGAAGTGCGAGGCCATGGCGGCAGCGGGTGAGATGGGAACTGGTGAAAAGCAGGGACAGAGGTGGCTTTGATGGAGGACAGGAGGCTGCCCACCCGCCCCCACCGCTCCCCAGAGGAGAGCAGTTTGGGGTTTGTTGGAGGATGGGGGGGGGTGCAGGGTGCTTGCAAGCCAGCAGAGCGTCTCCTCAGGGGAGGGGCAGCGCTGTCTGAGTTGGTTGCTCTTGGAAAAGACTCAGCTACTTGGCCTCCAACTCTGTAAAGAGGTTTTGAGGGCTCGCGGCTGCTTGTGTTGTCCTATTGCGGCGGATTTGACAGCAGCCCACCTGGCCACCTGGCCACCTGGTCACAGACGTCCTGCTTCAGGTGCCATAAATAGGGCCATCCATCAAGCCCGTTGACTTTCTACTTTGGAGACCCTAAAGCAGCACAACTCTAACTCTCAATGGCCCCAGGTCAGGTTGGCCAGGCACCGTTTATTGGGGTTACGCAACAGAGCAGCTGTCTGGATTCTGCCCGAATTCCTTTTTATAAGGAGTGAGCCCCAGGGACTCCCTCATTCTGCTGGCGCGTCAGAGCCAGGAAGCACTTAACTGGGGATGCTGGCATGCTCTGACCTCTAGGGCCCACAGCTGTGCTCTTGTTAGGGCAAACAGCTCAGTAGTGCCCAGAAGATGGTCTGGAGCTACCCCCGTGGACTGATGTGGGAGATAATGTTGGGGTGACACAGCATTTTTTAAATGTTTATTTTTACATCATTTTGTGCCTTTCCCCATCTCAGTTGTAATCCCTGTGGGCATCCCATCACCAAATCACCCGTGTGCCATCACCATAGTCCAGTGCACTGCCCCCCCCGCCCATTTTTGATCCCATTCCTCACTCCACCCCTTTATAATGTCTCTGGTATATAACTGTTCATCATCATCATTATTTTCTCCCCTGGTCCTTTATACTCCTGCTATGAATGAAACCATCCGGTACTTTTCTTTTTCTTTCTGGCTTATTTCACTAGCCATGATCCCTTCCAGGCCCATTCACATTGCTGCAAAAGGCATGTGTATATCTTTTTTGATTGCTGAGTAATATTCCAGCACGACACAGCATTTTGTTGCAACTTGGAAACATTAAGCAAAGGAGAACTCACGTGTGAAGAGACACAAAATTTTGAGTCTGTGAGCACTGAAGTGGTCAGCTTGTTATATGCTATGTCCTGAGGCTCTGTCCTGAAGTTTTTTTTTCTAGAACATTGGAAGAGAAGTTCCAAGAGAAGGATCAGCTAACAGGGAAGACTTAAAAAAAAAAATGTGTCTTACAGTATTTCATTAGGGGAAATTCCAAACATGCATGAAAATGTAGAGAATATGATCACGAATTCCCAGGCCCAGTCACCTTGGTTCAGCAGTGAACTTAGACTCTTACACATACACTTCCCTCATTCACATTATCTTGAAGCCAATCCCAGTCACTCGAGTTTCATCTATTAGAACCCTGTGCATCTCTGAAAGCCATAAAAAATGCCACCAGACTACTGGCCCACCTACGACACTCACCATACTTCCTGGGAGCGTCAAATGACTGGTTGTTGCCCAAACTTTCAACTAATACACTCCTAAATAAAGTTTCATGGAATCAGAATCCAACCAAAGTTCTACAATTGGATTCTGTCCTTTGAGTAGTTGGTGTATTTTTTTTTTTAAAGGGTAGATCCCATTTGATGAAAATAGAACATGGTGAAATAGTCTTTTATTATTTGGTATCACTTTTAAGTGAAATTTTTTGATAAAATTGAACTCATAGAAACAGATTGTGCCCAGGGCAAGGGGTGGTGGAAATAGGGAGAGACTTTTCAGAGGATACAAATTCTCAGTTATAAGATAGATAAGTTCTAAGGAGCTTACAATTTGGTGACTACAGTTGAAACACTACTGTATAACTGAAATTTGCTAAGAGATGAGAACTTAGGTGTTCTCATAATGGAAGGAGAGCAATAGATGAGGTGGGAATGTGTTAGTTAACCTGATCCTTAACAGTGTGTATGTATATCAAATAATCACATTGTATCCTTCCCAGGTACTGTAAATTTGTCAGTTACACCTCAAAAAAGCTGAAGAACAATAAAACCAAAAGTAAACAGTCAAAGGCATGCTCCTTGACTTACAAAGAGTACAGACTTGTAAGGTCATAAATTTGATCTCATTTTTCAAATAAAAGCAGCTTGAGCAGCTCTAGAATTTTGCTTTTTGTGTGTCTTAAACGCACCTGTTCAAAACTCAAATAATTAACTTCCATAAAACTTGCTCCTCTGCTACACTCCGATCTGTGATAATGACCCCTTCCCTCTACCAGTTTGTCCAAGTGTGAAACTATGTAACGGTTGATGCATCTTTTAATCTATAGGTTTCTTCTTCAGTTCTTTTATTACTGGAAAAAATAGGTTATTCATCCTGTGGAGCTCTGACACTCAAATATGGTCCATGAGCATCCCCTGAGCTCATTAGCGATGCATTGTCTCAGGGCTCACCCCGGACCTATGTGACCTTCAAGTATGAGGGGCTATGGCTATTGCGGATTACATCTGTATGTGTCCTTCAACATGTTCTTGTATCGTCTATATTTCCACTGTGTGGGTAGTTGGATCTATAAATTTCATCAGGTTCAGGCCTGACTGTTTTGGTGAGGCGGCTTCATAGATTACTGTCTATTTGTCAATCAGGAGAATCCTAATGTCCGGTTAGCTCTTGCTCTGAGGTGCATGAGTTTACCAGGGCGCTACAAAATAGCCAGGCCTGGATTGTTTTGGAGGTGGCTGGTTACCCTTTTATTTGCCATTTCTATTAATGGTATGTGGCACCATTATGTCTAGTACTGTTTTATGGACTTCATGTAAATGAACTCATTCATTAATCTTCATAAAAGCCTCTGAAATCATGTATTAGTTCCCTATTGCTGCTGTAACAAATTGCCGCAGAATTCATGGCTCAAAACCATACAGATTTATTACTTTACAGTTCTAGAGAACAGAAGTCCAAATTAGGTCTCACTTGGGCCTGATATCAAAGTGTTGGCAAGACTGCATTCTTTCTGGGGGCTCCTTTTCCGAATTCTAGAGACCGCTTCCTTCTGGGCTTGTGGGCTCTTCTGCTATCTTCAAAGCCAGCAGAATTGCATCTTCAAATCTCACTCTGTCTCTTTTTTTCCTGCCTCTTCCACGCTTAAGAAACCTTGTGGTGATATCAAATCAACAGAATAGTGACCCTATTACATAAGGTAAGAAGACAGCAGCCTTAACCCCATCTATCACTTTATTTTTTTTTAAAGATTTATTCATTTATGTATATAAAAACTGGGGTGGGGGTGGGGAGGTGAGAAGATTTACCAGAGACAGAGTGGGGAGTAGAACAGGTAGATCCACTGTCCACTGAAATACACTGCTGAGGGAGCAATGGGGTTTATGAGGAGAGGTCTGCTGAGCCATGTGGGTCACTTTCCTGGCTGGGGATCAAACTTGTGCTGCTGTGGCTGAAGATAGCTTCATAGTGCTGTGCTTTAATCCCTTGAGCCACCAGGGAGGGCCTCCATCTGTCACTTTAATTCCCCTTTGCCATGGTCCGAATGTATTCTGAGTTTCCAGGAATCAGGACGTGATGTATTTGAAGCTCTGTTTTGAAGCTTGCCACAATCAGTGTGTTTTACACAGCAGGAAATAGGTGTATACTGACCAGAAATAACTCCCCAAAGATCACACCCATCCTAACTGTTGGCACTTGGACACAACCACAGGGAGTCCTGCTCAAGTCCATGTTGTGAACCCCATAGATATGAGTTTGCTTTAATTGCATTCCTCAACACCAGCTTCTCTCGGAGAGTTTGATCTTGCTAAACAGTCTAAGTTTTAGGAGCACTGAGTCCAGTGGCTATTGGGAGATTCCTGTGCACAAATATTAACTTGTGAGTTCACTGCCTCTCAGGTGGTGATTCTGTCTTTGCCTCCCTAGTGTGGGCTGTCCTCTACTCCATCTTTTTTTTCTTTAAACCCAGACAGCTGTCAGCTATACTGGGGAAAGTGAGTCAACCTAACAGTAGGTGGTGAAGTCTATGGGCTGCCATAAAAATGCAGGAAATAGACACAGAAAGTAAAGCGCAGAGACTTACAAGGGAAAACAATGATACTCACATGGCTATCAAAACATTTAAAAAGCCCACCAAACCTATGACATAGTCATTCATTCAATTTCTTTTCTAATGAATAACAAGGTTTAGTAGAGGGCCCAATAAGGATGCCCTTCAACCAGTGATGATGTCTGCAGCGATCTTCCTGAGATATGAAAATATCTGTGATTTCTACTGATGATAAAGTCCTAGATACTGCAGATTCTACTGTGGTTTGTTTTCTGTTTACAGTGGAAAGAAGTGTTGAAAATTAGGGCTTAGGGAAAGTAGGGGTATACTGTCTCCCTACTCAAGTTCATGGATTGTTTGAAGTCAGTCTGTAAGTCCCAAGTTAGGAAACCACCCCGTATCTCATGGCTTGTGCTGTTTTGACACTACTTACTTTGGCTGAGTTCAACAAGCATCAGCTGAACTCCTCTAGGGCAAGGCATGAGCAGGGACTCGGGGTGAGTATCCGGCGGAGGAGATGCAGTTTTGCACTGAACCTACGAACGGCTCTGGGTAGTTTGGTCTTCAAGGAACAGATTTCGTTGAGCTCAGTGGGTATGTATTTAACTGTTGGGTCTGACTACAAGCTCTTGGGAAGTAGGGAGTAATTCTGTGGACTTTTAATTTGCAAAGCTTCCACTTGGTAGGCATTGAAGAAATAGGAGGTTTAAAGGCCATTATTTCCCAAGTCTGGCATACGCCCTGATTGTAGTAAACAAAGTGTGATTTGATGGTATGTGGAATAACATTTCCTTCTAACATTTAGGGATTTATTTTAGTGTGTGTAAAATATATATGGGACTCTATTATATAAACATATATGGCCACCTTACCACATGATATGAGTAGTTATGACTCCAGATGTAATTTTTCTTTTTTTTTTTTTTAAAGATTTATTTATTTATTCATACAGAACTGGGGTACAGGCCAGAGATGCGGAGGGTGAGAGGATTCACCAGAGACAGAGTGGGGTGCAGAACAGGCAGATCAACGAAGTACACTGCTGAGGGGAGCAGCGGGCGGGTCAGGAGAGGTCTGCCGCGCCATGTGGTCTCCTCCAGGGGCAGGCGGGAATCGAACTCATGCGGAAGTGGCTTAAGCTTCTTTGTGCTGTGCTTTAACCCGCTGCGCCACCAGGGAGGGCCAATTTTTCTTTTTTTTATTGTGCTAAAAACATACAACATTAAATTTACTATTTTCACCACATTTGAGTGTAGTGTTCAGTAGAAGTATATTCACATTTTGTTAGGAGATAGATCTCTAGAACACTTTCCTCTTTCAAAACTGAAACTATATCTGTGAAATGCTAATTCTCTCTTTCCTCTCCCCCCTGCAATCCTTGGAAACCACATCTTTCCTTCTTGTTTCTGTGACTTTTGTGTACTTTAAAAACTTCACAGTTTGTCCTTTATTGACTGAGCGTAATGGCTTCATGGTTCATCTATGTGTTAGCATATGCCAAAGTTTCTTCATTTTTTGAAGCTGCATAATATTCCACCCATATGTTATGAACTTTTGGGTTGTTTACATCTCTTGGCCATTGTGAATAATACTGCAAGGAGCATAGGTGTGCGAATATCTCTGAGAGCCTGTTTTGCATTCTTTTGAGTATATATTCAGAGGTAGAATTGCTGGATCACATAGTAATTCTATATATTTTTTAGGAACTTTTGCACTGTTTTCCATAATGACTGAAACTTTTTATATTCCCATCAACACTACACAAGGTTTTTAACTTTTCTGCATTTTCTCCAATACTTGTTATTGTCCATTCTTTAAGGAGTGGCCATCTTAATGGGTTTAAGAGGAGATAGTATGAGGACATTTAAAGAGAATGTGAAGTAAACCACAGTGGAAGTGTCTCACAGGTGTGGCAGATTTCCAAGGCCTGAAATCTGGGAAACTTTCAAGAAGATGAACTAAAGCTGCTCAAAGTGAGGTCTCAGGGCAGCACTGGCCTGAGAACAGTTTGTCACTTGTCTGTGACCAGATAGCACAGGAACTGAGAGTAAATGTTGGAAACTTTGACAGCAGTTTGCTACTGAGGCAACACCCAAATGCACGCCCATTATCCTAGTAATTTACATTGTGTAGTGTAAAATTGGGCCCACAATGGCAAGGAACACGAAAGACAAATACCCAAACTGGTTTTTCAGCACAGAGAGTTGGAGAACTCTCTCCGGTCCCCTCAGATGTGAATGTTAAGGCTGAGCTTATGTTGATCTCCGATTTCTTCTGTGTGGGATGGGGGGACAAGGGGGGATGCAGGCTTTACAGGTGTCATGAGGACTGGCCTGGCCGGAGCCTCTGTGGGTGGTACCCCGCCCTGCACCGGCCCCCCCACCCCGACCCCCAGCAGTGTCACGGGAACACCACATGGGAAGACTGTGCTGAAGCCGATGGAAGCGGGAGCACTCCTCACTCCTGTATGTGCAAGGGTGAGCGCGCTTGGCCAGCCACAGACGAGCTCACACCCACCGCCTGGCGATGCTCTGAAGTGGCTGCGTCCTCTTGTGAAGGGCGGCTGAGTCCCTCCTGCCTTCAGATAAAACGAGCGAGCGGCCGGGGAACTGCCAGGTCTTTGTCGCAAGGTCTGGAGCCTCAGCAAGACCCTGGGGACTGTCTTGAGACCTCATGGGTGCGTGGGCTCCCTCCTGGCAACACATCACTAAGTCCAGCTTTGTCTGATGACAAGCGTGTTCCTGGCTTGTTCTGGCCGTGGATGTGGAGAGCGGCCCCATGATACATGACTGTGGGCCTGGGTTAGTGCAAGCCAGGTGCTCACAACAGTCTAGCTC
>NW_004567133.1:11309262-11342074 GCF_000260355.1 Condylura cristata
TATGTGTCTTGTAGTGATTGGTACCCCACAGACTCCCCACTGTTCATGGCTGCTTTGGGTAGGCTGGTGTGTTGTTATCAATCACCCTCACCCCAACTTTAGCAATTTAAACAGCCATACTGCTCAGCTCACTGTCCCTGCCTGTCAGGAATCCTCGAGCAGCTTGGTGTGCGGCCTCCGGCCTGGGGTCTTCAGGTCGGGGTCCAGCGGTTGACAGAGCTGCGGCCCCATCAGGGGTCCTGTGCCTGGAATCTGCTTCCAGGTTAGTTTCTCGGGTGCTGGCAGCTTCGTGCCTCCCCACGCAGGCCCTACATCAGCGGTCTGGCCATCTCCACGGGGTGACAGCTGTCTCCCCAGGAATGAGTGATTCCATGAGAGAGAGGGCACCCCTCTCCTCCTATGACACAGCACGCCTCGGGGCCCGGGGACAGGTGACAGGACTTGGGGTCAAGGTCAAGGTCAGCTACCACAGACAGCCTCAGTGTGCCCAAATGCTCTGACTCGGTCCTCTGGGCTTCGACAGCAGCTGAGCCCAAGAAGACACCGCATCTCTCTGAGTGGAGCTCAAGAGACCCATGAGCAGGAAGCTGCGGGGTGGGGACGGGCGCACCTGTCGGTCAGCCTGTGTCTAGGCCTCACTGGGACAGGCCTGGGAGGTCCGCAGCCAGCTGCACCTGCAGACAGCCCTCCAGGGAGGGTCTCTCTTCCTCCTTCCCTGCAGCTCCAGGCCTGCATCTCTCTGACTGACAGTGACAGATTATCTTATCAAAACATGGGCCGAGACCACGCTGTGATTGGCTGGGCAGAACCAGAGTGGGGCTGGAGGATTCTTCTCGGAGAGACCGATTATAAGGCATTTTAAGAACAGCCAGCGCCTCACAGCTGGCACTTCTTGTTTATGACAAGTAATAATTGCCTCAGGTGCAAAGGAAAGGGGAAGCAGGGCCCCGGCCGTTTATTTGGTGAGCAGCTCCCAGCGTGAGGTTGTTGAGTTCTGGACAAAAAAGGGGGTGTGGGAACAACTGGGCTTGGGGGGACTACAGACCAATCCAGTTTGGGGCTGGGGGGCCCCAGAAGTGACTGTTACTTTTTTGTTGTTGCCAAAGATAACTTTTGTTTTTTATTATATTAGTTTATTTTTTTCATATTTTTGTGCATTTTCCCATCTCCGTTGCAATCCCTTTGGGTTTCCCATCACCCAATCACCCAGTGACCGTTACTTTTTGTGCCTGTGGGATACCTGCTGTCATCCCAGCAGGCAGAAGTGGGGTGACTTGCAACTGTGGAAAAGCCCAGATGTTCTGAGCAAACTGGCCTGGAGCCTCAGCCCTCCCGCGGGGCCAGGGTGGCCGTCGGCCTGCTGCGCCCGTGTCGTGTGAGGCCCGGAGCCTCCCTTACACGCTTGTTCCCAGAGGGTGGGCCTTGGGGCCACATCAGCTGGGCTGAGAAATGCAGACTCCCAGGCCCCACTGCCCCCCGAATCTGCATTGTGACAAGGTGACTCACAGGCTCACCGAGTCTCCACCTGCTTTGGGGACCAGGCGGTGCCAGCCCCCTGGGCTCCTTGACACCCCCTCAATGGGGACACACAACCTTGGAATCTCTCGGGAAGCTTTGCAACATCTCTCTGCCCTGAACTTCCTCCCAAGCCAAGGGCTTCAGGCTCTGGGGCTGGACTCAGCCCCCCAGAATGCCCCTAGTGCTGAGGGGTTTGGAGGGGACAGCAGAGCATTTGGGGTGTCTCTCCACCCTATGTGGGAGCAGCAGCTTGCCTGGGTCTCCCTCCCCCTCCCCTGGGGAAACCCCCCTCCGTCTGTCAGAAGGAAGCACCTGCCCAGGAGTGTCCCTCTTGCTGACATGCTTGCTGGACTCAAAGAGCATCCATTCCATTGTTTAGTAACTTAAAGGTGCTTTGAGCTAAGTGAGGGAGAGTGAGGACATTTGATGATTTCAGGAGTTCAAGGAAGGAATTCAGGAAGAGGCTGGGGCAATGTCAGCCAGCCCTGCAGGGCCCTTGCCAAGTTTCCATGTGGTTCTGGTCTCAGTTCTGCTCCTCCCGGGACAGGACTCAGTATGGGAGATGGCGACCCCACAGCTGAGGGTGGTGGCATGGGATGTGGGCAAAAGTATTGAATATTTTAGGAGAAAACTGCCAGCACTGCTTTATTTTTTTGCATAGAAGAACTTGGGTGTAGGCCAGAGGTGGGTGAGAGGATTCACCAGAGAGAGTGGGGAGCAGAACAGGCAGATCCACTGAAATCCACTGCTGAGGGGAGCAGCTGAGAGACAGGAGAGGTTTGCTGTGCCATGTGGGTCAGCTCCCTGGCCCAGAATTGAACTCAGTACTGCAGTGGCTGCAGATAACCTCATAGTGCTGCGCTTTAACCCATCGAGCCCAGGGAGGGCCCTCCTTAGTGACTTCTAAGGGGCCTGTTTTCAATACCTTAATCTTGTAGTTTTAATCTTGTACGTGCTGACAATTCCAAATTTCTTCTCTCTCCGATGGTGTTAACAGCATTTGCATTCTATGAAGGGACTAACCAACAGCTGGGAGGGTTTTATTTTTCTCTAGAGTCCAGCAGCTGCCCTACCCCATAGCTGCTTCTAGACAAGAGCCCTGTCTTCTAGTGCCATCTACGTTGCTGCTCCAAATAGAGAAATTCTGGATGCACCACTGTCTCTTTTGAACCATAGATTGATAGAATAGTGGATTTAATTTTGCTATATTCTATCAAGATGTTTCTTGAATGATCATATGATTAAAAATTATAATATAATAATATAATGGTATTTAATGAGTCTGAATCAGAACACATCACCAGGAACTGGATTTCTCCCTTACTTTTAAATATACTTTGTTTTGACAATGTAATCTGAGGAAAAATTTGCCTTTTTGGCCAAAATCTAGAACACTGACAACACCATATGTTGACAATATGTGGAACAACAGGCTGCTTCTTCGTTGCTGGTGGGAATGCAAAATGGTACAGCCACTTTGGAAGACAGTTTGGAAGTTTCTTAAAAACCTGAAAGACACTTATATGACCTAGCAATTAACTCCTTAGTATTTATCCAGAGGAGTTGAATACATGTCCGTATAAAAGCCTGCATATCAGTCTTTATAACAGCTTTACTCATCCTTGCCAAAACTTGGAAGCAACTAAGTTGGTGGTCTTGGTGGACATGAATCCAAGATGAAAGGATCAATGAACGATGATACAATTAGACAATGGAGTATTATTCAGCATTGAAAAAGCTACTAAGCTCTTTTGCTAAAGAAAGAAACCAATATGCAAAGACCATATCCGTGTAGATGTCAACTTATAGCATTCTAGAAAATATAAAACTATAGAGTCAGTAAAAAGATCCACCGTTGCCAAGGAGAAGGGATGAATAGCAGAGTACAGATTATCTTTAGGACAGTAAAACCACTCTGTGTGATACCACTACAATGGATGCCTGTCCTTATACCTTTGTTCAGGTCCAGAGAATGTTCAACACTGAGAGTGGACTGCAGGTAGATGAGTCTTTGAGTCATAATGATGTGTCCACAGACTCTCATCAGTGTATCAGGTTCCACTCAGGGAAGACGTTGGATTTCAGTTAGAAGTCACTGAGGGGAAGACGTGGCCTATGGGAGGGCAGGGGGTGCATGGAAAACCACTGTGTCTTTCTCTCAATTTTGCTGTGTCCTTAAATTTCTCTAAAAATAAAGCCTCAGAAAACAACAAAATACATAAAAATCAGTTCCATTGATATAGTCGCTCAAGTATTGTGTTGGGCATAAAGAAAATCACCCCATACCACTCTTGGCTCTTCTCAGCTAACAAATAATGTGACATCAGACAGATTGATAAGAGAAAAAGAGTCTAGAAGAAGTTTCATGTCTACATCTGTACAGGTGGGGAAGATCCAGCAATACTGAATAGCACCCCACATGTGCCGCCATCTTGAATGGCCCTGTGATTAACAACAAAGTTATCATAAAGGCACCACACATATAACCCTTGCTATGAACCAGATACGGGATACAAGCACTTTATAACCTTTTTATTGAGGAGATGGAGGCATTGAATCACAGCGATCCTGAATATGAGAGCACTTGAAAGTCATGTGAAGCACACACAGATGTAAAATATTAAAAGAGAAGGCTTTGGCTGGCTAGATTAAGTCACAGCACTGACTTCTCCCCACAAAAACGCTGGAAGGAATTTTTGTTTGAATGTTTTTCTCTAATTTGTTCCCATGTTCATTTCATCGGCGGATGACTCTTCTAACCCATTGTTCAAAGTCATGGTTGTTTTTGAACTTTTAAACCAAACACAGATGGTTCCCTTAAGGGTGGAGAAAAGGAAATAGGAAAGAAGAAAGAAAATCATGACCACCTGCTACTATCAAAGGAGCTTTTAAACACAATCCTGTCCTACAACTCAGATTTTCATGAAGGGAAAATGCTGTCAATAGTTGATAATTTGTTTGGTTATTAAATTTTGATTGGACTTCAGGCTAAGGAATCATATAATGTAAATGCACTAGAGTCTCTGATTTTATGATGTATGGTTTATTTATCATTTTTACAGGACAGGAGTATCTTGGTTGGGTTGAGTGATATTTTTCATGCTGGTTATGGAATACTTGCTGGGATTCTTGGCTCTATAATTTACTGTGTGAATTTGGGCAAATTACTAATCTTTTTGAGGTGTCTCCTCACTTTAAAGTCTAAAGTGAGGAGACACCTCAAAATGGCCCTGTGATTAACAACGTTATCATAAAGTCACCACACATATAACCCTTGCTGCGAACCGGATATGGGGACAAGCACTTTATAATGCTTATTCACTGTGGTACAGGTCGCTGTCAGGTGTGACCCTCTAAGATTCCACAACCAAGTCACCTGTGAACAATCACCATCCCTTGTGCTTCCCTCACCCCTGTTTTAATCCCTCTCTTCCCCCCTCCCCTGCTGAATGTCTCAGATTTATAGTTGCCTGTTAGTTTCATCTTCACCCCCATCCTGATCCCTTATTTGATTCCCCCATATTCCTCTATAAATGAAACCATCTGATATTTTCTTTTTCCTTCTGACTTATTTCACTGAGCATGATCTCCTCCAGCACCATCCCCGTTGCTGTGAATGGCATGAGTTGATCATTTTTGATTGCTGAGTAGTATTCCAGTGTGCATACAGACCACATCTTGATCCAGTCATCTGTTTTGGGGCATTTCCATTGTTTCCAAATCTTAGCTGTTGTAAATAGTGCTGCAGTAAACACAGGGGTGCAGATGTCCTTCTGAATTAATGTTTTTGTGTCTTTTGGGTAGATACCTAGAGTGGAATCTCTGGGTCAGCTACCACAAAGAATTTTATGGAGTTTTGTCTCAAGTCAGCAAAGAGGTCAATTTCTTTTTAATTTTGTTGATAAGCTGGAAAGCTTTGCTTTAAGCTTTGATTAAAAACTTTGTTTCAAGAGTCTCTTGGGTGGTTAACTTATTACCTTCAGATTTAAAAAATGTGTTAGGAAACTGTATTTGTATATTTGTTGTGGAAAGGTCTGTTTGCCTTTCTAAGGTCATGACCTAAATTAGTCATAGGAACTTGACTTGGTGTTTCAGAAAACCCTTAACTACTTTCTAACTCTACAGCTAAGATAATGAGTCTTTTCTTATTTGGTATTTAAATTAATTCTTCTTTACAAAAATGTTATTTTGCAAGTAGCTAAGTGACTCTAATTGATTAACTTTCAAATACGATGCAAAATCACCATTTTCCATGAATTGATAATTAAAAAAAAATTCCCTATTCATGTCACACATACACCAGACGGAATATCTGCTTTTTGATAGCTTTTTAGTTCTTGGGGTAAGTTCCTTATAAAGCTCAGTTCTTAGTGATGAGGGCTTCTGGGACATGTCCCTGATTTCTTCAGGAAGACCCTGAGCTTGGCTTCTTAGGCTTCTTGAGTGGGTGTTACAGTCTCCAACAAAGGCAAACATTAACCCTGACAGCCGTCCTGCAAAGCGAGACTTCTCATTCCCATTCTATAGAAGGTTAAGTCCAGCCCCAGAAAGATTGAGGAACCCTCCGAAGTCCATGCAATTAGAAATTTGTTCCTGGATTAGAGCCCACGTCTCTGGACCTCAGTGCTTAGGGATTTGTACTTTCACAGAAGCCACGGATAAGGCAATTGCATTAAAAAAAAAATTGAGGTCCCTCCCTGGTGGTGCAGTGGGTTAAAGCACTGCACTGAGAAGCTAAAGCCACTTCCGCATGAGTTCGATTCCCGCCTGCCCCGGAGGTGACCACATGGCGCGGCAGACCTCTCCTGACCCGCCTGTTGCTCCCCTCAGCAGTGTACTTCGTCGATCTGCCCGTTCTGCTCCCCACTCTGTCTCTGGTGAAGCCTCTCACCGCCCCTGAGCCTCTGGCCTGTACCCCAGTTCTGTATGCATAAATAAATCTTTTTTAAAAGAAAAGCATGCCATCAGAGGCTTTGATACAGTCACAGACTTCAGTTCTTACCACTCTCTGAATCCAGTGTATTTTCATCATCCCCCAAAGAAACCCTTTGTCCAGGTCTTCCTGTCTCTCTCCTGCCTCCCTCTTCTGTGAGCTCTGTTCTACTTCCTACCACTATGTACTTGTCCATTCCGGATATCTCATTGAAGTGGAATCATATAACGTGTGGCCTTCATGGCTGACTTCTTCATGAAGCATGTCTTCCAGGTGCATTCATGTTGCAGCACCCATTAGTGCTCTGTTCCTTTTTATGGCTGAATACTATTCCATGGTGTGGCTAGACCAACTTTTGGTTATCCATTTGGTTGATGGATGTTTATATTATGTCTACATTTTGGCTATTATCAGGGACACTATCTTTTTATTAAAATTCTCTCATAAGAATATATTTTTAAAATTAGACCCAGATCTTGTTCTATATTACTTGTTTGCATTAATCAATATAGCTCTTCCAGTTAGGATCACCATGCAAGTAATCACACCAAGACCTAATGGTGTAAACAAGTTTTATTACTATCATGGATTCTGTTAGTTAAAAATTCAGACTAGGTGCAGAAGGGGAAGCTTGCTTCTGCTCCTGGGAACTTTTCTGGGAAAACTCAGGGTGATTTGATGGCTGGGGGTTGGAGTCACCCAGAGGAACCTCGGGGTACTTCTTTCCTGCTGGCTGTTTGCTGGGTCTCAGCCAGCCAGCTGGCCGGACAGCTATTTGTGGCCTTTCCATATGGTCTCTCTACATGGCTCGCTTGGCTTCCTCGCAGCATGATGCTTGGCATCCAGGAATGAGCATCCAAGAGCAAGGAAGAAACAAACATAACTTTAATACTCTAGTCCTGGAAGCCAAATAGTATCTTTCTGTTTTATAGAAGGAGGCAGTTGCTAAGGTTCAAGGGAGCATGATCACAGACCCCCTCACTCAACATGAAGAATCTCAAGGTCACATTATAAGAAGCTGTGGTATGGGAGCTACTGACTTGGCCATTTTTTGAAAAAAAAAAAAAAAAAAAAAAACAACAACTATAAACTGCCTTGTCCGGTGCTAAGGTCATGATGGGTGTCCAGTAGATCCTTAGAGAACCGCATGGAATTCAAACTCAGCAAGTTACACCTGGTCTACCCCTTGTCGTGATTTTCAGAAGGGGATATTCTGTGGATATTATTCTAAAGCTTTGCTTTCTGAACTCTAGTTTAAAACCCCATCCTGCCGTTTCTTAGCTGTGAGGTCTTGGACAAAGCACTCAGCACCCTGAGCCCAGTTTTCTTATTCATGAAAGAGGGGGACCTGTTTTTTCCTCCTTTACAAAAGTTATTTTGGGAAATTTGTGGGCCAAGGTGTAAAGAACTTACTACAGAGCCTGGCTGGTGGTAGTTTCAACAACTGATGGTTATGATTATTGCCACTGTGATTACTCAAATGTAATCCCCATTATTTTATACTCTTCAGGATTCAGGCTGAACCTTATGGATTAGGGTCAAATCCTATTAGTGAAGAAACAGCAGAAATCGGAGCTCATCTGTTTTTCTTATTTCCCATTTCCTTCTGTTTCTTTTATTACTATTTCCCATCCTGCAGATAACTTCCTATTGAATTTCAGCAAACTCAGACAAATCATGGTGGGTGCTATTGACTTAAAATAAGAAAAATAATAAAGCTTCAATCTCAGGGAAGTTTCCATAGTCCTAAAGTCAAAACTTCCGCTCTTGCCTGGTGCTGGAATTATCCTCAATTAGAATCCCCAGCCTCCCTGCTGCTGTTGCTTGTCGAGGTAATTATTCTGTCATCATTAATTCAATGAAGTCTATTAACCCACATCAGATAGTGTATTTATCTACAGTGCGTGTTACCTGCTCCTCCAGACAAGACAGCTGTCATGCTTAAAGTCTCCTCTCTTTTTGTTGAAGTCCAATATTGTTCATTCGTAAGGGTTTTATATGGGTGTTTCGGAATCCTCCTTAAGGGTGTTCTGGTAATTTCCCAAGGACTAGATGCCTACTGTGGCTGTAAAATGCCCCACCTGCTGAGGGAACATCTCCTGCACCCTTTCTTCCTCTCCCCCCCATTCCTTCCTTCCCTCTGGGGGCTGAGAACATGGGTTCTGGTGCCAGACTGCCTGTTTCAAACTGCTTTTCCTGGGCCTCGGGGTGGGGGTGGGTGTTGCTTGGTCTCTCTGAGACTCACTTACCTCCCTGGTCTCCTTGGTCTCTCCTCTCCTTGGTCTCTCTGAGACTCACTTACCTCCACCTGTCTGGAGGACTGGATGTGTTGATATGCAAGGAACTCAGGCCACCCCTGCTCACCGTGGTGCTCTGTGAGTGGGTTGATAAGCCCTTCCATTTTCCTCCCTCCTGTCTTGGTCATTTTGGGCTGTTATAAAAAATGCCACAGCTTGGGTGACCTACAGCACGGCTGTTTACTTCTCATGGTGCTGGAGCCTGGAGGTGCAAGGTGAGGTACCTTCGCAAACAGGATTGTGGAGAGACCCTTCTGGCGGCCACTGGCCACTTCTCCTGGTGAACTCACATGGTGGCAAGGGGGCTGTCTAGCTGCGGGGGCTCTTTTATAAGAACCCTGATGCCATTCCTGATGGCTCCCCCCTCAGGGCCCAGTCATCTCCCAAAGACCCTGCCTCCTAAAACCATCTCCTGTGGTTAGTCTTTCCGCATGTGCATTTTGGGGGAACATGCACGTTTTTCCAACCCCCCCCCCCAAAAGGGAAAAAGCCTCTTATAAGCACATGAATGTGGCAGCTGCCTAGCTCACTACGGGAGTTACCAGAGCTAGTTCTGGTGGCTCTTCCAGGGAGGGAGACTGGTATTAAATTATTAACCTGCACCAGTTGGGCACTGACTGGGTATACCAGAGAGAGTTCACTTTCTCTGGAGAAGGTGGGTCTGGTCAGGGAAGACTTCCTGGAGGAAGTGGTGTTTGAACAGAGTTCTGAAAGAAAAACTGTTTCCGGGAGAAAAACTCTGTGTGTGTGTGTGTGTGTGTGTGTGTGTGTGTGTGTGTGTGTGTGAGTGAGAGAGAGAGAGAGAGAGAGAGAGAGAGAGAGAATGAATTGAGGACAGACCCCCTCTGACAGTGGGATAGTACTTATAAAACTCTGAAGTAGGAAGAAGCCTCCATTAATTTTTTGAATGGGTGATACTTTCACATGGCTCCAGTGTCAAAGCATGCACAAGGATAAAGAGAGAAAGGTCTCTTGCTTTTCCATTTATCATTTCTCCCACTTCTCTCCTCCCTCCTTACAACAGGCAAACTATTCTAGAAATAAGTGCACATAACACAATGTGTACGTCATATACATAGATCTTTTTTTTTTTTTAACTCAACACACCTATTTTTCTGTTACTTGCTTTTTTTCTTTCTCTTAAGTAGACATCCTCCCAGGCCACTACCTGGAGAACTTTCTTGCCCTCTTTTCTGCACTGCAGAGAGCATAGCATGGCAGACTCTAGTTTATTCAGTCTCCTACTTTGGATGCTCAGATGGTCCCCTACGCTGCGATTACGAATAAGCTGTGAACGATAACCTGAGACCCGTGTGATTTGCTCATATGTGAATGTACCTCTGGGATAAACTCCTAGAATTGGAATAGTTGGGCCAAATGATGTACTTTTTAATAGATATTGTCAGGATATTCTCCAGAGAGGTGGTATCAATTCTCACGCCCACCCCAGCTCTGTTTGAGAGTGTTTATTTCCCTTAGTTCCATCAACCACGCTGGATTAGTAGGTATCTTTACATTTTGCCAATCTGATAGGTCAGAATTGATATCTCAGCAGAGTTCTAATTTGCATTTCTCTTTGTACAAGTAATAAAGCATTTTTTCATCTTTTCATTTTTTTCATCATTTGAGAAACTATTTCTTTTCTTACAAACTGTCTGTTTCTTTTGCCCATTTTTCTATTGGTCTGCTATTTTTCTCGCTGATTTTATACAAGAGGGAATTTAGTCCTTCTCTAAGCTAGACTTCACAAACTTTATTTCTTGATGTATCATTTCTATTTTGATTTTGTATTTTGGTGGCTTGGGATTTGTAGATTTTTATTTTTAGTTGTATGTAGTCAAATGTGTACATTTTGATGGCTCCTGGATGTGTGACATTCAAAAGAAAGTCCTTAGCAAGATCATAAGAAAACTACACTCATAAGAAAGTATCTTCAGAAAAGGTGATTCCAGATGCTGTTTTAATTATATTTCCCTGGGCTTACCCAACCTGCACAAAATGCTTTTTTATATCCAAACAAAGCCCCTGATGTTGTAGCTTCGGCATACCCTGGGGATATCTTCTCTTTGTTTTAGCAAATATTTCTTTGTTTTTTAAAGATGTATTTATTTGTGCATACAAGAACTGGGGTACAGTCCAGAGGTACAGGGAGTGAGAGGATTCACCAGAGACAGAGTGGGGAGCAGAACAGGCAGGTGGACTGAAATCCGCTGCTGAGAGGAACAGTGGGGAGACAGGAGAGGCCTACGGTGCCAAGCCGGTTAGCTCCAGGCCAGGGATCGAACTCAGTAAAGAAGGCAACAAAAACTGTTAAAAATCCTACCATGGGGATTACAACGGAGATGGAAAAAGGCACAAAATGAAAAATGATCTCAAAAAGAAAAAAACTAAAAAAAAAAAAATCCTACCACCCAGAAATGATTACCAGGAACATTTGGTCTTTATCACTAAAGATCTTTTTAAAAAGATTTATTTTTTCATACAGAACTGGGGTACAAGCCAGAAGTGCAGCGGCAGTGAGAGGATTCACCAGAGACAGAGTGGGGAGCAGAACAGGCAGATCGATGAAGCACACTGCTGAGGGGAGCAGCGGGCGGGTCATGGAACTTGGACTGAGGCAGCTGCAGCCGGCTTGCAGTGCTGCGTCCTAGCCCGTTGGCCACCAGGGAGGGCCATTGAAGACTTTTTAAGTCTATCATTTTAGGGCTTGCTGGAGAAATAGCACCAAGAAGCGATAGGACACGGAATAGGAGACTTGTTAGGACTGAGGCGCGGCTATGCAGGCTGGATGACTTCTGGCCTGTTGAGCCTGAGATACCAACGGACGTTGCCAGGAAAGGCCTTGTGCCCCGCACCCCCGTTATAACCTCGAGGGGGGCCTGCGTGAGGTGCGCCGCTTGGCGCTTCTGGCGCCGTCAGACCAGCTGTTCGCTTTCCCTTCCCACAGCTTTTGCATCTCCTAAGTACAGGCAGGAAATTGGCCGGGAAGGGGACCCGGCTGGTCACGGCTGATTTGTGTGGCTACGTCTCATTTTCTGTTGTAGGGGTTGGGGTGTTGGATCTCTTCGTCCTGTAACTTCCGCACAGTTGAAGCCAGCCCCCTCTGAGTCACGCGAACACGTCCCGGCTAAAAACGACTGTGTCCCTCTGCCGTTGTTAAAAGCCTTAGTGGAACTGGGTCTCTGGCTCTTACTGGGGCTGAACAGTCTTAACAACTATTTTAAAATCTGGGGAGTGACTTGGGTCGCAGGACTAAGGACACGTGGCGCCCGCTGTGTCACGTTCTGGCGTGGTGTTAAGTGAAGGCAGGGGGAGACCTCCCCGCGGAGGTGTCATGGCGCGTGGGCTCCCGGCCGGCCCGGCTGGCATTTAAGCGGGGTGACTTGTGGAGGCTGCAGGCTGGCGTGCAGCACCCATGATGCGGGGGATGGATACTAATCCTGCTTGCGGGACTCGGCCAAGGAGGCACCTTCCCTGGCAGGCAACGAGTCAAACCGAACCGTTGCAGATGTGATTCAGTGAAGTACCCTGGGCCTGGTGACCCCAGCAGTTTCCTTCGGAGAGAGAAGGTGACCCGTGACCAGAGCAGAGAGGAGGCGAAGACACTGTATTTCTGGCTTAAAGAGGGAGGAAGTGTTACGGCAATTTCCCAGAGAAGTCAGATGGCACTCGAGAGGTGGGGTGAGATTTACTTGTCACGCGGGCGGGCTTGGTGGGATTGGGCCCCAAAAGGCTGAGCCCCGAATTACAGGAGTGGTCAGGTTTTATACAGACGCATGAGAAACCTGTCATCCCATCCATCAGAGCATAAGCCTTCTTCATAGTTTAGGGAGGGATCACGGTCGCCACACTACCACTGTGGGCAAGCTGCGTGTTGTTTCAGACCCACAGGTTGGCAACAGCAGCCACAGGAGAGGGACACTTATGGGAGCTGCCCACCGGGTGCCAGTAATCCCCGTCCAAACTGTGACAACCAGAAAGGCCGCAGGTCTCATTGCCATATGTCCCCCGGGGAGCAAAGTTACACTAGACCCACTGTGTCAGGGAAATGCCACAGCAGCTGTAGATGTCAGAGGAAGTGTCCTGGGTGCTCAGGCAGGGGTGGCTTCAGGAGGCCCACGCCAGCCAGTGTGGGAGGCTGGGAGACAGGCAGCCTCGCCTGTCTGATGTCACTCCTTTCACTCCTTCACCTCTGAGATTCCCGCCCAGCACTCAGTGACCACAGCGGGCCATCTTGGTGAACGTGACAGCTGACCCCGCCAGGCCCTGCCGCTTCGCAGGGGATGCCAGCTGCTCTCGGTGGCAGCCTCCCTGTGGGTCGGGCTCCTGTGCCCGACCCCCTGTATGCCCAGGCATCTGAGCCCCAGTATGAGGTCACCACTGGTCGCATGCAAGGGAAACAGATTCTGCTTCACGAGGGAAGCCAGGCATTGATTGCTGGGCTATAGGGCATCATGAAGCACAGAGAATTTGCGTAGGACGGGACTGCCAGCCCAGCCCGGCTCTGCGGAGGCTGGCAGCAGGTGGAATTCACGGTTGACCTCTCTCGAGTTCACTCATGTGTCCCACCTGTCCGTCTCCATTTCCAAGTTCAAATTCCTGGGGGGGAGAGTTGGGCCTTATTGCCTGAACCAATAGATCAACCAGCTGAGACCGCTGGCAAGGACTTGCTCAAGGGCACGCAGGCCCAGCTGCAGCACTAGCCTCTCCTGCTCCCCTTCCAGCACCCACTGGTACTTCTAGTACCACCTCGTGTGGAGATGAGATCATGCCATATAGAGAGACAGCCAGGCAGTAACCCACTGAGGAAAGATTTTTGTCCTTGGCTGAAATGATACTTCCATGGGAAAATGAGGACTGTTTTCCTACTGTGTTCCCTGGGTTTTAAAAAAGGATTTATTTATTTATGCATACAAGAACTGGGGTGTAGACCAGAAGTTTGGGGGTGTGAGAGGATTCACCAGAGACAGAGCAGGGAGCAGAACAGGCAGATCGGCGAAGTACACTGCTGAGGGGAGCAGGGACACAGGAGAGGTCTGCTGCGCCGCGCGGGTCACTCCCTGGATGGAGCTCGAGCTGCAGTGGCTGGCGATCGCTTGATGGCGCTGACTAACCCCGGTGCCACCAGGGAGGCCCCACGTGGATGCTTCTAGAGATATAAAATCGACATGTGTTTCACTGGCATATTTAAAATGCTGTAATTGAATTTTTGGGAAATTATTATGAATCGCAGTATGGTGGAGTTTTAACAACTGCATCATTTTCAAACGTTTCTCCCCCGTACCTGCCCTGCGTACCCCCCAACCCAACCCCACCACTTTCTCGGAATCCTTGGCAATTGCTATAGGCTGGTTGAGTTTTAACTTACTGATGACGTCTTTTGTGTCTGCGATGAAATCTTCTATTCGAACACCACCAGTACAACGGTTTCATTTAGTTTAAGTTCAACACGCAATACATTTTTATTATATGAAAATTAAAAAACATAGACATGCCAAGGAAAATTAAAAATTCACCTAGAGCCTCACCACCCATAAAAAACTTCACATCCTGCTTCATTTTATGTCCTCCCAGACTCTTTTTCTTGTAACTTTAAACTTTTATGGAAAAGATGGGACTATGCTACATCTTCTGTTTTATTACTGACTTTTTCATTTAACTATTAAAATATCCTTCAGTGACCTTAAATATATGCTGATGATGCCTTTGCATAACTGTAAAAGTGTTCCATGTCATGCTTATGCCATGATTGATTGAACTTCTCCACTCTCAAGGGAACCTTTTTGTTTCCATGTGGTTGAAGAGTTTGTGATGGTGTCCTGACTGCAGAATAAATCACATGACGAGGGATCCCCGCCCTCCTCGTGCTAAGGGCTATTGTCTCGGTGCCCAGCGTTCCTGCTGGTTGGCCAGGCTCACGGTCAGGCAGGGGCCCTCCCCAAGGACAAAAGTCCTGATCTGGGGAACAGACTGGGGACCCCGTGGCAAACAGCGGGCAGACATTAGGTCCAGATTCGCCAGATTCGCCAAAAGCTTTACTGGAAAAGATGAGCAGGAAGTTAGGTAAGAATAGGGAACAGAGATAATATGCGTTGACTCTGGGACAACTGGAGTCCCCCAGGCAATAGCCCCTGGTCACTCCACCTAGCTCAGTCCCCTAGCTCATCCCCCAGCCCTGCACCCCCGTATACTCGCCCCCCCCCATACTTGACGCTAATAAGCACCAGAAGCCTTCGGATGGGGCTGCATGTTTCTGCCCGCTGCGTCTCATGGCAGCTCCCCGAGCTGCTGTTCTGTGCAGTGACCAAAGGGTGGCCTGGATTTCATGAATTTCTCTATTTTTTTCATTTTGGGTAGTCACACAATATTTTTGCCCTTTCTGATGGGAGGATGTCTTTCAAGACCCTCCTCTGCGAGTCGGGAAGGAAGAGTCTCTTTCCTTAGGTCTACGCTCTGCAGCTGTGCTGCCATTCAGCCTCCCCCGGAACCACTGGCTTTCACAGGAAGAAAAGCAGGCGGACCTAAGCACACGCGCTCTTCTCCAGGTCCCCCATGCACTTGACAGCCTGTGCAGGGGAAAGCCCCATCACTGTGCTTTGTCCAAAGATCATTTTCGGCAAGCCACACAGCTTCATCAGGGGTCCCAGTTTTCTTGACGTGACAGCATTTTACCACGCACTTACTACATGCTCAGCCTTGTGCCCCACAGTGGGAACATATAGCAATAGCCTGGTGGCAGGTCAGGAGTGAAGTCCTTTCTCTCCTACTGCTCGTCAGGTCCAGTCATCGCACTAGTCCTGTCTCAAGCCACCACGTCCTTGCACACCTTAGGCTGCTTGATCCCGGCAGCTAGTTGGCGCTTGGTGTGTGTCTTCATATCTGGTGGGATCATCTGTGTAAAATACATAATATATAGTAAGTGGTTCAATATTTAATATTCATCATTATTACAACCTCATTATTGTCATACTCTACAGGAAGGCTTATCCGTCAAGCAGAGGGAAATGCATTGCCAGCCATTTTTTTTTATCTGAAACAACTGATGAAGAAAGAACTAATTAGCCCAAAGAATGAGCCGGTTCATAGGGGGAGACGATTGGCTGCCTCTTTGGGTTAATTTAACCATCGTTTCTGAACGGAACTGGTACATTTAGAGTGTGAAAGCAGCCTGCTGCTTGTTGATAATTAGTCTGGTTTTAATGAGTTATCAGGTGTTAATAACAGCTCAAGTGCAATATATCTTTTTACAGCCATCACAGTATGTCCAAACGTTCGCTGGCTTCTCACTTCTTGGGGTTTTATGTGAGTGGTAGAAGGTGATCGGGAGGGTTGGGGAGGATGCTTCATCTCCATGGATCCCAGGGAAGAGGCATGAATGGATACAGTGCGGCCACAGGGTGCTAGCTTTTGTGATCTACTTCTTGGGTTGGGACAGATGCTGGCTTTTAAATGGGAAGTGGCATCTCTTTGTCAGTGGGAGACATTTCTTCTTGTCTCAAATCATCCTCACAATAAAACCATTCAGAAGGAAAAAAAAATGGAAGCAATGTCAACTTCTGTCAATCAAGCACTGATTAATTGCACTTGAGGACATCTCTATGCCCGCTTGCAAGGTGGCGTGAAAGGAATGGGCGGAACCATATCGAAGGCGTTCAAGAGATGTGAAGTGTGAGAAATGTACAACAATAACTAGGGTCTGATTTGATGTTTGGAAAGATAAAGGGAGGGAGGGAGAGTGGAGAGGAAGGAAGGACAGAAAGAGGAGAGTAAGAGAGTAAAAAGGAAAGAGAAAAATGGAAGAAAGGAAAAGGAGAGAAGAGCCAGCAAGCATTGCTTATGAAGTCAGGTTTTCTCTGCAGTCTTGGGTTACTCAAAACTGTGGGGCAAGGCAGACGCTTACTGCGGTGACCCAGGGCGGTTCACACAGCAGCACGTGACGAGACTCCTGCCCACTTCCCACACTTTATTTGGAGAGCAGTTTCCCTGACTGGGTGACACTCTCTGGCTCCATGAACTTCATCACTCATCTAGCCACAGCCTGCTTTGTTTACTTATTATGGGGTGGGCACCTTTGAACCTACCACAGATCCACCAGCTAAAATGCATGAGTAGCTGACAAGTCCTGATGCCATCTGCCAGAAGTAAAGCAGTGTCTGAATCTTGGGTTTCCCTTATTTTATGCCACCTGTATATGTGTTCTTTCAGATGCACTGGATTTTCTTATATCTGACAACTCCTTGTCATTACCTCACTGCCAAGGCTACATACGTGGAACTACTAGCAGCCCCTTCTGTAGTATTTCTTCACCTTTCTGCTGCTCTCCACACACTATCACTCTCATCCACATCATGGGGTAACGCCTCCGGCCCGGCAGTCCTTTGCCCCTTGGTTTTATTGCAAGAAACAGTTCTGAGTGCTGGTGGTTTCACATGTACACAGCCCTGCTCAGCCCTCCTTCCCCCAGCTCAGATTTGGCTCATCCAGACACTTTTCTCTCTGCTTTATGAATGAATCCTGATGTGTTCAACTAATCAGCGCCGGAGTCCCTTGATGATGCAGTAGGTCCTGGTTGGGTAAATGCTCTTAAGTTCACCTAGTTAGACCTTGGGGACACAGGTAAAGTCCTTCCTTCCGGGAAAGGGCTCTCTCTTGTTGAACATGAGTAAGGAAGCATGTGGCCAATGGCTTTTATAGCCGACTTGCAATCAGGAGAGGAAATGACTTTGGGATGAAAACAAAGCAAGGAAAGCAGAGCAGGGAGAGAAGGACCAAACTTACTTTCTTAATTATTTAAAACAATTTTAATTAAAATTTTTGGGGTTACACTTTTGCTTCTCTAGAATTTTATTTTTTCTAGAATTTTCTGTATTTCTATATTCTAAAAATAACTTATTTTAATTGTGATAGCATTAGCATTCTCCCCGTCAGGTGCGGCTGCCATAGTGTCTGCCTCCACATCCCCCAAAGTCCACCACTGGAGTTCCTTGTGCTTCCTGTCTTCTTTATAGAGCCAGATTTTTGATGACATTATAGAATGGCTGGTGATGTTATGCTGGAAGCTTGCCTTCCCTTTGGATTTCCACTTCAATTTATCTCCATCAAAATGATGAGATAATAAATGTCCTTATTGTTTAATCCAATTTAAATCAGGGCTTTTATTTTTTTGCACCTCACAGCTGCTCTGTGTGTGCCTGTAAATTCCACATAATGCAGGGATGATTTTGGTTGTGAGTATCAGAACATGTTAACAGTGAATAACTAAACAAATGAGGGATAAAAAATTCCTCTGGTAACAGGAAGCCCGTAGGTAACAATCTGCTCAGTTATCTTTGGCGTGCCGTGTGCATATTGCTTCTAGCTGGATGGTTACAAGGTGACTTCAGAATCTCCAAGTATCATCCATGCTCAAGCAGAAAGACTGTGTAACTGTGATGTCAATAGATCTGTTCCTTTATCATGAAATCAAAATCTCTCTGTCAGCATTCAGACCAATTACCCAACTAGACCCGTTCTAGTTCTATTGGCTAGAACTGGTCACATAATATCCTTAGCTGCAAGGGAGTCTGGGAAATCAAACTTCTAAAGGAGAACAGGATTGTCTTGGTAGAGTCAGATCACAGATTCATCTGTGGGGAGGCTTATCCACATATGAACAAATTTGGATCTCTGTCCATAAACAGAAAGAGGGGAAAACGATAGCATCTTCCATTAAAAACCTGGACCATTTCTGGAAGGATACACAAGAAGCAGACAAACCTATGTGATAGGTTTAGAGTTCCAGGAGAGCTTTCCCTTTCCCTTTAAAATTTCTGAACTGGCTCCTTTTATTTTATATAGGGCATTTTAGTATAATAATAAATAGTAATAGGTATTTTCAGTGAAATTTAAGGAGTTTTAATCAAGAAGGGATTTCACACAGTCTGGGGCACCATGGCAAGGTTAAGCAAAGAAGGATTTAGTAAAAACAGGAGATTGTCAGTGACCTAGAAACAGGAGCTGCAAGATAGTGGGGGAAGAACCCCTATTGTGGCACTAACCACATCATAATTTAATTCCCCAGTTATCAGTTTTCCCCCGTATGTGGACTTACATTAGCAAAAGGCCTCCTTTTTCCCTGTTCTCATGATCCCAGCACTGAGCCTAATGTCTGCTCATAAGGAACCCAAAAATGTTTATGAGGGGCCCTCCCTGGTGGCACAAGGGGTTAAAGCGCAGCACTGTGAAGCTCTCTGCAGCCACTGCAGCAGGAGTTTGATCTCTGGCCAGGGAGATGACCCATAGGGTGCAGCCACTGCAGCAGGAGTTTGATCTCTGGCCAGGGAGATGACCCATAGGGTGCAGCAGACCTCTCCTGTCACCTCGCTGCTCCCCTCAGCAGTGTATTTCAGTAAATCCATGCCCACTCTGTCTCTGGTGAATCCTCTCACCCCTGCACCTCTGGCCTGTACCTCATTTCTTGTTTGCATAAATAAAATAAATCTTAAAAAATGTTTATGAATGTTTAGAATTCCTATAGTACTGAGCACTCTTGTGCTGGATAATAAGTTGAATAATTTACATTTATTGCCTCATTTCATCCTCATGGCTACCATATGAGGTGAAAAAATGATGAAACCCGAGCAGAGTTAAGTAGCTTGCCCAAAATGAGTCAGCTAGAGGGCTGCTAGGAGACGTATCTCCCCATCAAAATGACACGTGAGGACTCTCAGGCTGGAGGAAGAGCAACAGAGTCTTCTAGCCTCATCTACCTGTTTGTAGGTCATCTAGGCCAGTGGCCAGTGGGCATTCATTTTCCACAGCTGCCATAAGGAACTACCACAGACTGGGAGGCGTAAGATAGCTTCTCACAATTCTGGAGGCTAGAAGTTCAAAATCAAGTACCGACACCAGGAGAAAGACACAGCACATTCTTCCTAGAGCCTTGAGAGACAGCATGGCCTTCCAACACCTTGATTTGGCACTCATTCTCATGCTGTGGGAGGGTGAGGACTCATCTGGAAGGGTCCCCACCAGGCTCTTACGTGGTTGCTGGCAGGCCTGATACTTCACCACACCGAGTTCTCCACAGGAACGCTCACCTGTGGTGCTTGGCTTCCCATGGTCCAGCAATCCAAGAGTGAGAAAGAGCCAAACAGAAATAATAGTTGTTTATAACCCGATCTCCCAAGAGACAGCCCCTCATTTGCATATTCAGTTCATTGGAATTACATCCAGGCCACCCCTGAGCCCTGATACACAGAAACTTTGAGATAATTAGTGTTTATTGTTTTAAGTGGCTACATTTTGGGGTCGTTTGTTACGCATGATAGATAACTGGTGTGTACAAGAGTAAGTGGCTGTTCTTATTATTCCTGTCACCACCATGGACTTCACCCTTTCTGTTTTCAGTCTCAGGGGATGCATTAGAGGGATAATCTCCATGTCCTGAGCATGGAGGCAGGCGCCACGCCAAGACTTGCTTTAGTTTTCTCACTTAATCTTCACAGCAACCCTATGATAGGGAGCAAAAATTGTCCCCCTTTTACTACAGGGAAAGCAGAGGTTAGAGGGACAAAGGAATTAACATCAGTCAGCAGGGAGGGAGCTGGAGCTGGATTCCAGGCAGCCTGGCTCCAGGGCCTCAGGTTTCGACCTTTTTGCTGCCTTGGAGACCTGCACCCCCAAAGCACCCCCAAATCAAATCATCCTGGTTCCACACTTCTCAACTTCACAGCAACATTCTTTTTTTAAATTAATTTATTTTTGCATACAGAGCTGGGGTACAGGCCAGAGGTGCAGGAGAGGTGAGAGGTTTCACCAGAGACAGAGTGGGGAGCAAACAGGCTGACTGACGAAGTGCACTGCTGAGGGGAGCAGTGGGCGGGTCAGGAGAGGTCTGCTGTGCCATGTGGGTCACCTCTGGGGTGGGGATTGAACTCGTGCTGCAGTGGCTTTGGGGAGCTTCGTAATGGGGTGCTTTAACCCATTGAGCCACCAGGAAGGGCCTCAGCAACATTCTTGCCTCCTCCCGTCTGTCCTCCCCAGGCGAGACTGTCCCACCCCCCAACCTGGACCACTCTCACTACAGCCGCCTCAAGTTGACTTCCCAGCCAAGGATGTTAGGCCCGTGTTTATCTGTATCCCATCTTTTCTCTCCTCTCCCTTCCTGACTCCCTCTCCACTTCCTCTCAGCAATTGTTCTCCTCTAGTCAAATAGAAACACAAGCGTTCTCTTTCTTGCCCATCTCGCACCAACCTCAGAAACTAAAATATTTTCCAAACACCGTGAATCACCATTTGCATTTGGGGCAGCGAATGACTGTCTCCCGCACAGCCTAGAGAGGCTCCACGGTCGGCAAGGAGCTTGTTTGGCCTCAACTTGGAGTAGAATTCCATCCCGCTGCTCTTTGGCTGTTGGACACTGGCTGTGTGTGGTAATTTCTCTGTCACTGTTTTACTGTCTCTGAAATAATCTATACAATGGCCCCCGTGCCTGACACAATAGCTACTGCTATTGTTTTAACTTATTTGTACATTCTTGGGTGATTCCCCTACCCCAAAATCTAGGAGTTCTTTAGTGAAAAAGACAGTGTTCATTATTATAGGAAATCTTGGAGCTAGACCGTTCTTTTTTGTTTTTACAAACCCCTTTGAAAACTAGAATCTTTGAAAATAATTTATTTATAGGTATTTTACATCATTGTTCTTCTTCTTCTTCTTCTTCTTCTTCTTCTTCTTTTTTTACAATGTTTGTTTGTTTTCTTTTCTCAAGTGTGGGCCCCCTAGAATTTCCACCACCAATTCATCCCTGTACTGGAGCTAGATAATTCTATGATTAGGTCTGACATCCCTCCTGTCTGTCTCTGTCATATGGTAAAGATCAGGATGGTGCAGAGGTCCGACGGCCAGACCTTGCAGGCTAAGGATGTCTTTCACTTATGAGCCAAATGAGCTTGAAGTCTTCCAGACCCATTAGCACAAGGGGGAAAGAAACAGCTGTGCAGGAGGGTGCTATGGCGAAGGTCAGTGGGGGTAATTCACACACGCAAGATGCTTGCCAAGTTGTTAAGACACAGTGGGAACCCAATGACCACAGGCTCTTAGCATTATTCTCACAAGAGCTGGGGCTTGGGCCTACTCCAGCCTCCTCCAGCTCTGACAGTTCAGGTATTTATTCTTAAGCACTTGAGAAGCACCTGCAGGGACTTCACCCTCCCGTTGTGCACTGGCCAGTGGTGGCCCTGTTGGATGCTTTCTTCTGGAAGGTTTCTTTTTGCATGCTGACTTCTCTTCATGAATCATCTGCCAGTGACATGGACCAAGAGTTCTCAGTCCTTACAGTTTTCCTTCCTTTCATGGTCCTGTGAGTGCGGTCACTCCGTGCCCTCCCTCCTCTCTAGCTCCCAGCAGCTGGCAGGAAATGTTTATAGAAGAAGCTTTTCTTTCTCTCTTTAACAACCTCCTAGACTGCAACCTCCCCAATGAGAACCTTGTTAACCAGAAGGACTTTAGGCTACTGATTTATATTCCAGTCATACCGAGAGGGAAAAATATTACAAAGGGAGAAAGAAAATGCCTACGTATCCATGGACTCATTCCAACATCCTCTCTGAAGAGGAATGTGCCTCTCTATTCATGCCCTGGATGCGAAGGGGTTTCTTCCAGATATTAGCGTTTGACCTATTATCTTTGGATCACGTGGATTTTTTGTACTGCTGTGGGTTTGCTGAAAACCAGAGTAGCGATTCCATACTTCTGCCCCTTAAACAAGAGATTTATTACTTTCAAATGATAAAAGCACTTGTTTCAACAGAATTTACTATTTCTGTAAAGATGGCATCCAAGTTCCTGCTGACTTCAGACAATGGCTAAGAGCCCTTGTGGTCATTGGGTTCCCACTGTTAGGAACTTCACAGTCCCTCGGGGCCAGTAGCCTTCCATGGGCAGGAGCGTAAGGGCCATGATGTAATGTACAGGAAACATGTATCCTCTGACACTAGGAGACTGCCAGGAGGAAGTGCATTTTGAACTGGGTTTGGAAAGTTGGTATTATAGAGAACGCACACTGTCCTCCAATATCCATTTTATTCTGATTTCATAGTAAGAGACTCCCTACTTGGGGGATTCACTCTTGCCCTGACTCTAAAGATGACAGTTTTTTTTTTTAAAAGATTTATTTATTTATTCGTACAGAACTGGGGTACAGGCCAGAGATGCGGAGGGTGAGAGGATTCACCAGAGACAGAGTGGAGAGCAGAACAGGCAGATCGACAAAGTACACTGCTGAGGGGAGCAGCGGGCGGGTCAGGAGAGGTCTGCCTCGCCATGTGGGCGGGTCAGGAGAGGTCTGCCTCGCCATGTGGTCTCCTCCGGGGCAGGCGGGAATCGAACTCATGTGGAGGTGGCTTTAGTTTCTCAGTGCAGTGCTTTAACCCGCTGCGCCAACAGGGAGGGCCCTAAAGATGACAGCTTTATGGAATATTGCGTACAGCAATGCTGTGATGATTCCCCCTCGCTATATGCAGATCTCTTGGCAACGTGAACGTAGCCCCTCCTATCGGTTGTGGAGGTGAGTTCCCTGACCTTTGACCCCAGGCTTTGGCCAGTGCAGTGGTGACAATGCGCCATTTCAAGCCTTGCGTGCTTCCGCTCAGCCTCTTGGAATCATGCCCAGCCACAATTTTGACACTCTGTGTGAACAAGCCAAAGCCATTTTTTGGAGGATGAAATCCACATGGTGCAGAGACCAACTGTGCCAGCTGACATTGCCCTAGACAGACCCGTGCCCGACCAGGCAGCAGAACTGCAGGCGTGTGAGTAGGCTTCACCACACCCACAAACACCGCCCAGCTCAAATTGCCACCCCACAGATTCATGTGCTAACTAAATATTATTCTTTTAAGGTTCTATGTTATGAGATGGCAGATTGTGTATAGCAAAACTAATTAATATAGTTTCCCACTCAGCTAGACGTAGCCATGTGTGAAGTTTTGTTGAAGGACAACCTGTAAGTGAAATGGTATATGCAATTCTTGGAGCGTCTCCTTTCTTTGAGAAACAATGCTTCTTCCAGCTTTCTACCTTCCTCCCTCCCGTCCTCATGACTGGAATGAGAGTGAAATAGCTGGAGCTTCAGCTGCCAGAGTGGTCCATGAAGTGAACCTAGCAATGGAAAAAATCTAGGTAGAAACATAGGTTGGAAGGTTCTTGATTTTCTGAAACCATGGGTTACCTTTCTAACCTTTCTCTGATTACCTCTAAATTTATTAAACAAATGAGATAAGCAAACTTTTATCTTGTTTGCTGCTGTTTTGAGCTCTTCATGGATAAACCTAATGTCAAACAATGCAGAAGGTCAGGGTGGAGAAGGGAATCCATGTTCGCGGGAAACTGTCAGAGGGTCACAGTGGGTAACGTTGCAGATGGAATAGCTGAGGGGTACAGGGAAAACCCCATGGCAGCGCCGAAGCGGAGCCAGGGGTGATAGAACTGGCAGCAAGCGGGGGCGAGCTTTTGGAAGACCTTGAAGCGTGAGCTAAGAAATTTGGAGGGTGTGGAAAAACAGATATTTCAGTGTTCAAGCAAATCACAGCAAGAAAGTTATTTATTCATTTTTCCCCACTCACTGATTAGTTTCCTCTGGGGAGTTTATATTCTGGTGAGGGAGGCAAGAAAACAAAATAAGATAATTATAGATTGTACTTCACAACTTGTGGAAGTAAATCATGAGAGATGGTAGAACTGTGAACTGTGGGTAGAGTTGGCTCCTTTGGGTGGGGTTGTCAGAAAAAGAGTTTCTGAATTCTGTGCCAGACATTGTACAGAAGAATAGGGTCACAGAGGTGAAAACCACACAGCTCCAGTCAATGAAGAGTTCTCAGTCTAGGGTGTGGTGCCACAGGATGATCTCCCACTGGAGGTGGGAGAGTGTGAAGCAGGTCACTGAGTCATCTCATCTGTGTCAGTCAGATAAGGCTGCAACAGTGCTGCCTAAGGTACATCCCTGACCAATTTTTGCTTACCACAAAAGCTCTACTCTTACTCACAGACCAGTGTCTAGGTTGTGGTGATAAAGGTCCCTGTTGACTTGACTTTAGAGTGTGAGTTGCTCCAGGTTTGCTGTATACACCCTGTTGCATTGTGACTAATGGGTTGATATTTTCACGGTGGATGTCACAAGGACAAGACTAAATCACAAGGCACATTTAAGTCCTTTACTTGGCATCATATCCATGAAGGGCACTGATCATAGCAAGTTATATGGCCACGAATGACATCTGTGGGCCAAGAGGAACATTCTACCCATAGCAGGGAGATGACAAAAGAACAAGGATATTTAATTCTGTTCAGGGAGAGGGTGAAGAGTTGGAACGATGATTCAGTCTGTGACATCATCCAAGGAAATTGGGTTCTTCTTCACTCTCTCCCCCCATCCCACCCAGGCTTTCAGTCAGGTGTGTCTACATAATCTGTACCCCCCCTAAAAGTATTTGATATATTTTTTAGATTTATTACAAGGCATCATTTATTTTTCTTTGAAGTTTTACTTAAAAAATGCAAATGTGGTGAAAATATCTGTTAAGTAGCTCTGAAAGACTTCACTGTGAAAATTAGGCTGGTCTCTGTTCCTTCCACAGGGCAAATATTGGATTTCTTTTCAGAGGTTTTGTGTGGGCACACAATCAAATATTTGCACACATGTTCAAATTCCAAATGGCATCCTATTCCACTTGTTCCAGATTACTTCACTCCACTTTTAACATCTTAGAGGTAGTTCCATTGCAGCTCAGCTAGACCCATTTTGTTCTGTTTAATGCTGCATTATGCCATGATTTATCTCATCAAGTCATACTGAAAGACTTGGATGGTTTCCAATCTTTTGATGCTGTAACCAAGACTGCACTACATACCCTAGAACAGCTGTCTTTACGCACATGTGTGAGGTCAGGGGGTTATATCTCTAAACAGAAATTGCAAGATCAAGGGATATGCATCTTAATGTGAGATGGATATTGACTTTCTGTTTCTAAAAAGAAAGGAAGATTCCTTCTAGCATGGCTACAGATCTTAGTCCGTTCCTCCTGTCTTCTGAACCTTGTTTTATAATTCAGGGCTGAAACAATGAAGTAGCTCAAAACTTATTCTTGTAGGGTCTCTGGGGAAACTTTTGAGTAGTTCCCTTTGAATCTTGACACATGACCCCCAAGGGACGCTGAGAAGATGGGAAGAATCTGGCAATGCTGTGTGACTGCAATCATCTCTCTAGTGAGAACATTGGAGGAACATCAAATGTCACTGTTCCATGTTTACAGAACTCCATGCTGCTAGTGGAAGGATTTATATCCCTGGGAGATCCCAGTAAAAAATGTGCACAACACCCTTTAATTTGATCTGCTTTCCCAGTAGCACCTAAATATTTAGGGCAAATAGAAAATACTTCTGATTTACAATCTCTATAAAACTTTTAAACAACCTAATAGGACATTTGATCATGAAATTGCCTGAAATAATGTTGGCACTAGTCAGTCATATTTCTTCAAAATGGCCTGTAACTTCCGTGCAAACTCCCAAACATGGATCTCTTTCCCTGCTAATAACAGTCTTATTAATAAAAGAATGATTTTCTTTACTGATCCTCAGCAGCTGTGTCCCGATGCCTTTGTTCAATAAAGGTAGAGATAATAACTGTCAGTGGAAAGAAAATGTGCTGAGGTTCCCAGGAGAAGTGCTGGAAACAAACCTTTTATTAAATCATATCAAATTGTGTTTCTTGTTTACTTTTTTCATTTTGTAAGTCACAGTCGTATCTGTTCACTTTTATAGACTTTGTCTCCCACTTGTCAGAAGAAAACTGGGAGACTTGAGGTGGATGTTCCGGAGGTTAAATGCTGCATGATCAATCAGGGTGATATATTCCACACAATTAGCAGCTGTCTTGCGTTTCGGAGTCTGTTTTCATCTTTTTACCCCTGCTGAAATCAGCTGAGATCAGTTAACTTTTGAATGTGTTTGCAGATGTTCAGTGCAGGTCTATAAAAAGAGCATTTGGAGAGTGAGGTTGATGGTTGGAGATTCGAGGTCTCTCCGGGTGAAAACAGGCATGTTTTCCTTTGAAAGCAGGAGGCTCAGAAGAGTTGATGGCCATCTTGCGCTAGAGTTGGGCACGTGACCATGGCCCCGCCAATCAAAACATCCTCACTCAAGTTGTGCCCTTCTGAGCCAGGGAGAATCCCCGGAATTCCTAGCAGAACTCCAGTGTAAACCTGCTTATGTTACCTTTCCTCTCCAACAGAAGAGCCCTCTTGAAGGAAGGCAAGTCAGAAAAAAAACAAACAGGAAATGGAGGAAGACGGATTCCTCATGATACCACTCGAATGCTTTCAACTACCGTGTCTCAAGTCTTACCCATCAACAAGGCAAGTGGGTATATTTTGATTGTCTTTTTGCTTGAATCAGTTTGAGTTGGCTTTCTACCACCTGCCTTCCAACGAACTTTCAACATTTGTGTTTCCCCACTGAGGGGTCTCTTATGCAGGAGAGCATGGTCAGTACCGGCACTGCCTAGGCCTAGGACGATAGGACATGGGCTCTTTCCTCCCATTGTTGGTGTCACGGTGGCGCGATGATGACTGTCCTCAGTCGGGACGCCCAGCTGGGGTGCATAGCTCCTCAGACTTCTCCCATCGCCCCAAGATCCCCATGACTACACTCGGTCACAGTTGTGCATTTCCATGCCCTGAGGCTACAGTGGCCACCTCTGCTATGCCCGCTCTCTGCCTCCCTGAATAGTTTCATGATCCCTGATGAATGCATAAGGAATCTGGTCTGCTCTGGTCCCTGCCCCAGGAAGAGTGCAGCCTGAGATTCCTAGGAAGTTAGCTTCTAGAATCTTCTCCCAGCTTTGCATCTCTAGTATGTCATCTCTATTTCTTGCTCAGATCAGGTAATGAGCTTATTTGTGGGAGAAGGATGATGTCCCAGGGACCCAGGCCAATACAGACTGTGCACACTCACAATCTGCATACCAGAGACTGTGCGTGGCCAAGATGTCCTCAGACTGTCTGTGCCTCCTGCCACACTAATGTCATTTCTGTTTAATACTTTCCATGGTCTGCACGTTGGCGAAGTGTCTTATCAAGTAATATCTAATTTAATTTTTACAAAACCAGGAGAAAGGCATTCTGATTTCTGTGGATATGTGGAAGCTTACAAAGGTTAAGTCATCCCCAGTGTCACAGAATGAGGAAATTTTGGGAGCATGATTTCATTCGAGGCTGAGTGGCTCCAAACGCGCTTTCCTGCCGCCTGGCATCAGCGCTTTCTGTACTGCAGTTACCCACCTGTGTGTGCCTGTCATGTGGGAAGCCTGATGCCTGCCCTCCGGGCCAGCTTTGTGCCCTCACTCCCAAGCCTGGTAGGTTCTTAGAAATGTTTACTGGATGAAGGAGCCTTTACAATAACTTGGCGAACTATTTTCTTTCCATTTTACACTTGAGTAAATTCAGGCTTAGGATGGTTAAGGAACTTACCCAAGGCCAAGGACTAGCATTCTTTAAATATAATCCTGTAATCCTGAACTTTCCTCTTTCCAGTTGAGAATTGAGAAAGATATTGTATAAGCTAAAGAGGGGTGTTTGGTGTTTTCATCCATCTCCTCTGGAGAGGTTAATGAAGGCTCTATTAGGCTGTGTTGCCATGTGGAAAATGGCGAGAAGGTTTCAGGAGAGAATCTGTGTTCCTGAATTTGCACTGGAGATCCTTAGGGCATGAGAGGAAGCAGAACACTGCTTAATGGCGCTGGACAAAGCTCAGGAGGAAGTGAATCCAGGGGGACAATCTTTCATGGAAACGGAAATGATTGTTTTAGGAATCTGAATTGTAATTTTTCACTGCTTAGCTTCTGGTCTCTTGAGTCCTGGTCGATATCATGGACACATTTGATAACAGAATTCTCGCAACTTCGTCCAAGGCAGGAAACAGTGCACACAGGCACCATGTGTGCAGAGATGCAACCAGTTAGGCATTTAGCAGCAGGAGTGGGGACTCTGTGGGGAGGAAGCAGTAGCTGTAAAGGGCACCCCAAGGAAACACATTTCCCAGGGCATTAAGAGCCAAGCCCAAGCTCTGATGTTGTGCTGTCTGTTTGAAAGCACTGACATTCTGCTAAACTAATGATGAGTTTTCTCTTTATCTTTCCTCCTAACACCAAGACTAGGCAAAGATGTAAGGAAAGAAAGAAGAAGCAATTGCCTAAGTCTTCAGAGTCCCTAGGATGGCTTTTAACTAAGTCACACTGCTATCACCTCCTGGCTGCTGGCACATTTGAAGCAGTTATTGGCAGGTTAATACATTTCATGAAAGTTGAGGGCGAATATCAGCTGAAAATAGCACTAAAATTTTCAAGGGCATTTTTAAAATATATTTTTTATATTTTTAAAATTATCATTTTTCATTTTCATACAATGTCTGCTTTATCATCTCATGTTTGGTCCCCAAGAAATTCCTACCACCAGCTCCCCAGTGCACCATCACTGCAGTCCCTTGTGCTCTTCCCACCATTGTTTTGATCCAACTTCCTCCTCCCTCACAAAGAATGTCTCTGGTTCATAGAGACACCCATTTCACCCATTATTTATTATATTATGTATCAAGTATAGACAAAATGTCTGCTTGGTTTGCATTTCTCCCTCGCATGTGGTGTGCGCTGACTTTGTGGGTTTGGCCAATCCGAGGGGCGGAAAGTGGTGTATCACTGTTGCTTTGCTTTTCTCTGATTACTTTGCTCATATATGTCTCTGGTTCATAGTTGCCTGTGGATTTTGGTTTTGACTTTGTTGTAATTATTTTAAAGGGCTTTTTTTTTTTTTGGAGGGGGGAGACAGTAAAATACTTTAATCATCCTGATTAATTATGGATGGATTATTATGCCATTAAGTTAGAAATCCCAGCCACAGAACCAGGAATGCAATCATCCTTTACTCCCTCTCTCACTGTTTCTTCCATCCATCCATCCATCCATACATCATCCATCCATCCATCCACCCACCCACCCATCCACCTATTTACCCACCCACCTGACACCCATTTCGCCCATTATTTATTATATTATGTATCAAGTGTAGACAAAATGTCAGGCAGTATGTAAGCCCACCAATGCCTGATTCTCAGGAAGTCCCAAGATTGCAATTTCTGCTATAATATCATTTTGAAAGGCAAATTTGCTCTTTCAGTTTTCGTTAAGGTGAAGCAAAATGTTGTATTCAGTTTATATAGATTTGGACTCTTATGTAACCGTGCACCTGGTATTGGAAACCTTATGTGACTTATTGGGGAAAGATGGTCGACAGTACAAGTTGCTGCATCATGCAAAAAGATGGGTTGCCAGAAACATATTTTGTTAAGGTTTTGGTTTTTGTTAGAATCTGTGAAATTGTTGAGCTCAAGTTGTTGTTTTGCTTGGTCAGGGGTTGGTACTCAACTAAAAATAAACCTGTATCAGTGGACATCTTAGATTCCAAGAAAACTCAGATGTGTGAGAAATAATTTAATCTACTTGCAATTTGTTATACTCCATCCCAGTGAACTTTGGTCAAATTCTTTGATAATGTGGGTGGAGCGTGATGCTAAGAGGGCAGGGCCTGGGACTGCACCGCCCTGGTCCAAGCCCTCTTCCACCACCCCCTTGCTCCAAGGCCTTGAGAAAGTTCTTTACCCTTTGGAGATGTCATTTGCAAAGCCATCATGAGGCCATGCTAACTCTGCTAAATGATACGACTCCTGCCATTTGCAGCCACATGGATGGGGCTGGGTGGCGTGTGGCTCAGTGACATGAGACAGAAGGGAAGAGAAAAATATTGAATGGTCTCACTGATGGGGAACTTTAAGGGGACTGAACAAAGTGTCAGAAGGAGACAAAACCAGCAAGCTAACCACAGACCTGAGGCCTGCAGCAGCAGACAGGTCAACACAGGGTGGGAAACGCACAGGGGCTGTGGTGATGGGTCATGGGAGCCTGGGAGGTGGTCTTGGGGGCCATGTGGGCTTAGACCATCATGTGCTTATCCAGTGCCCCGTGATGACCCAACGGGGACACTGAAAGCAGGGGTGAGCGTCCTTTCACACATGGCCTTTCGTTAATTCCTCTGGGGCCTGGGGTTCGTGGGGGGATGAGTAGTCAATCATGCCCAGCATCAGGAAACTGCTCTTTGGAGCGGCTGCTTGGTTTGCATTTCTCCCTCGCATGTGGTGTGCGCTGACTTTGTGGGTTTGGCCAATCCGAGGGGCGGAAAGTGGTGTATCACTGTTGCTTTAATTTGCTTTTCTCTGATTACTAATGAGGTGGAGCATCTCTTCATGTACTTATTAGCCATTTGTGTTCCCTCTCTATTTTTCTTTTCATCAACTTTGCTCATATATCTATGGGGTTTCCTGAATTTTTCTTGCTCTTTGCAGGGTTTGCCTACCTGCAGGTATATTCTCCCAGTGCGTGAGGGTGTAGGTGATGTTCTTTTATCAGCAGAAATCTCAATGTTAATGTCGTCAAACACTCTGTTCCCCCCTAGAGCTGGTGACCTTGAGATCTTGCTAAAGAACCTGTCTGATTCTCACGTCATGAAGATGTTTCCTTCATTTTCTTTGCATTATAATTTGTCTTCCACATTCAGGTGTGAAGGGAGGAATCCAATTTTATTTTTCCCATACAGTCAACCAATTTGCCCAACAGAACCTACTGAATAATTCATTCTTTCCCGACTGGGATGTCTCCAACGTGTGGGTGTATGGCTGGAACCTCTCTGCGGCTTCATCCATCTCTCTGTACCCCACTTGAAAATTACAGTGGCTTAGTTCTGTGTCTTACTCGTTAGGCCAGTGACTCCTTTTCCTGACTCCCAATTTTCAGAATTACTTTAGATGGTAATGCCTTTTGAATTTTCACATACATTTTACTTTTTTCTTAATAGAGTAGATTATTCATATACATTTTACATTGTTGTTTATTTTTGCACGATGCTTGCTTTCTTCTCTCAGGTGTCGTTCCCACAGAATCCCCAGCTCCGATTCACCTGTGCACATTCGTCACAATCCCCTGTGCTCTTCCCGCCTCTGTTTTGATCCCATTCTCTCCCTTTCCCCTGCAGAATGTCTCTCATTTATAGTTGCCTGTTAATTTTTTTTTCTTTATGTTGTCACAGTTTTTTCCCCTGCTCCCTTATTTGATTTCCTTATAGTCCTCCTCTAAGTGAAACCATCAATTTTTTTCTTTTTCCCTCTGGCTTATTTCACTGAGCACAACATGCATAGCTTTTAGAATCAGTTTTTCACATGTCTCCAAAAATTCTGCTAGAATTTTGCTTCAAACTTGAGGGTAGGACCTCCCTCTTACATATTTTTATAACCATAATGTCTAGACTGTTTCTTAATGGTCATCAATAAGTGTTAAAAAATAAGCAAATAAATGGCATGTTAAATCTTGGAAGCCGCCCTCTTGGAAAGATGGAAGGTGATGTTTCCACCCAAAGAGTTCACTAATGTCCCGCAGCAACTGGGTCCCAGTCTAAGGCAATAGCTGGGTATGGTTTCATGTCCAGGACCTGTCTGTGTCCAGCTGCCCACACACAGATGGAACAAGCAACGAGGACACCTCAAAGCTCATCCGGCCCGTGAATCCTTTCAGACAGCGAAGGAATCAAGAACAGAGGTGGCTTAAACCTGTCATGGGGGGGGGAGGTCCCCCGGGAGCAAGTGGCACTCAGGAGTAAATGAGGCTCAGGGTCTGTCTAGTTAGTGTGAAGCCTTTCGTGCCTTTGCTTCTGTCAGCATTCACCATCTGAATGATGACTCTTGGTCATGGGGTTTATCAATAATGTGTCCCATAAATCCAATTAGCATTTTCTGGCTGGTGCTGCTCCTCAGGAAGCTGCTAAAGGTCTTTACACAGCTCTGACTTTAAATTTCAAGAAGGGTCTTGACAGACTCTTTTTTTTTTTTTTAGATTTATTTATTTATTCATATGGAACTGGGGTATAGGCCAGAGATGTGGAGGGTGAGAGGATTCACCAGAGACAGAGTGGGGAGCAGAACAGAC
>NW_004567133.1:11342174-11344941 GCF_000260355.1 Condylura cristata
AGTCAGTAGCTTGCCTTTTTTTTCTGTTGATAATGTCTTCAGAAGTACTTTTAAATTTGGATCAATTCAAATGTATCCATTTTTTCCCTTTCACATACGATGCTTTTGGTAACATCTAAAATATCTTTACTTAATCTACGATTACAGAGATTTTCCTGGCCATGTTTTCTTCTAGAAGTTTTCTAATTTTTTGTTTTATGTTTATGTCTATGACCTATTTTGAGCTGACAACTGCAGATGATGTGGTGTAGGGGGCAAGGTTCATTATTTTGGATCGGGGTCATCATTTGCGTGATTATTCCAGGGCTATTGGACTGCTTTTTCAGCTTGTGAAAAAATGAATTGACCATATTTGTCAGAGCTATTTCTGAACTTTTTTATTCATCTATATCTTTATCTCATCACAAAACCACACAGTCTTGATTACTATAACTTTAGAATAAGTCTTGAAATCAGGTAGCAGGAGTTCTCTAGATTCGTCCATCTTTACAAAAAATTGCTTTCCTAAAAACTGGAATAGAAATGTTTGTTATTCAATGTAAATTTTAGAATAGGCCATCAGTTTCTGCTAAAAATCCTGGGAGTTTGATTTGACTTGCATTGGCTTCAGACTTGAGGAGGTTTGGCAGTAAGGTCAAGTCTTCCAGCCCGTGAACACGGTGTGTTTTCCTTTATTCAGGTTATCTTTGATTTCTTCTATCACATGTTTGTCCTTTCTAGACTTTATATCTTGCACATGTTTTCCCTACGTGTTTCATATCTTTCGGTACAATGGTGAATGCTCAGAAGTTTCGAAATTGGTTAAGTAAGTACAAATTCCAAGTGTGTGCTTCTTTTTCAAGTTTGTTTTGTCTATTCTGGGTCCTTTGCTTTTTCATATCCATTTTATTAACTCTGTTTAAAAATTCTTTTTGGGATTTAGATAAACATCGTATTGAATCTACAGACCAATTTGAAACGACTTGACATCTTAATATTGGATTTTTGAATCTGTGAACCTAGAACTTATGACCATTTATTTATTTGCCAGCAATGTTTTCAGTGTACAAATCTTAAACTTCTTTTGTTAAATGTGTACGTAGGTATTTTGTTCTTGTGATGCTACTGTGAATGACATTATCTTCATACCATTTTTCAGATTGATCATTGCCAGATACAATCATGTTTGTATATTGATTTCCTATTTCTTCTTGAGTAAGCTTTGATAGATTTTTTTTTATGGAAGTTTGTCCAATTCATCTAAATGGTAGAATACATTAGCATAATGTTGCTCATAATATTGCCTTATTATCATTTTAATGACTGCAGTATAAAAAGGTGCTGTCACCTTTTTAATTCTTGATATTGATAAATTATGCATTCTTAATGCTCCTTTTTCTTTATTGACCAGGCTGGCTAAAGGTTTATTATCAGTCTTTTTAAATACCCAAGTTTTGGCTTCATTGATGTTTCCCTACTGCTTTTCTGTTTTCAACTTTATTTTTTGCTATTTCCTTCCTTCTCTTTACCTTGGGTTAAGTTCTTTCTTCTTTTTTTTTTTCTAGTTACTTAAGTGAAACTATTTTATCTATGTTCCAAAAATTTTTATATATAAACTTCTTTGTTAAATTCAAACTATTTCTTAATTTCCAACACACCTCCTTTTAGATCATAAGTTTCTTAGAACTATGGTGCATGTGTTTCTATTACACTCAAATCTTCACATTCTCAAAAATGGTCTCAGCTTAGCTGTGGTGAAAGTGAGCATGCCAGCAGTGTTTCCAGTGGATGCCAGCTGCACCCAGCTCATAATGCTCTCATCAGGACGCAGGCAGCAGAATACCAATACAGCAGAGTGGCAAAGAGGCAAGTTATTCAACAAAACCCTTGTGGATCCTGTCAGTGTGGGATGCAATTATTACATCTCCATGTACAGATGGCAAAACTGAAGCTCAGAAGACACGTGACACGAGCCAAAGCTGTACAGAGGCAGATTCCCCACTCAGATCTTAATCACCATGTGAAGAGGTTGTAACCATTGGAAGGCAGACACCTTTGATCTCAACCCAGATTGTTACCAGTATATGTGTTGTTGTTGCTGAGCTCAGCTGTTTCGTTCATTCAGTTGAGAGAGATTTTGTTTGTTTCCAAATTTGGGAGATGAAAAAGTCACCACTATAACTGCATGTGGGATTTTGTATAAGCTTACATTCTTATTTCTTTTGGTAAATGCCTAAGAGTGGGGTTTTTAAATCATCTAGTTAAGTGTCTGGGAGTTTTGTAAGAAGCTGCCAGGATGCTGTCCTGACCACCAGGTGGAGATGGCAGCCCTTGTTTGGCATCATCACCAATTTTGTACAGCAGGACTGCACATTTTGCTATAATGTGGTGGAAAAACAAAACAAAACAAAACAAAAAAAATCTCAAACAGTCCTGACTGATATTGAGCAAAGCAATGTTTTTCGAGAATCGACTTTCCTTACACACAATCTTACTCAGCGTCCCGATTTTAAGAATCTATAGAAAGCATTCAATGTCCTGTGAGTTAAAAAATGAAAACCTTACGGATAGTTCTGTGGTGGTGTCTCTGTGGTTTTAGTTAAATGACTAAACTTTCTGAACTTCAACCTGAGTGTTAATTTGCAATTTTCTTTGGTGAAGAATCTGTTTCCATTCTTTTGCCTCTTAAAAATTGAGTGGCTTGGCCCTCCCTGGTGGCGTAGCGGGTTAAAGCACAGCACTGAGAAGCTAAAGCCACTTCCGCATGAGTTCGATTCCCGCCTGCCCT
>NW_004567133.1:11345041-11345643 GCF_000260355.1 Condylura cristata
GCATACAGGCATGGGAGGTGATTGAAACAAAGTCCTTTTCTTTCAAGTTTGTTGTGGTTTTGCCCTCTTCATTTATTTTTTAAAAATGTAGTTTTCTTGAGGTATATTTGACAAAATGGTGAGCTACTTAAAATTCATGTCATGATAATTTCACATGTGTATATGTTGTGAAAAGATTCCACCAGCTAACATACTCATCACTCTGTATCTATAGCTACATATACTATCTATAAATATTTTCTCCCCTTCATTTCCAAGTACCACCTCCATAAATGCTGGTCCTTGCTTGAGTGTAAAGTAGGTTTCTGTTTGGTTTTAAATCCCTCTAAATGATACAGATGTAGATAGTACGAGTGTTCACTTTATTATTTTTATTCCCCCAAAATGACAGTATCTTTGCTGAATTTTAAATGATGGTATTGATGATAAAAATATACTTATTAATAACTTCCTATTAGTGTTGAGATAGCAATAACAATGTTATTGAACATTTGCTCTTCTGAGCTCAGTGTTAGGAGGCAAACTAAAGCCTTTGCCTGTGTTCAAGTTAGGCTCTATCAGTTCCTGGCTGGGTGACCTTGGGCAAGTTACTTAACTTCTCT
>NW_004567133.1:11348610-11369365 GCF_000260355.1 Condylura cristata
ATACAGCAGAGTGGCAAAGAGGCAAGTTATTCAACAAAACCCTTGTGGATCCTGTCAGTGTGGGATGCAATTATTACACCTCCATGTACAGATGAAAAAACCTGAAGCTCAGAGAGACACGTGACTTAACCAAGACTGTACAGTGGCAGGGCCAAGAGTCCAGCTCAGATCATAATCACCATGTGAAGAGGTTGTAAAGAAATCACTGGAAGGCATACACCTTTAATTTCAACCCAGATTGTTACCATTATTTACATTGAAGGATATAATTAAGTTTCAACCCTGTGGCAGTCTGTCTCTTCAAGGTAAGACAATAGAAGTAGGATATTATTTTTTTTTTTGTATTTACTAGTCATTGGGAAGAAGCAAGGAGACATGATGGAGCTGATGTTGATCCACTGGTGTTGATGAGTTGGCCACAGAACACGTCTGCTAATTTACACTTTCCTGGGTTTGTACAGAAGCAGGGTAGGGATGGGAGTTCGGTGGAGGAAGGCGAACTCTAAATGAAGATCGCTGTGGTGAAGCAGAGTGATTCTGACATCTGCTAACTGGATAAGTACACTGGCTCCACCAGCTCATTGCTATGCTCCTGTTCTGCCCTGTGGAATTCCCCTTTAGCCAATCCTTGATCAGATGATGAACCCATTGCAGAAATAAATTATGGAGAAGAACATCCATTGCTACCTCCCTAACTCAGAAAAATCAGACATTTTTCTGTTCTATGCTGTTTCCTGTCATGCATAATATACCAAATTAATTAGTGAATCTGGCGGCATTTTGCTGATACAATTTTGCTCCCTTGCTTGAGGTGAATTATGTTCATGCTTCAGTCACTTGAATATTACTCTTCCATGTTTGACGGAATTATGTTATCAGGTGATGATTATATTGCACACTATCTGATTCTAATTAAACCAGAAAATAGTGACATCGTAAAAGAGGAAAATGTTCCACAGTCTACACTCGCCATCTCCCTGATGTTGCCTCCAGTTTTTAAAGCTCAGGTTACTTTCTGATGCTTACCTGTTGGGTCTGCTTCATCTAATACATAATTCGCAGTTGGTGTAAAGTCTTGGAAAGACATAATGTTTACACTTGCCTTCTTTTATCAGACTCATGATACACAGTAACGGTATTATTTCAGATGATATCAAAGAAGAAAATGTGTTGCTTTGTCAAAACTTTCCATAGAACTTGAAAAAAAAATCCCCATGTCTGCAGGAAGAGAAGTTACAATTTTGAAGGGAAACAGAAAGCCAGGTTTGGAGACAAAGGAGGGCAGTGATGTAAAGTCGGGGTGAAGATCATAACTTCAGGGGCCCTCATGTTCTGGGTTTGAATTCTGGTCCTGTCTTCAACTGATATTAATTCTCTCTTACCAAAGCAGTTTGTGCTTGGTGAAGAAACTGAGACCTGGAGAGGTTAATTGACTTATCAAAGGTCTAGTGAAGAAGATGTGAAACAAGTCAGGGTAGGAGCGTGCCTCTTCCTTCTTCCACATGTATTAAGTGGCCTGATTCTGCTGGGCAAAGGAGAGGAGGCTCCCTGGAGACTCCAATTAGAGCAGGTCACTGGGTAGCAGTCACTTTTCTCATGAGGATAAAACAGTCCTTTGATTTAGACTCCATTTACCCTCCGTGAACCTTGGGGACATGGATGGCGGGAGAGGTTTCTCGAGCCTCAAACAACTCCAAGGTGAGAGAGGAACCATGCTGCAAATGAAAGACACTTCAATGACTGCCTGGAGGAAAAATAGCACACTGCTTTCAATGTAGAAAGCCCAGTGCAGTCTGCAGGCATTGGTTTGTTGTCTTGTTCAAGGTGGTAAGATCCGGGAGAGCTAATTGCTGGATGGAACATGTCCCTGTTGGGTGAATACGCCTCAGACGACGTGTCTGTTCACTTTCCAGACTATTTTTCTTTTGGCAAAGTAGATGCATGCTCTGCAGTAGCAAATTGTGTAATTCAAGTTGAGCCTGGCTCTTTCCACTGGTTTTTATCTTCTTTAATCAAGGCCACTTGGCTTCTACTGCCTGGCTCAGTCATTATTCTTGGCCTGTATGAACAGCCTGACTTTGCCCAGTAGGGAAGATGGACTTCTAGGAACCTTCTGTGCAGGTAGACAAAAAGGGAATTATGTCTTTGGCTGTCTGTTGAACCTGGAAATCAGAAGAGTAAGTGTGTTTTCCTTTGTAGAGTTCCTGGTATGAAAAGAAGCAAGGTCAAACAGGGGACAGAGATACTTAACATATTTTCTGACCACCAGACTGTAATCCGGACAATGTGGATGCCGGGGTCAGGGCAGTGAGCAAAATGGGTAAAGGTCCTTGCTCTGGAGACGCAGGAACAGGCATTTAATGTAGTGTGGTAGAAAGAACACCTGGTCTTGGTTTTGTTTTGTTGTTACTAGCTCTTATTTTAAATGGGAAAGATAGACATTAAGCAGAATATAAAAGCAAAGTCCATAGTATAGTGGAAAGTGATAATTTTTTAAAAATATAATAGTTTATTTTTACATCATTTTGTACATTTTTTTTCATCTCAATTGTAATCCCCGTGGGTTTCCCATCACCAAGTCACCCATGCGCCATCACCATAGTCTGGGCACTTCCCTCCCCCCCTGTTTTTGATCCCATTCCCAGAAAGTGATAATTTTAATGAAGAAAATTAAGCAAAGGACAAAAGGGAAAGCAGGGGTCAGAAGGGGAGATTTAGGTTAATTGTAAACAGGGTGGTCAGAGAAAGTCTCTTTGAAAAGGGGACTTTTTTGAGTAAACAGGAGGGCAAGCCGCCAGATGTCTGTTGGAAGAACATTCCAAGAAGAAATATCAGTAGGTGCAAAGGTCTTAAGGTGGAGATGCACCTGCTGAACTTGCGTCAGAGCGAGGCGGCCGGTGAGGCTGAACCTGAGTGCGCACAAGGGCCAGGCAGAGGAAGTGAGGTCATCTTACATGTCTTGAACTAGTGACTGTTGGCAGGAGGTGGGGAGCGGGTTAGAGTGGTTCTTCTAGCAGGGACTTGCCTGGCACACAGCATTGATGAGGGACGCTGCTGGATCTATGGGCAGGAGGGTGCTGCCCTTGAAGGCCAGATAGCCTAGTTCATGGTTTAATATTAACAAGGGTCTAGTAGGCCAGAGCTGCGAAGTACTCATGCAACTCAGTAAGAAGACACCCAGTCCAAAAGGGGGCATAGGAGTTAAATCGACATTTCTTCAAAGAAGATGTGCAAATGGCCAGTAGGCACCTAAAAAAAAATAATAATAACAGTTCAGCATCATTTGTCACCAGGGAAATGTAAATCAAACCCACAATGAGATGCCATCTTATTGTGAGAATGACCCATAGTAATAATACCAGAAGTAGGATGCAAGGATACAAAGAAAAAGGAGCCCTCCTACACTGTGTGTGTAAGTGTGTGGGGGGAGGGAGTGCAGACTGGCCCAGCCCCATGGAAACAGTATGGAGGTTTCTCAAAGCATTTAAAATAGATATGCCAATGTATACATCAATTGCACTCTAGATCTCTACATAAGGAATACAAAACTACTAATTAGAAAGGATATATGCACTTCTCTTTCATTCCAGCACTATTTATAATCAAGTTATGGAAACAACCTAAGTGCCCAGTGACAGATGGCTGGATTACGGAGATGTGGTACATATACACAGTGGAATACTATTCAGCTATAAAAGGATGAATTCCTGCCATTTGCAGCAACATAGATAGAATTGGAGGGGATTATGCTAAGTAAAGTGCCAGAGGGAAAAAGAGAAATGTTAGATGACTGAACTCATATGTGGAATATAGAGAAGCAAAACAAAGCAACTGATAGACCTAAGTCTAAACAAAGTCTAGAAATGACTACAGAATTATGGCCACCAGAGAGAGATGGAGTGAGAACAGAGTATGGAGTGAACCCAATGGTATATGAAGAAGGTTTATGATGCTCTGGGGTGGGGTGATACACATCTGTGGAGTTGTGAATCTATTCCTCCAAATTATACCCTATGATGGGAACCAATGCTATCTGAAATAAATAAAATACAAAAAGGATTTAATATTAAACCCCATGGAAATTGATGAACATGGAATCCCAGGTGTGCTACATGTGGATTTCTGAAGAAAATTCTAAAATATTGGATAAAAGAGAAGACTCTGGAACCAGACTGAGTCACAGCTTCATTGCTTGTTAGTGGGGTGATCTTGGGTCAGCCCCTTCTTTCTCTGAGTCTCACTTTTTACATCTAAAAAGTGAAGTCCATAGTGGAACCCATGTTCTAGACTTGTGTGAAGATGAAGACTTAAGATAGCATGTGTAGTATGTTTAGCCGCTGCCATGTTCATAGGAAATATTAGTCCATGATCATTTGGACTTTTTAGAGAAGGATTTTTCAAGGCTTTAAACCACAGAATTAGTCAGGTGCTCTGGGGAAGGCCCCTAAGTGTAGGAGGGAAAATGTGACCCGGTATCTGTGTATAGAGATGCCCAAGGCAGTAAGGACAATAGAAACTCAAGTGGTGACAGTAAAGATGGCAACCTGTTGAGCCCCTCACGTACAACATGGTAAAGTAGGCACTGTTGACAGCCTCACTTTGTGGCTGAGGAGGCCAAAGCTCAGAGAAATGAAGTGATTTGTTAAAGGTCACACAGCTACTAAGAGGCAGGTCAGGGACACAATTTTCAATATTAACTTTCCTTAGATGGTGTCCTGGGGGCTTGAATGAGACCGAGATAGTTTTGTTCTCCTCAGGTGTTATCAGGAAGGTGGTAGAGTGGGTATGCTATAAAACAGTGCGGGCTCTGCCTTTTTGGACGGTGTGTTGAGCTGTCCTCCACTATGTGCTTGTAATCTCTGAGAGACAGAGACTGGTTCTTTTCTGTTTTGAGACAGGAGATTTGTCCCCTGAGGTATGGCGATCCCTTAAAATTTCTCACATCTATATCCATTTTCTTCCTGCTCAGAGGTAGGTCAGTGAGGTAGATGGAATTTACCATGTGAGGAATGGACTCTTCTAGATTAAAGTCGACTTTCTGACTTCAGGGCAAAAAAATTCCTAGGCACCTCAATTGCGGTATGGGATTTGGTGAACAGCTGGGCTGAGCCCAAGAACATCCCCACAGGGAGGTAAAGCTGCCGGGGTACTTGGAGCAAGGGGGTGTCCTGAACATCATGACTCAGAGAACAGATGTTGTGAGCCAGGCTGTGAATATCCAGAGCCCAGGGGTTACTTTTTCACTTTAAGGTGAATTATGTTGTCTTACAATCTGTTTTTCACCGAAACTTGTCATATATGGCATTTTCCCATGAATTTTTTTTTCTTCCAAGATGTTTGAATTCCTACCTCTTTATTGATTGACTTCATCAAGCACTTAGCCAGGTGGTGAGCACTGTCCTTGGTACTGAAAACACAAACCAAGATGAGGTCCTTGTACTTCAGAAGCTTAGATTTTAGAGACAAGCACAGTATCAGGCACATTGATGATTTTTAAAAGTTGATAGAGACAAGTCATGGATTTTAAGTTATACAGGTTCAATTTTGTCATTATACTATTGGCAAAACAATTTGCTCAGTCAGTGGGTAGTATTCTCAGAGGATTTGGGATAATGAAGAAAGTTGGTGCATCTGTTACAGAAAGCTTTAACTACTAAAAATTCTAAGCTGTTACCAAAGACAGGAGATTTAAAATTCAGGAAAAGGAGATACTGGACCATATTTCTGGGAAAATACTCAGAAAAACAAAAACAAAACAAAACAAACAAACAAAAAAAAAAACAAGGGAATTTACCAGTAGCAGACTATGTGATCCTGGATGCTTCTTTGTGCCCAAGTTTCTTGATTTAGAAAATGATGATGTTGGTCTGTGTTTATAACAACATCCCTTTCAGCTCTAAGGTTCTGTGAATTTGGTCTCAAACAGAAATTACGATGACCAAGAGTTTTAACATTTCCTGTCAAACACGTATTTTCTATACCTATATTATTTTGTTTCATCTCCATTAAGTGAACAATGATGCATGTCATTTGTGTTTTATTTCTTTAATTAATTGGAGTGATTGAGCAGATTTTCATTGATACTAAAATTTGAATGGTTATTCTTTAAAAAATATGATTTTGTGATTCAGATGAGACATTGTGGAAATATCTTGACATCAAGCTCTTGCCTGATTTATTAGACTCCTAATTTTTTTTTCAGTGAGATAAATTTCACTATTAAAAAATAAGGAAGCTGCACAGAGGAAAAAGCCATAACTTTTCAGAAATAGCTGTAACTAAAAAAAGGGATGAAAAATATAACTTTTATAGAAAGCTACTTATATTAATAAATGATCTAGACATAATGTTACAGAAACTTGTGATTCCTTTGCCAGGATGACTAATTTGATTAAAAAAAATCTGAATTAGAATTCCCCAATATCATTGACTACAGTTATTTTCCTTTCAATATTTTAATGTCACCTATTTTTTAATGTTCTAGAGAATAAACATGTTCAGTTTATACTTGTATTTCTAAATGAAAATACCTTTTTGGGGGATAAATCACTAACTGAACATTAGTGGCTTCATTTATTATTACATGATAGGTTGTGTAAGTGTTACAGTTGACCAAAAATGTGTTTCTCTGGTTGGTTAGTACACTTGATTATCAAAACCATAATGCCATGTAAACATCCTTCAAAAATCATAGAATTGTTATTGCTTCATTTATATCATTGGCAACAACAACTTTCTTTTGGCCTTTGATTGGAAAGTCAAAAGTGAAGTACCAAAGAATAATTTTGGTGTTCAAGGCTTCTGAAAACCCTGAGTTTGAATCCTAATTTCATCACTTAATACATGTGTCACCTTCAACAAATTCCTTAATTACTATGAACATCAACTTCATCATTTATAAGTTGGGAATAATGATAAAATCTACCTCAGAGATTGTGGACAGAATTTGCAAAGAAAATGATATAAAGTACTTTGATTATTGCTTACTAATTAAACTTACTAATGATCAAGAAATCAATATTATTTTAATTCATCCATGTACTAGAAAGGTATTTCACATAATAATGATTTATTTACTGTGTTTCTATGGATCAATGGAACTATCCTAATGGTTTTCAAAATTGAGTACCCATAAAAACGATCTGAAGGGCTTGTTAAAGCAGAGATATCTGAATCCAATCCTCAGCATTTCTGGGGACGAGTTTGAGGGTTTGCCTTTCTACCATTCCTGGATGATGTGATGCTGGTGGTCCGGGATCCACACCTGGAGAACCACTGGATGCAAGCATTTTACCAAAATCATCTCATTTGTTCTCCCCTAGAATATAGGAGGGAGGTTCCCTGCTGACCCCCGTTAGCAATGGTTGGCATTGTGAATTTCACAGCAAGCCTAAAGTCATGTAAGTCGGAAGTGGCAGGGCCAAGAGTTAAAACCCCATTCTTAACCTCCCTTGCTGTGATTGCTTATAGGGAGCTCTAAGCCATCAATCTCCTTTCTCCATCCCCTTCATGTCTCCTCTCCTGCACTTCCCCATCAAACCTCTCGTCAATAATCATTACCTCCTGCTGCACATACACTTGGCTTCCCAGTCCCTCTCTGGCATTGTGTGTTCAGCAGTCATAATGCAGATCAAATTAAACTGTCAGCTTTGCAGCCGCCATGCTGAAGAATATGCAAAACTGCATTGGCCCTGCCAGGGACCTCATACGGGTCCTCAACTCTGCCACTTCCCTCGCCTATTCAGTCTCCCGCTGTCTACTTTCTTAAAATTTTATTGTGTTAAGAACATTTTGTATGAGACCTACCATTTAAAAAAATAATATAATAGTTTATTTTTACATCATTTTGTGCCTTTTTCCACTTCAGTTGTAATCCCCGTGGGCTTCCCATCACCAAATCACCCGTGTGTCATCACCATAGTCTCTGTTCTCTTCCCACCCCCGTTTTGATCCTATTCTTTCCACCCTGTCTCTGATTTATAGTTGTTTGTTGATATTAGGTTTTACTTTATTATGATTACTTTTTTTTTTCCCGAACCCCTGCAACTCCGCCAAGAAGGAAAACAACCAAGAAAAAAAAAAACATTAATTTAAAGACATAGCTATAAGGAAAAGTTCATTAAGGAAAAAAGGAACAGAAATAAAGTAGAACTCCCAGGCCGATGGCACCAGGCCAGGGAGGGGCAAGAAAACTCTAAGATCTACCAACATTTTAAATATAAAACACAGGATTATTATCTATAAAAACAATGTTGTGCAGAAGATTTCTAGAACTTCCCTATCTTTCATAATGGAGATGTTATACCTGTTGATCAGCAACTTCCCATTTCCTCCTATGCTACCTCTGGCAAACCACCTTCCTCTTATGACTTTAGACTTGGGCTATCTTACTTACCTCTCGTGTGGAGATCTCAGTGTGGCTGTTCCTCTGCGATCACCTTCTTTCACTTAACATATCATCTTCAAGTCTCATCCCTGATGTTGTATATGACAGGATTTCCTTCATTTTAAAGGCTGAATAATATTCCATTGCCTATATGTCCCACCTGTTGTTTGTCCAGTTCGCTCTCAGTGGACATTTTGATTGCTTTCACATCTGACCTCTATTAGTAGTTCTACAGTGAATGTAACACTGATATTGCTTTGAGGTCTTGCTTTTACTCCTTTTGTATAAACATTCACAGCAGGTTTCCTTGGTTGTATGGCACTTAAAGAATTTACTTTGAGGCAGCCCTAAATTGTTTTCCACAAAACCTCTCACTTTTTTTTTTCAAAAGTTTATTTTTACATCATTTTGTACATTTTTTTCCCATCTCAATTGTAATCCCCACGGGCTTCCCATCACCAAGTTACCTATGTGCCATCACCATAATCCCGTGCATTTCCCTCTCCCCACCCCGTTTTTGATCTCATTCCCCACTCCACCCCCACAAAATGTCTCTGGTATATGGTTGTTCATTATTTTTGTTATTTTCCACCTGGTCCATTATACTCCTGCTATGAGTGAAACCATCCGGTATTTTTCTTTCTCTTTCTGGCTTATTTCACTAAGCATGATCTTTTCCAGCTCCATCCAAGTTGCTGCAAAAGACATGTAAAACCTCTCACTTTTTTTAAAAAAATATATTTACTTATGAATACAGAACTGGGGTCAGAGGTGTGTGGGCAGTGAGAGGATTCACCAGAGACAGAGTGGGGAACAGAACAGGCCGGCTGACGAAGCACACTGCTGAGGGGAGCAGCGGGCGGGTCAGGAGAGGTCTGCCGCGCCATGTGGGTCACCTCCAGGCTGGGGATCAAACTCATGCTGAAGGGGCTTTAGCTTCTTAGTGCTGTGCTTTAACCTGCTGTGCCACCAGGGAGGGCCCACACCTCTCACTTTTTAAAGCAACAGTTTTACATCTGTTTTCTCAAAGCCAACTCCTCCCTATTCTCACTCTCAGCTGATGGCTGTGTTTGTTGTCTTACTGGGATGAAGCGGTTAGAGGGGCTGACCCTCACCTGCTCTGACATCCCACATGCACAGAGTGAGCAGCTCGTGCTCCACCCCGCCCGCGCCAACCCTGCACTTATGCCCTACAGCTCATCATCTCCCCGAGTCCCTGTTTAAGAACATCATCCTGCCAGTTCTTCCCTCTTCTACGTCATTCATTTTTTCCTTCTTGGATAATTCCTACCATGTTGCGAATATGCTATAATTTCTTCCATCTTAAAAAAACACCTTCTTTGAGTCAGACTCCTTAGAGGAACGGCTGACTCTAGGGCTTGGGCGAGAAATAGACAGGATGAGCCTGAAGCATCATGTAGTGCTGGAAAGGAAGAAAATGCTAAGAAGAGGAAAGAAACCACCTCACAGTCATGGGAGTGTATCAAAGGCAACAGAGCGTAGAAAGAACTCCCAGTGGCTAACTCTGGGACAATTTGAGCAAGAAAATAGACCGTATTGGATGATAACTCAAAGTATAAAATAAATATTTTGGAGTCCACAGTGGTATAAATTAATAATTGAATAAGAAAGTAAAGGAAGGAGAAGAGACAAATTCCTCATGAAGCATCTGGGATGATTTGAGTAAATATTTCATCCTTAAGGAGATAGAATGTAAGTCTCCACCCCTTAGGTGTGACTGCACAGACAGTTTTTTTCCTCCAAAGAGCACCTTATGGAGGAGATACAAGTAATTTTATACGGAGAGCTTTGCCAGACATGTGGCTCTTGTGTACCCTGATGTCATACAGTGAGAATGGCATGCTACCACTGCGGTCTTCCTCCCCCAAACACTGGCTTAGTTGAAAAAGGAGAAAAACAGGCAAATCCATGTTGGGTGGAACTCTACAAGATACCTAACCAATAATTCTAAATATTCAAGGTCATAGAAAACAAGGAAAGTCTGAGGAGCCGTCACAACTAGAGGAGTGTAAGAAACATAACTATGGAATAATCCTGGGTGGGGTCGGGAACAGGAGGACATTAGTGGAAGTCTGAATCAAGTGTGGGCTTAGTTATTAAGAATACATCAGTACTGGCTCATGAATTGTGACCAATATGTCATGTTCGTGACATTTACAGGGCCAGGGTGGACCTGGGGTAAGTGAGGTAAGTCAGAGAGAGGCCATTACTGTATATCACTTCTTTGTGGAGTCTAAAATAGCTGAACTCATAAAAACAGAGTAGGCTGGCTGTTAGCAGAGACTGAGGGGGTTGGGAATTTGGGAGATGTTGTTTAAGGGGATGAACTTCCAGCTGCTGGATAAATAAGTCCTGGAGAGCTAATGCATGCTCATTTATATTTCATACTATACCATAGATTTAAAACAGCTCAGAGACAAGCTCTTATTTTTTTTCCCACAAAAAGGAATAATAACTATGTGACATGATATTACAATATATAGATTATCAAATCAACATATTGTACATTGAGTTCATTATCAGGGACAAAAGTCTTGTCTTTAAAGTAGCAGTTCTCAACCAAGGGAGAACATGTCTTCCTTTTCCACCTCCTGGAACATTTGATCAAGTCTGGAGATGTGTTTGGAGGTGTCATTCTGGAGGGTGCTACTGGCATCGAGGGTCGGTGGGCTTGGGGGCTACTGGGCACCCTACAATGCACGAGACTAACTAGCACCAAATGTCAGTAGCTCAAGGTTGAGAAATCCTGCCTGGAAAGAGCCTCTCTCAGAAACTTGAGGACAACTTCAACCGATCTCGTCCACACCGCCGTTGCTGACACTGGCCTTTCTTACTTGATATCACCATGTTTCTTTTCTGGGACAGGGCAGTGTCTGAGAGCACCAGCAAATTTCATTTGTGTCCTCATAAATCTCTGAAATGGAAAACAGACCTCAAGCTTCCTCTCTCCAGTCTTTGAAGCCCTCCGAGGTGAGCCCTTGTAGTTACTCCCAACACATCTCCAGACACAATTTAAATAGCATTTCAGGGCTGGGACGAAAGCATGGATATTTAAGATGTAAATGGTTTGGCCTGCATAAGTCTTTTATGGATTTTACTGGATGAGAAAAATGAGTCACTACTTTTTTTTTTTTAAAGATTTATTTATTCATACAGAACTGGGGTACAGGCCAGAGATGCGGAGGGTGAGAGGATTCACCAGAGAGAGAATGGGGAGCAGAACAGGCAGATGGATGAAGTGCACTGCTGAGGGGAGCAGCGGGCGGGTCAGGAGAGGTCTGCCGCACCATGTGGTCACCTCTGGGGCAGGCGGGGATCGAACTCATGCGGAAGTGGCTTTAGCTTCTTAGTGCAGTGCTTTGACCCGCTGCGCCACCAGGGAGGGCCCAAGAGTCACTACTTTTTGATAAACTTTGCTTTCCCTCATATTATTAACAAACCCAGCCAAGTGAACCAGACTGCACCTGCCAGAGAGAACAGGGAAGCTTGCTGGATGGTGATGGGGGGTCATTGGGGTGCTGATATTAGATTCTGTTCTGTTCCTGGCATGCTGTATTTATGGCTCCAGAAGACTAAGAACAGGTCCCTACCTGTCCTGGGTCAGTGTGCCTTGCCCAAAAAATCACTGTTTTTTTGCCACACTAGTGCACACTAGATACATCTGGGCCGGCCTCGAGGGAGAGGGAGATTAAGTAACCTAGTCCTAGCTGGAGAATTAGATACCTTGGTAGATGGTTAACAGCTATATTGAAATGACCAGCCACCAACTTTAGAGGTTAATCCTTTCTGATTCTCCAGGGGCTGTATCTGAAGAACAAGTCAGGAGGGGAAGGGAGGGGAGGGGGTTGAGGTGGGGGAGGGAAGGGGGGGAGAGAGAGAGAGAATAAATATTTAACAATTTAAAATTCCATGTACTCCAGAAAGAATACCTATTTTAATCTTTTTGTAGAAAATTATGCCTCCTACATTTCATTCCCAACCCCTACCCAGAAATTAATTTTGAATGTTACTGTGGAAGCAACCTCTCTTTTCTGTGAATACCGCCTTTGATTTTGACAGGGTATCTAAAAGGCTGCTATTAGACAAATTTTCATTAACTAATAAGCTAGTTCTTGGGAAAAACATGATTTTTTTGTCATTGCATGTGAAAATTGAAAAAAGCCATAATTAGGAAGAAAATCACTAATTGTAAGGCTCAAAATTTGTTTGCTAAGAATAGTCATTAAGGGCGAGGAAAGCATTAGCGACTTTAGTATCAGAAAACAACTATTAAAATGCAAGTGGAATTGAGGTATTTGCCCAGACATAATAATGGCTTTACATTTACAGGTCTATAATTGTGGTTTGATTTGAGGGATTGTTGGTACTTTTTAAGGAGCAATATACAGTGGGCCTAAGTACTTAAAGCACTATAGCTTCGGGGACCCAAATTATAGACTCAAGTTTTTAATTTCAAGAGAACATCTCGCCAGGAGAGCTACTCTGTGACACTGTCAATGCAGCCGGAGCTTTAGGACTGTGATGAATTGGGCACAACCAGGACAGAGAGTCCTCTCCGTGGCCCAGACAATTGATGGCACCAATTTTGCATACAAAGTACCTGGTGGCTGACACCAGGCTGACGTTTACCCGTCATCTCGTGATCTATTTCCCTTCTTGAGAATAACGTGTTTGATGCTTTCACTTTCTGACAAACGGACTCTTGGGAGAACATTGAGAAAATGTGGAAATTTGTGATGGAGGAGTTTTAAAAAAATAATTTCTTAATTTGTGTGTATTTAATATCAGGTGTAACCCCATAGAATTTCCGCCACCAAGTCACCATGCATGGCTCCTCAGTCCTTTGCGCTCTTCCCACCCTCGTTTGATTCCTCCCCTCCCCCTCCCCTGAAGAATGTCTGATTTGTTGTTGTCTGATTATTTTTGTCTAGTTTTGTTAATTTTTTTTATGTTATTATTTCCCCTGACCCCTTACTCGATTCTCCTATATTCCTCCTGTAAGTGAACATATCAATATTTTTTCTTCTCTTTCTGACTTATTTCACTGAGCACGATCTCATCCAGCTCCATCCATGTTGCTATAAATGGCATAGTTTATCTTTGTTCATTGCTGAGTAATATTCCATGGTGTACACGTACCGCATCTTCTTGGTCCACTCATCTATTTTGGGCATTTGGGTTGTTTCCAAGTCTTATCTATTCCAAGTAGTGCTGCAGTGAACATAGGGGCACTTTTTAAATAATCCTTAACTCCATCAGTGACAACCTGGGCTAGCCAACATGGAAGTGAGTTTTCTTTCTCTTCTTTTTACGGCATGGCAGACTTGTTGTGGAGAACAAAGCACGCACATTTGAAGTGTTCCACTGAGAATGGATTTTCATCTATTCACCCATGTTCTCATCACCTTGATCTCGAGAAGAATAATTTCCAGCAACTTCGCCCCTCTCCTCCTTGCCGGTCAATACTCGCCTCCTTGCCCCTCAGCTGGAGGGCACCCTGGTCTCTCTCACCATTGATACCAGGGTTTTGAACCTAACATACGTGAACTCATACGTTCTGGCTACTTTTATTCAGTTTTATGTTTGTAAGATTCATCGACTGTGTTGTATTGTTGCTGAGTAATATCCCATTGTGTTTCCCACCGCAGTTTACTTACTCATGGGTGGACATTTGAGGTTCTTTCAGTTCTTAGCTGGTAGGAATAAAGAACCAGTGTTCTTGAAAATGCCTTTTGGTGGAAAGGTGCCATTCCTTTGGCTCCCTGTCCTTTTGGGTGCATTTGGTAGAAAACTGGACGCAGCTCCTAGCTCTCTCTGTGTCTATCTCTACATCTTGTTGACAACAGGAGTCCAGTGTCTCCCAGGAAACGGGCCATTTAACATCCCTGCTGTGCTCAGACATTGGCTGGGGGCAACTGGGGGCAGCCGTGGCTGTTGCTCTGGACAGTTCTTTCAGTGCTTCAGGTATACCTGCCGTCCTCCCTCTCTGTGTCCCTGCCCCTAGAGCCCAGCTGTGCTTACTGGCTTGGCACCCGGGGGAGGAGATGGACACAGGTCCTACGAGTAGCCACTGTTGCCTTGTCAGGGAGAAGCTTCTGCAGCTTCTGCCAGCATGCTGGACTCTGACTTGGGAATCCAGGAAGAGCCCATGTGTGTCCCAGAATCCATAACCTCCACATCCATGCAGAAGTCTCCATTCCCCATTGAGGATTGCAGCTTTCCCCGGCATGCCCCTGGCCGTCGCCCGACAGACCTCTCCTGACTGAACACTGGCGCTCAGGGCTCCATCAGGCAGCCTGTCTGGCTCAGCTGCCAGGGACTCGGCGATGACAAAAGCCTTCCTTAGCCACCCCCTTGGCGCTCTGGGTCACCCTTGGCCATTAGCTGGGTGTTCCCCTCACCCCCTGGTTAGTCCCCTGCTGAGCACTTGGCTCACTCTGTGAGCCGGTGTCTTCTGATGGCCCATGTCACTGCTTTTGCTACTGTGGCATTTGCTGCCCCTGGGGCATTTTCCCAAGTCGCCATTATGAATTTTTTAACAATTCAGCCACCACTTCAAGACAGAGACTCTCTGCTGGTCCCGGCCAGCAGATCACCACCATCTGAGAGCCTGTCTTAAGTCTCCACCCTCCTGCCTGGTGTCTTGGTCCACTTCTGGCCTCGCTTGTGTTGTGAGGAGCAGACACAAGAAGACAGGCTCAAGGGAAATGCCTGTGGGAGGACATGGCCAGGGAGCCAGGCAAGAGGCACATCGGAGTTTGACCCCTGGTGAAGGAGCCGGGAGGGAGGCTGGGTAGACGCCCTCGTCCACCACATAGCCTCCAGGAAGCTCAGCACGCCATCAGGGAGTTCCGGCGCCCTGTCCCTGTCCTGTCCCTGTCCTGTCCCTGTCCGAGCAGCCTCAGGGCTCCTCGCCTGTCTTGCTGATCCCACTGCTCTGACTTGGCAGGGCACGCCTATGGATGCAGCCGTGGTTCTCCGGGGCCAGCCCTGGGCTCTGGAGCACTGGCGGTCTGTGAGGGGCCTTCCATGGTGACCACAGGTGATCCAGTGTAATGCCCAGAATGGGGGATGTCCTTAGGAGTCCGCTGTTGGTGACCCATTTCCTGATACCCCTCAGTGCTTGAGCTCGGATGGAGCTCAGTGTTTCCTTGGGTTGGATTCCTGGAATTGGAGCTGTGGGGTGAAAAACGTGAAGGCGTAACGCTCCTTTTTAAAAGGTTTATTTATTTATGTATACAATAGCTGGGGTGTGAGGCAGAGGTGTGTGTGAGGGGGGAAGGGGCGGGATGGTGAGAGGATTCACCAGAGACAGAGTGGGGAGCAGAACAGGCAGACTGGCTGAAATCCACTGCTGGGGGGAGCAGCGGGGAGACAGGAGAGGTCTGCTGGGCCCTGCGGGTCACTCCCTGGCTGGGATCGAACCCGTGCTGCAGAGGCTGCCAATAGCTTGGTGGTGATGTGTCCCTAGCCCCTGAGCCAGCAGGGAGCCCCAAGGTGTAACACTCTTCAACAAGGTTGCCCAAAGGCTGGGCCACGCCCCCACCCCCATCTTTTGGGAATCGGGGGCCTGCTTCCCCTGCCCTTCCTGTGCTTGGGGTGGATGAAGGGACAGGGTGGCAGGGGGCATCCCGGCATTCATGCCAGCACAGGCGCAGGCTCAGCTGAGTCAGCGCGGAATGGTTTGCTCGGGGGCTTCCCTGGGCAAGTGGCGGGGTTGAGAGGAGGCTGATGCCGTCTTCATGTTGGGGTCGGGGGCGCCTTTGTTTCCCACCATGGTGCTTTCTGGCCAGCGTGTCGCAAGAGCTCCCCGTGGGACAGGCCAAGGACACACAGAGCTTAGCGCATACAAGGTTCTTGGGTAAATGAGTCATCCTGGATTTACACGTGACATTTGGACAAAGGCAGAGAGGACAAGTGCTCCCCAGTGGATCCAGTGGCGATGCCCTGATTTTGGGGCCGGGGAGAGCTGGGTTGAACCCTGGCTCTGCGGGTGGATTCTGGTCTCCAAAGCGAGGCATTTCTTTGGGCTGCTTATTTCTCCCTTACACAACCCAGCCTGCTTTCTGGGGATTTATAGACTCTGGGCTGCCATGTGCCGTGTGGGGGCCTGTCCCTACAGCCCTGCCCTCCCACCGCAGAGGGGGAAAGCCCCCTGGAGCCAGCCCCTCCTGCAGAGACCTCCTCTGCACATTCTGGAACAAAGTGCGGGCATGCAACCCAGGGTGTGGAATCTGAGGCATGCCAGGACTCCACGGATGCCAACTTGATCTAGTTGGGAGAGGATTGTTAGGGGCGGGCAGGGAGCATCTGTTTAAATCCGGGTTCTCCCATCTTCCCACCAGTGAGGTCCTTTTAATAAATCTCTTCTCTGCTTGTGCCAGTTTCCGTTGCTTACAAGCCAGGACCCCCAGCTGATAAACAGCTGTGCTCTAAGGTGTTTGTTTTGACTCTGTGTTTTGTTTTAAATGAGAATTAAGTAAGAGTGTGTATTAGTTTGCTCAGAGTCTAGAAAGACTGGGGGTGGGGTGGAGGGACACTGATTTCCAGTTTCCTTCTATCCTGCAGTGTTTGCCTCCTCCTTTTTGCTAGCAACTGTCCTGTTCCTCCAACAGCAATTCTAACTTACAAAATGCTTTATAAGCATGGTGTAATTATCCAGACTCATATGCTGTGCTGTACAATTCCTTTGGTGAACGGACAATACAAATTGCCAGGAGCTGGGAATTAAATTATCATCTGTTTTGAAGAGATGTGGGGAATGTGGGTGGGGCTTTTTGATTGTGGCTCGAAAATGGACTAGTTTTTTTTTTTTTTTTTTTTTTTTTTATTGCTGGCTTGGCGGCCGCTCCTTCTTTACCTTTTCTCCATTTCTTTTCTAAGTGACTTGGGAAATGGCATATTTGACTCCACCCTGAACATATTTGCTCACTTGAAATATGTCTACATACTTATGTCGTGGGGTAATTTGGAAACACCTTCAACCTGACAGTTCCAGTTTCCCTTAAAATATTGAGAATAAATTGTCCTCTGTAAGGGCAGCTGTTGAACATCTGAATTATTTTCTTAAACACCAAACTATACATTTTGTTTTGACTACAAAGACACCTCAGTGCACTGTGGCGAAGAGAGTTGGCTTTAGAATTAGAAGGAGTTTCATTTAAATTCTAGTTCTCGGCCCTCCCTAGTGTGCAGTGGGTTAAAGCACAGCACTGTGAAGAAGCTATTGCAGTGTGAGTTCAAGCCCCAGCCAGGGAGTGACCCACGTGGCGCGGCAGGCCTCTCCTGTTTCCCTGCTGCTCCCCTCGGCAGTGTGTTTCAGATCTGCCTGTTCTGTTTCTCACTATGTCTCTGGTGAATCCTCTCATCGTCCTGCCCTGCCCCCCCACCTCTGACCTATACTCCATTTCTCATATGCATAAGTAAAAATAAATCTTAAGAAAAAGAAATTCTAGTTCTACTCTTACAAATGATTGCTTAGAAAGTGAGTTTTCTCAATAGTAAAATAAGGTCACATCACTGTTGTTGGCTTATGTTACATCATCCTTCACACTCAGACACAGTCTTGGGGGGCTTCTCCCACTAACTCTCTGACGCACAGTCAGGTTAGAGTCCACTCCTGATGCACATCCTGGACCTGCATTCCTGTTCTCAGAGTTGCAGTTTGGGAAGGCTCATTCTTTTTTTTTAAGATTTATTTATTTATACATACAGAAACTGGGATACAGGCCAGAGTTGTGCGGGCTGAGAGGATCCCCACCAGAGACAGAGTGGGGAGCAGAACAGGCAGATCGATTGAACGCCACTGCTGAGGGGAGTAGCGGGGAGACAGGAGAGGTCTGCTGCACCACGTGGGTCAGCCCCCTGGCCGGGGATCGAACTGGTGCTGCAGTGGCTGTGATAGCTTCATATGCTGAGACTTAACCTCTTATACCACCAGGTAAGCCCAACAAGTTATTTTTTAACAGCCTGAAAGGAATTAGCGACATCCAGGCAGAAGGAGCAGTGGAGGGAATGCCTGGCTGAGTGCGTGTGAATAGTGTAGTTTCCCACTCACAGGGACCAGAAGGGGGAGGACCTCGGAGGGACAGGGGTGGTCTTGAGGGCTCAGGGAAGTCTCGCCAGCCAGGAGGAGAACTATCTCGGTACGTCGACTCCTCAGGAGGCTTAAGCCGTGTCCTGGATGGTCGCCAGCCCCGTGCGGGCACGACCTGAGCATCAGTGTCACAGAGCGAGTTCTTGAACATTTGCCAACAGCCTCATTTACAGAGCAGAGACTGATGGTCAGAGAGGGCAAGAGGTGTGCACCACAGGGTGGGCGAGAGGACCCTTGGCTCTGGGAGTCCTCAGTCTGCGTGTAAATCCAGTTCCCTCTTCTTGACTTCTCACTGCCTCTTTGGAAACCGCAGTCAGCTCTGTTGCCAAGGGTGAGGGCCGGTGGGGAAGGAGAGAAAATTGAGTCTTGAAACCCCTGTGGGGTCCCATCGCTGTAGGGCTCTGTCCTTGGCTTTGCTGACTTGCTGGGGCACCAGCCCCAGGACACTTCAGAGCCCAGCAAATTCTAGCTAAGTCCAGCAATGCCTAGCAAATTCTCGTGGTTTCCATCCCCACAGAGATGGCAGAGGCAAGGTGACCCTTCCGGGAAAGACTGGCCCTTTTTGTGCCGCTCACTCATTAAACCACATCTCCAAGGGGTCTTTCCCTCGTTCAGCACTTTCTGGGCCCAGATAACAAGTGGCTGAGTCAGCCCTGGAGGCAGTGGGAGACCCCAGGCAAAGGGGTCTGTCATGCCAAGGGCACACCTGTCCCCCTGAGCTGAGAGACAGAGGTAGAGAGCAGATGGAGAGAAAGAGAGCATGAAAGAGAAAGGACACAGATCCAGAGAGGCCCCGAGCCCCAGAGCCAGAGAGGGCCCTGAGCCTCAGAGCTAGCAGCTGAAGGCATAGAGTTAGAGAGAGAGAAGGTACAATAGGAAGAAGCCAGAGAGAGACAACAGGGGAAATAGATACAGAGAGAGGAAGACACAGAGAATGTGACCCAGAGAGAGAAACTTGGAGAGGAGAGGACACCAGTGTCCACATGTGGGGTGGTAGGTGCTGTACCTGCTTTTCCATAAAACACTGGACAGCCCGTGAAAGAAGAAAGACTTAGAGCAAGGCGCCAGGGAGGGGACCAGGCCACAGGGGAACTTCCTGGCCTTGGTGGCTCTGGTGAGGGGGGCACGGGGGAGGAGCAGACACGCAGACCCGCCCCTCCCACAGCAAGGCTCCTTGCCCCCCACCCAGTCCTTCTGCCAGAAGGCCACCCCCCAGGCCTCTGCCGCTGAGCCCTCCTTACTCTTCCAAAATCTGGGTCCGGGAGGCCCTGCTGGGAAACTCCAGGAAGCTTCCTTCCATCTAAACCCTGGACCTGGGCTTCCGCCACCGCCAAATGGCAGGACCGCGGGAGGGGAGACCTTGATCTGTTCCTGAGACCAGAAAAAGTCACTTTGGCTTTTTTAACATGTGGCAGGGAGATTCCTTCTTGCTACTTGGGGAGTTAAGTCTTGGCTCTATTCCTTTTCACTAAAGAAACCCTTTAAGAACCCACACAATCCCCTAATTCTACTCTGGCTATGTTAACCAGACTTAAAGAGCTCAAGAATAAAGCGGCCTTAGCGTGTTAGGGATGTGGCTGAGATTAGGCTGATCAGTACTTGTATAAGGGGAGGAAGGCACGATCATTTCCCCCTTTTGTAGGTGAAATAACTGAGGTTCTGGGAGAGGAGGAAGGTGCCAGGGTCCCATTTTTGCAGGAGCAGGACCAGACCTGTCAGTCATGGGCCAGCTTGCCCACCTGCCCCATCACACAGGGGTTACGCAGAGGCTCGGCAGGGCTAACATGCCACAGGCCCACCAGCAGCCCCTTCCCAGTGAGCATTTGCAACCTGTGCACAGATGTGTTCGCCTCAGGCTCCTGCACGTACCAGCTTTGTCTCCATGCGTTGGAGGGCGTCTATTAGAAATAGAGAAATAGAGGCCTCAGGAAGAAGAAAGGAAGCTGACAGCTTCAAGAGAACTGGAAGTATGCTTAAAAACGGGCAAGATGGTTCATTTCATGTTACGTGTTTCTTACTATAGGTCAAAGAATTTTAAAGAACAAAAGAGTTCAATAGTCACCCTCTTGGATGTGGATAAATGCACTTACTTAGTCTTGTCATTTCCCAGAAAAGCCTACACCCCCACAAGACTCTTACTCTCTCCATCTCCCGACTTCTAAGTGTCCTGTTGTCTTGTATTTCTGCTGCCTCATATGGTCTGATTCTGCCTCATGGGTTGGTTATCTGTCATTCCAACCATCCATCCATCC